>NC_080068.1:59419468-59730639 GCF_949987535.1 Balaenoptera acutorostrata | reverse complement strand
TGAATGCTATTTTTTTAAATTTTCTATATATTGATCTATTTTAAGAGCAAAATGTCTTTAATATTATCCTATTTCATAGACATAAGGTACATTTTCTGACCCAAATTAAAACATCCAAACTAAATAGAAAATGACTGTATTGTAAAATAAATGATTCACTCAATTAATCATTTGAATCTCAGCTAATTCCTCCAAACTAGCTTTTGTCGTTAGACATCTCTGGCACAGAACCAGTGAAAATATATTAATGTTATGATGGAAAAAATAAAACCTCCCTTCAATTAAAAAAAACTATAAATCTGATAATATCGTTAAAGGCATGGCTCTCATTCCCTGAGTTTTAAACTACTTTGTTAACATTTTTTAGTGAAATAGA
The DNA here is from genome assembly GCF_949987535.1 of Balaenoptera acutorostrata. Taxonomy (NCBI): domain Eukaryota; kingdom Metazoa; phylum Chordata; class Mammalia; order Artiodactyla; family Balaenopteridae; genus Balaenoptera; species Balaenoptera acutorostrata. Next base: position 59,730,263 of record NC_080068.1, on the reverse strand, counting down.
TATATCAAGAACACCACATGGATACTTTGTATATTACAATTCTTTGACAATAACTGGACTTGCAGATGTTTCTTGATAATACATTTTTTGCTTTAGAGAGTGATAAGTTCTCAGTTGTAAAGCTGATGTCAGCAAACTCTACAACTTTGATCTTCATAAGGTTATGCCTTGAAAATTAATGGGACAGCTATATATGAAATCAAAATCAATTTACTATTTTCTACAGTGGGACAAGAATGAATCATCAATATAAAAGTGTGGAACACTATAAAGGCTGCAATCTCATCTCACTATTCTTATGTTTTTTTAATAAACTGTTCATGTGTTTTCTTAGTTTATGACATCAAAGGGGCTCTTCTATAAAATTACAGCAATAAATTTCACCTTATGCTGGACAGATTTTACTTCTTTTCTCTCTATCTGTCATCCTGTTTTGCAAATAATCAAGACATGATAAAATTGATTAAAGATTTATCTTGTCTTCATGAAATACAATAACTGCCTTACTTAGTTAAAAAATGGCAATGTAAAAGCAGAGCTAAGTTTAGATCAAGTTGCTACAATTCATCACCACTCAGAGGTAAGTGATATTAAGGTAAACTAAAATAGTTGCCTTAATTATCACTGAATATTTAATTCCTTGTATTCTAAGATAAAGTGGATTTCTTTATTACTACTGGCATTTGGCAAAAGTTGTTATTCAGTTATAACAAAATGCATTGTTTACTACCATCTGCTGTCTCATCTGTTGTACAAATTCATGGCTCCAAACAGATTATATATAGTTTGAACATAGAACAGATAGTTTTTGATGTATTTTTAAATGATAAAGATTTTTTTCAAAATACCTAACACCTGAATTTTCAGGATTTTTGTTAGAACACCAAAAAAATTATAGTATTTTTTTTTTTTACAAATTACTATTTTACCTATTTCCTCCAAGAACTTTAATATCTAATCATTTTATGACTCATTATCTAATTAAGTTGACTTTTTCCTAGAAACTGACTCCTTATAAAAATTAGACTTTCCTCCAAAGTGCAGTGTTTATAGTTTTGCATTTTCTCCATCTCAGTTATCATCAATCTGAGAAGATTGGCAAATTTGTATTCTTATGTTTGATTACTTATTTGTATAACTTTTTGCACATAACTTCCCCTCAGTAGTATCCCTGTCAAATTCTGACATCTCCAGAATAAGCATATGGATATGAACATCATTTTACTTCTGGAATAAGCTTTCTTGTGCATGTTCCTATTTTATTTTTTATAATTTGTTGACTTTTTCTTTGTACTCAGACCAAAATAACAAACCCTCATTTATTCCCCCTAACTATTTGGTCACTAAATACTATTACTAAATGTTGCTCACTAATACTAGTAAAAGCTCATCCACTGTCATGTACTGTTTCGCATTTTCAATGGTACTGCTCCCATTCTGTTAGAGTTTTACCTGCCTCCTACCTGGTCTCTATGCCTCCTAATTTTTCATTTCTTTAATGCAGTAAATACCACAAGCATACTGATCTTCACACTAATAGTTTTAATATCTTACTCTTCTGCTTCAAAACTTCCAATTAAAAACCCCTCAAACTTCTTATTTTATTTAAAGTTCTTCATATTATGACTCTACTATTTATTTCTTCCTGATTTCTCACTCTTTCAACTATAAAGACAAAGAAAATATAAACTTGCTTTGTACATATAGTTTCAGTTTTTCTCTACTTCTTCCCTGTAACGATATTTAATTCCCTATCCTGCAAGCATTCCGTTCTTATCCTAACTGTTCACCACATAGACACTGCCTACTTCCTACTCTTCTACACCCAGCCTATCTTATACCTGTTATGCCCACTCTCTTCAAAATTCCTGCCTTGTTTTATATATTATAGAGTTCACCACTAAATGGAGATTTAATAGATATCCACACTCATGCATTACCCAGCATAGCTTACAATACTTGCTCTACTCATGTGCAATATACACCAGCTTTTTTTTAACCCTTACTGTTTTACCCGACGTTACTTTTAACCAGCACTCTGTGTATCACGACGCTGAGATACAGAGCAGTAGTCCTCTGTAATTAGTTCTGCCATGAAAAAGCAGGATATTGAAGGGAAAGGAGTAATGCATATACTAGCAAGACAAGAATTTACTATGTTACACAGACTCATTAAGGAGACCTATTTCAAAATAAAACATTGTGTTTTATAAATGGGATAATTTGCTCCAGAATTTAAGTGAGGACCACCTGATTCTGAGATCTCTAGATAATACTACTTACATCTCCCATGTAAGCGACACTTCCATAGGTAATCCATAATGTTGGCCTACAGATTCTTAGATTATAAAGCCCCCAATTTTCTTCCACTGTGTCTTCACCCAACACCTTCTCTCAGAAATTTCTGACCAATCCCTATCCCTGCTAAACATGACTACTTTGTCATTCAGATTCATCCAAGCGTCCCCTCATAGCCTAAATCTCTTCACTACATGTTCCTTCTACCTATTTTGCTTTTTGTCTCTCCTATGAGAATACTGCTTCCCCTTTGGCATTACTAAATATTGTCTATTTTCCCCTGACTCGATACGTAGCATAGGTTCTAGAGCTGGGGTATGGGCCCCTTTACTCCTTGCTACTTTCACATCACTCATGAGAGGTGAAAAGATAAGAACTAAGTTTACAGTTAAGTTGTCTAATTTTAGAATGTTAACATAATGTAGAAATTAATAACTGTGTCTGTTAATTAGTATTGTATAAAACTAGTGTTGGAATAAGTCAGATATTATCAAATACTAATTTGTCCTTAACAAGAAGTCTTAAACATAAAAACAAAGTTTTAAGAGACTGTCTATGAAAGTTCTTGGCAAAGTCTATGCCTGTCTACAAAGTCTGCTGAATAAGAAATGTCCATGCACTCTATCTGGATCCTTCAATGCCTTCAAGAATTATTATCGAATTTAATCATTATGTAATATAGTAAAGTTTTTTTCCATTCATAATTAAAATGTTTGAATGACCGTGATGCTTCAACAGAAATGCCATGCAATTAAAAATTGTCTTTTTATAATCTAAATATTCAAAAACCCTCAAATTAAGAACCAATTTAAGATTTGTAGTTCTCTTGAATATTTTAGTAGCAGGCAAATGTGATAGAATGCAGAATGTGAATTGAAAAAGCAAACAAGATTTACGTGTCAGTAAAGCTCATTACAGAAATAGGCTCACAGTGTTCCATTAAGACACAACACCTGCTTTTGTTTAAGTTCTAGTTTGCAAGAGAGTAAATTTAATCTATATAGCAACTATTCCAGTAAAATACATTTGTATGAAACATAATACATGAAAACCAATTACGGAAAATATTGACTCTGAACTATGCATATGTCTGTAAAGCTTTGTTTTCCATTTTGAAACGTGTTCTTGGCACAATATTTCATGATTTTATTTAAAAAAGAAACTTTACAGATGTTATCTATTCTCATTTTAATTTAATTCTTATTTTTAGTTTTAAAATAAGGTGATGACTTTCTGAAGAAATTTGATATAGTTGTATACCACGTTAAAAATGGATAGAAAAGAAATTTTTTTTAATGCAGTAAAGCAACTTGCATTACTGGATAGTTCCTGAATAATAGTTAACATTTCTATCCAAATAAAAGTAGGCAAGTATAACTATTCTTAAACATAGCCCTAGTCAGTACAGGAATCAAGAGTCCTTAGAAAACAGAAAAATATATAAGGATTAAATGAGACATCTTACTTGTGGCTTAGAGCATATTTATTTATTTATTTATTTATTTATTTATTTATTTATTTTTAACATGTTTATTGGTGTATAATTGCTGCACAGCGGTGTGTTAGTGCTTTATAACAAAGTGAATCAGCTATACATATACATATATCCCCATATCTCCTCCCTCTAGCATCTCCCTCCCACGCTCCCTATCCCACCCCTCTAGGTGGTCAAAAAGCACCGAGCTGATCTCCCTGTGCTATGTGGCTGCTTCCCACTAGCTATCTAATTTATATTTGGTAGTTTATATATGTCCATGCCACTCCCTCACTTCGTCCCAGCTTACCCTTTCCCCTCCCCATGTCCTCAAATCCGTTCTCTACCTCTGCATCTTTATTCCTGTCCTGCCCCTAGGTTCTTCAGAACCTTTTTGTTACATTCCATATATATGTGTTAGCATATGGTATTTGTTTTTCTCTTTCTGACTTACTTCACTCTGTATGACAGACACTAGGATCCATCCACCTCACTACAAATAACTCAATTTCATTTCTTTTTATGGCTGAGTAATATTCTGTTGTATATATGTGCCACATCTTTGTTATCCATTCATCTGTCAGTGGACACTTAGGTTGCTTCCGTGTCCTGGCTATTGTAAATAAAGCTGCAATGAACATTGTGGTACATGACTCTTTTTGAATTATGGTTTTCTCAGGGTATATGCCCAGTAGTGGGATTGCTGGGTCATATGGTAGTTCTACTTTTAGTTTTTTAAGGAACCTGCATACTGTTCTCCATAGCGGCTGTATCAATTTACATTCCTGCCAACAGTGCAGGAAGGTTCCCTTTTCTCCACATCCTCTCCAGCATTTATTGTTTGTAGATTTTTTTATGATGGCCATTCTGACTGGTGTGAGGTGATACCTCATTGTAGTTTTGATTTGCATTTCGCTAATGATTAGTGGTGTTGAGTGTCCTTTCATGTGTTTGTTGGCAATCTGTGTACTTTCTTTGGAGAAATGTCTATTTAGGTCTTCTGCCCATTTTTGGATTGGGTTGTTTGTTTTTTTTTTGATATTGACCTGCATGTGCAGCTTGTAAATTTTGGAGATTAATCCTTTGTCAGTTGCTTCATTTGCAAATATTTTCTCCCATTCTGAGGGTTGTCTTTTCCTCTTGTTTATGGTTTCCTTTGCTGTGCAAAAGCTTTTAAGTTTCATTAGTTCCCATTTGTTTACCTTTTTTAAATTTCCATTTCTCTAAGAGGTGGGTCGAAAAGGATCTTGCTATGATTTATGTTATACAGTGTTCTGCCTATGTTTTCTTCTAAGAGTTTTGTAGTGTCTGGCCTTACATTTAGGTCTTTAATCCATTTTGAGTTTATTTTTGTGTATGGTGTTAGGGAGTGTTCTAATTTCATTCTTTTACATGTAGCTGTCCAGTTTTCCCAGCACCACTTATTGAAGAGGCTGTCTTTTCTCCATCATATATTCTTGCCTCCTTTATCAAAGATAAGGTGACCATATGTGCGTGGGTTTATCTATGAGCTTTCTATCCTGTTCCATCGATCTATATTTCTGTTTTTGTGCCAGTACCACACTGTCTTGATTACGGTAGCTTTGTAGTATAGTGTGAAGTCCGGCAACCTGATTCCTCCAGCTCCGTTTTTCTTTCTCAAGATTGCTTTGGCTATTAAAGGTCTCTTGTGTTTCCATACAAATTGTGAAATTTTTTGTTCTAGATCTGTGAAAAATACCATTGGCAGTTTTATAGGGATTGCATTGAATCTATAGATGGCTTTGGGTAATATAGTCATTTTCACAATGTTGATTCTTCCAATCCAAGTATATGGTATATCTCTCTGTCTGTTTGTATCGTTTTTAATTTCTTTCATCAGTGTCTTATAATTTTCTGCATGTAGGTCTTTTGTCTCCTTAGGTAGGTTTATTCCTAGGTATTTTATTATTTTTGTTGTAATGGTAAATGGGAGTGTTTCCTTAATTTCCCTTTCAGATTTTTCATCATTAATGTATAGGAATACAAGAGATTTCTGTGCATTAACTTTGTATCCTGCTACTTTACCAAATTCACTGATTAGCTGTAGTAGTTTTCTGGTAGCATCTTTAGGATTCTCTATGTATAGTACCATGTCATCTGCAAACAGTGACAGCTTTACTTCTTCTTTTCCAATTTGGATTCCTTTTATTTCTTTTTCTTCTCTGATTGCTGTGGCTAAAACTTCCAAAACTATGTTGAATAATAGTGGTGAGAGGGGACAACCTTGCCTTGTTCCTGATCTTAGAGGAAGTGGTTTCAGTTTTTCACCATTGAGAATGACGTTGGCTGTGGGTTTGTCATATATGGCCTTTATTATTTTGAGGTAAAATCCCTCTATGCCTACTTTCTGGAGCGTTTTTATCATTATGGTGTTGAATTTTGTTAAAAGCTTTTTCTGCATCTATTGAGATCATCATATGGTTTTTATCCTTCAGTTTGTTAATATGGTTCATCACATTGATTGATTTGCATATATTGAAGAATCCTTGCATTCCTGGGATAAACCCATTTTATCATGGTGTATGATGCTTTTAATGTGCTGTTGGATTCTGTTTGCTAGTATTTTGTTGAGGATTTTTGCATCTATGTTCATCAGTTACATTGGCCTGTAGTTTTCTTGCTATGTGACATCCTTTTCTGGTTTTGGTATTAGGGGGATGGTGGCCTCAGAGAATGAGTTTGGGAGTGTTCCTCCCTCTGCTATATTTTGGAAGAGTTTGAGAAGGATAGGTGTTAGCTCTTCTCTAAATGTTTGATAGAATTCACCTGTGAAGCCATCTGGTCATGGGCTTTTGTTTGTTGGAACATTTTTAATCACAGTTTCAATTTCAGTGCTTGTGATTGGTCTGCTTATATTTTCTACTTCTTCCTGTTTCAATCTCGGAAGGTTGTGCTTTTCTAAGAATTTGTCCATTTCTTCCAGGTTGTCCGTTTTATTGGCATATAGCTGCTTGTAGTAATCTCTCATGGTCCTTTGTAATTCTGCAGTGTCAGTTGTTACTTCTCCTTTTTCATTTCTAATTCTATTGATTTCAGTCTTCTCCCTTTTTTTCTTGATGAGTGTGGCTAATGGTTTATGAATTTTGTTTATCTTCTCAAAGAACCAGCTTTTAGTTTCATTGATCTTTGCTATTTTGTCCTTCATTTCTTTTTCATTTATTCCTGATCTTATCTTTATGATTTCTTTCCTTCTGCACACTGTGGGATATTTTTGTACTTCTTTCTCTAATTGCTTTAGGTGTAAGGTTAGGTTGTTTTTTTGAGATGTTTCTTGTTTCTTGCAGTATGATTGTATTGCTATAAACTTCCCTCTTAGAACTGCTTTTGCTGCTTCCTATAGGTTTTGGGTCATTGTGTTTTCATTTTCATTTGTTTCTAGGTATTTTTTGATTTCCTTTTTGATTTCTTCAGTGATCTCTTGGTTATTTAGTAGTGTATTGTTTGCATTTTTTACATATTTTTTCCTGTTATTGATATCTAGTCTCATAGCGTGTGACCAGAAAAGATACTTGATACAATTTCAATTTTCTTAAATTTACCAAGGCTTGGTTTGTGACCCAGGATATGATCTATCCTGGAGAATGTTCCATGAGCACTTGAGAAGAAAGTGTATTCTGTTGTTTTGGGATGGAATGTCCTATAAATATCAATTAAGTCCATCTTGTTTAATGTGTCATTTAAAGCTTGTTTTTCCTTATTTATTTTCATTTTGGATGATCTGTCCCTTGGTGAAAGTGGGGTGTGAAAGTCTGCTACTATGATTGTGTTACTCTCGATTTCCCCTTTTATGGATGTTAACATTTGCCTTATGTATTGAGGTACTCCTATATTGGGTGCATATATATTTACAGTTGTTATATCTTGTTCTTGGATCGATCCCTTGATCATTATATAGTGTCCTTCTTTGTCTCTTGTAATAGTCTTTATTTTAAAGTCTATTTTTTTCTGATATGAAAATTGCTACTCCAGCTTTCTTTTGGTTTCCATTTGCATGGAATATCTTTTTCCATCCCCTCACTTTCAGTCTGTATGTGTCCCCAGGTCTGAAGTGGGTCTCTTGTAGATAGCATATATAAAGGTCTTGTTTTTGTATCCAAGCAGCCAGTCTGTGTCTTTTGGTTGGAGTATTTATTCCATTTATATTCAAGGTAGTTATCAATAGGTATGTTCCTGTTACCATTTTCTTAATTGTTTTGGATTTGTTACTGTAGGTCTTTTCCTTCTCTCATGTTTCCTGCCTGGAGGAGTTCCTTTAGCATTGGTTGTAAAGCTGGTTTGGTGGTGCTGAATTCTCTTCACTTTTGCTTGTTTGTAAAGTTTTTAATTTCTCTGTCGAATCTGAATGAGATCCTTGCTGGGTAGAGTAATCTTTGTAGGTTTTTCCCTTTCATCACTTTAAATATGTCCTGTCACTCTCTTCTGGCTTGCAGAGTTTCTGCTGAAGGATCAGCTGTTAACCTTATGGGAATTCCCTTGTATGTTATTTGTTGCTTTTCCCTTGCTGCTTTTAATATTTTTTCTTTGTATTTAATTTTTTATAGTTTTATTAATATGTCTTGGTGTGTTCCTCTTTGGATTTATCCTGTATGGGACTCTCTGTGCTTCCTGGACTTGATTGACTATTTCCTTTCCCATATTAGGGAAGTTTTCAACTCTAATCTCTTCAAATATTTTCTCAGTCCCTTTCTTTTTCTCTTTTTCTTCTGGGACCCATATAATTCGAATGTTGGTGCATTTAATTTTGTCCCAGAGGTCTCTGAAACTGTCCTCAATTCTTTTCATTCTTTTTTCCTTTTTCTGCTCTGAGGTAGTTATTTCCACTATTTTATCTTCCAGGTCTCTTATCTGCTCTTCTCCCTCAGTTTTTCTGCTATTGATTCCTCCTAGAGAATTTTTAATTTCATTTATTGTGTTGTTCGTCATTGTTAGTTTGCTCTTTAGTTCTTCTAGGTCCTTGTTAAACGTTTCTTGTATTTTCTCCATTCTATTTCCAAGATTTTGGATCATCTTTACTATCATTACTCTGAATCATTTTTCAGGTATACTGCCTATTTCCTCTTCTATTGTTTGTTCTGGTGGGTTTTTACCTTGCTCCTTCATCTGCTGTGTGTTTCTCTGTCTTCTCATTTTGCATAACTTACAGTGTTTGGTGTCCTCTTTTCGCAGGCTGTGGGTTAGTAGTTCCCGTTGTTTTTGGTATCTGCACCCAGTGTCTAAGATTGGTTCAGTGGGTTGTGTAGGCTTCCTGGTGGAAGGGACTGTTGCCTGTGTTCTGGTGGATGAGGCTGGATCTTGTCTTTCTGGTGGGCAGAACCTCATCCAGTGGTGTGTTTTGGGGTGTATGTGACCTTATTATGAATTTAGTCAGCCTCTCTGGTATGGGTAGGGTTGTGTTCCTGTCTTGCTAGTTGTTTGGCATAGGGTGTCCAGCACTGTAGCTTGCTGGTCATTGAGTGGAACGTTGAGATGGAGATCAATGGGAGAGCTTTTGCCATTTGATATTATGTGGAACTGGGAGGTCTCTGGTAGACCAGTGTTCTGAACTTAGCTCTCCCACCTCATAGACACAGCCCTGACACCTGGCCTGAGCATTAAGACCCTGTCAGCTCCATGGCTCAGAAGAAAAGGGAGAAAAAAAGAAAGAAAGAAAGAAAAAATAAAATAAAGTTTTTAAAATTAAAAATAAAAAAATCATTACAAACAAAAAAATTAAAAAGTAATTTAAAAAAGAAAGTAAAAGAAAGAAGAGAGCCACCAAACCAAAAAACAAATCCACCAATGATAACAAGCATTAAAAACTATACAAAGAAAAATGAAAGGACAGACAGAACCCTAGGAGAAATGGTAAATGCAAAGCTACACAGACAAAATTACACAAAGAAGCATACACATATACACTCACAAAAGAGAAAAAGGAAAAAATATATATATATCTACATATAAAAAGAAAAAAGGAAGAGTACAACCAAATTAATAAACAAATCTACCAATGATAGTAAACTCTAAATACTAAACTAAGATAAACATAAAACCAGAAACAAATTAGATGCAGAGAGTAGACCCCAAGTCTACAGTTGCTCCCAAAGTCCACCACCTCAATTGTGGAATGATTCGTTGTCTATTCAGGTATTCCAGAGATGCAGCATACATCAAGTTGATTGTGGAGATTTAATCTGCTGCTCCTGAGGCTGCTGGGTGAGATTTCCCTTTCTCTTCTTTGTTCCCACAGCTCCTGGGGTTCAGCTTTGGATTTGGCCCTGCTTCTGTGTGTAGGTCACCTGAAGGCGTCTGCTCTTCACTCAGACAGGATGGGGTTAAAGGAGCAGCTGATTAGGGAGCTCTGGCTCACTCAGGCCTGGGGAAGGGAGTGGTATGGAATGTGAGGCGAGCCTGCAGTGGCAGAGGCTGGCGTGACGTTGCAACAGCCTGAGGCGCACCGTGTGTTTTCCTGGGGATGTTGTCCCTGGATCACGGGACCCTGGCAGTGGCAGGTTGCACAGGCTCCTGGCAGGGGAGGTATGGATAGTAACCTGTGCTTGCACACAGACTTCTTGGTGGTCCAGCAGCAGCCTTAACGTTTCATGCCTGTCTCTGGTATCCACACTGATAGCCGCAGCTCGCACCCTTCTCTGGAGCTCGTTTAGGCGGTGCTCTGAATCCCCTGTCTTCACGCACTGCGAAACAATAGTCTCTTGCCTCTTAGGCAGTTGAAGACTTTATTCCGGACTCCCTTCCGGCTAGCTGTGGTGCACTAGCCCCCTTCAGGCTGTGTTCACGCAGCCAACTCCAGTCATCTCCCTGGGATCTGACCTCCGAAGCCAGAGCCTCAGCTCCCAGCCCCCACCTGCCCCAGCACATGAGCAGACAACCCTCTCAGGCTGGTGAGTGCTGGTCGGCACTGATCCTCTGTGCAGGAATCTCTCTGCTTTGCCCTCTGCACCCCTATTGCTGTGTTTTCCTCCGTGGCTCTGAAGCTTCCCCCCCACCACCCCCCATCTCCATCAGTGAAGGGGCTTCGTAGTGTGCGGAAACTTCCTACTTCACAGCTCCCTCCCAGAGGTGCAGGTCCTGTCCCTATTCTTTTGTCTCTGTTTTTTCTTTTGCCCTACCCAGGTACGTGGGGAGTTTCTTGCCTTTTGGGAAGTCTGAGGTCCTCTGCCAGTGTTCAGTAGGTGTTCTGTAGGAGTTGTTCCGCATGTAGATGTATTTCTGATGTATTTGTGGGGAGGAAGGTGAGCCTCACATCTTACTCCTCTGCCATCTTGAAGGTCTCCCTCTTAGAGAATATTTAGTACTTAAAAATCCTCTTTGGCTCCATATTTGCTCTTTAGACCCTCCAGGGCTGTGGTTTTGACCCAGCAACTCTGTTGGTTGGGGATCCTGCTCCCAGAATTCTGTAGGGCAATGGTAGAGCCCCTAGTGGCTTTAGGCAGAGGTCAGCTGGCCTGCGGGAAGTAAGCCTATAGCTCCACCTTTTGAAGCAAATGAGGCAGTCCTGATTATCTTTGAATTGCCTTTAGGGGTTATTCTTCCCTTGTCTAGAAGAATGATTTTTACAGCCAAATAACTCTATAGTCCTATCTTGTAAAATCCAAAATGTCTGACAGACTTCCTTCATTCTTTCTGATCTCCTTTTCATTCAGTTCAAACTGGAAGTTTTCTGCTGGGTTGCTGATTAAGCCCCTTGTTCACACCCATCTTAATTTCTTTATCAAATAGTTGCTTGACCTTATTCCTAATGTTCTCTTCTGAATGTGCTTTCTCTTTCTCTGCAATATGGATAGGGTAAGAATTTCTGAATTTATGTTCTAGTTCCTTTTTGTTTAACAATTCTGTCTTCAGGTTACTTCTCTCTTCTCACATTTTACTATAAGCAGACAAGAGGAACCACAAAGTTCCTTTAACACTTTGCTTAGAAATGTCTTTAGTTAAGTATCCAATTTCATTTCTCACAAATTCTGCCTTCCACAAATCACTAGAACAGGGACACAATTCAGTGAATTTCTTTTTGCCATTTTATAACAAGCATTGCCTTTCCTCCAATTTTCAGTAGCATGCTCCTCATTTCCATCTGAGACTTCAGCAGACCTCCCTTAATATCCATATTTCTAACACCATTCTGGGTGTGATTATTTATGTTTTCTCTAGGAAGATGGATTCTCTAGAGCAGGGGTGCCCAACCCCCGGGCCATTGACTGGTACTGGTCTGCGGCCTGTTAGGAACCAGGCCGCACAGCAGGAGGTGAGCGACAGGCAAGCAAGGGAAGCTTCATCTGCAGCTCCCCATTGCTCACATTACCGCCTGAACCATTCCCCACCCCCCACCCGCGGCTGTGGAAAAATTGTCTTCCATGGAACCGGTCCCTGGTGCCAAAGTCGGTGGGGACCACTGCTTTAGAGCTCTCTTCTATTCTTTGAGTCCTTACCAGAATTGCCTTCCAAATTCCCTTCACAGCAATATCAACTTTTTCTAGCATACGTGTCAGTACTTTTCCAGCTTCTACCCATTACCCAGTTCCAAAGCTGCTTCCAGATTTAGGGGTATTTGTTACAGTAGCACCCTACTTCTTGGTACCAATTTCTGTCTTAGTTCAGGGTGCTATAATAAATTACCATAAACTGGGTTAAAGAGCAAACATTTATTTCTCACAGTTCTGGAGATTGGCAAGTCCAAGATCAAGGTGAAGGCAGATCTGGTGTTTGAGGAGAGCCCACTTCCTACTTGCAGACTGCTGCTTCTCTTTGTATCCTCACAGGAGAAGTAGCTCTCTGGCCTCTTCTTACATGGGCACTAATTTCATTCATGAGGGCTCTACTCTCATAACCTAATTACATCCCAAATGCCCACTTCCATATATCAGCACATTGGGATTAGATTTTAACACATGAATTTGAGGGTGTCTAACAATCCCCAAATCTCACGCACATGTCAATTTATACTTTGGCTATGTTCCGTGTGTTATTTATTATGGGAATAAATACACTAAGAGAATACAATTTCTATCTCATTTGTGAAGCAGAAGAAAAGTGCATGGTAAAACCAAGGGAAGGCTCCTACATTTTCTGCTGCAAAATAGCACAGCTCAATTTTTTTTAACCTTATTTATTTATTGATTGATTGATTGATTTAGGTTAAAGCATGTAACCAAAGATGGTCATGCCTACCTTAATAGAGTGCAGAAGTATACTCCTCCCTCAGTGAAGCATTGCAAGCCACATGGCAATATGTGGGATGTAGTAATCTTTTTCCAGAGAGAGTAGAAAATAATTTATAATTATATACATTGATTTTGGGGAGAACTGACATGTTTTTCTGACATGTCCTTCTATCAAAAAGTCTAGTACAAAATTAAAAAATTTGTTCAGGTCTACTTTGTATATCTTTGGAGGTTTTCTCATTTATGTTGCAAAAAAAAAATGTTACATTTAATGTCCAGAGAGTTTATCCTATTTTTATGTTAAATTAAGACTTCTCTCTCATTGTTTTAAATTCAAACAATTTTAAATGTATTTTTCTTATTTACTCATTAATGAACAAATATTTTTAAAGACCTCAGTCTGGGAGGCAATATATAATGTGAAAAATAAATAAGAAAGTGTCCCTGCTCTTAAACAGCTTGTAATACTATATGAGATAAAACATATTCAGGCAATAGGATTTCTAATGAAATTTAATATAGTAGGTGACAAATATATAAAATGCTTTGACTTTGAATGTGATGAATTTAGGCCAATATTGCTCCATTGAACAATTAATTTAATTGAGCTGAATAGGTTTAAACCATGTGGCTGATTACTATTCTCTGAATATCTCTCCTGAACCAGAAAATCTCATTCATTAATATGAACATGCGTGTGAAAGAAAAATTTTCTCTGTCTAGTGACTTGTTACTTAATATAAACCTTCCAAATAAATATGAGAGGTATAGATAAAATACTGCAAAACAGATGAAAAAGTGATTAATTCTGATTGGCATAGGCACTGAAGTTTAAAGCAAAATGTTTTATTTTCAATTTTCTGAAAGTAAGCTAAGATTTCGATCATGTTAGATAATGGATGCACTCCAGCACCAATGCTTGAGATCTCAAAAAATGACACATGGTATTATTGTTCTGGAGTATAGGTGCTTGAACAAAATGGTTATTATTTAAAATTCAGAAATGTAAGTTTCATTAAAATAATGAAAGCCCTTAGAACTTGATTTTAGTTTAATATTTGAGAGCCAAAGAAACTGCAGTCCTTCTGACACCAATAATACTACTAAATGAATTATTAACATGTCATTTTATTAAGTATTTTACATGTATCATCTTACTTAATATTTAATAAACTCTTATGAAACAGGGGTAACTAGTTCATGTTGCAGACTAGAAATCTTAGGTTTAGAGAGTTTATGTAATTTACTCAGTCAAAAGGCTAGAAGCCAGAGCTTAAACTCTGGTCTGCCTTTTCCAAAGTAGAATACTAAATACTTCACTGTGGTTCTTATGTGTATCTTGTGTGTTTCATACTTTGGAAGATAAAGGAACTGGAAGTTTGGAAACTGGCTAGAAAGGGATAATATTTAAGAGATCAAGTGATAATAACCTGAATTATAAATTTTCAGTGAGATATTGATTAAAACATTAAAAGTAACTTTCTGTAAGATAAAGTGTTAAATACATATAATAATGTATTTTAGTACTAATGTTGCAAACAGATATTAAAAAAGATAAACAGCATTATAAAATTATAAAATTATGCAAGAAAAAAATTGAAGACACCAGTATTATGGAATTATAAACATTATTTAACAAGTTTTCAAGTGATTTTAATTTTAATTATTGACATTCAGATAATGAATTTAAGGGTATAAATTATAGGAAGAATATATAATTACCATTTTATTGTTGGTAAATGCTAATAAGTGAAGCTTTTTATATGGAGTTGATAGGCTTATATTATACAATTAATGTCAAATAAGTCACACGTATTTTGAATTCTGGCTTTCTCATTTTAATTTTAAATCATTCCTAACTTGTAACATGTTTCTGAGTTTGCTGGGTTTATAATTGCAAAATAAGTAAATAAAATAAAATCCTAATCCTATATTTGAATAAAAAGTAAACAGGTTGTTAAATAAGAGTCCATTATATAATTTGGTCTTTGAAATACTGTCAAGAAGATTTTGAGTTAAAAACAAAACATAAAATGAACAGGTTTTACCTCAAGTCAAAAAATATTATTCAAGAAACACAAAAATTTTTAAATTAATATTGTGTGAAATATACACAAGACAGAGATTAGCATATTAAAATATAACCATTTAAAAATTTACAGAGTGATTAAATAATATATAATATAGCTAATGTTACAACTTAATGGATAACATTAAAATAAGAAAAGAGTAGTAGAAATTAAGAGAAAAATTGATGGTCATATTGGGCACATGCATGATTATTTTTCTTATTTACATTTTTCCAACCAATTTTGTTTGTTTCATGCAATGCATGTGAGAATTCTTTCATTCAGCAACAATTTCAATCAACATATTTTTACTGATATTCTCTTTCAGACACTATTCTTGATATAAATACTGAGGATATAATAGTTAGCAAAATAAAAAAATGATTTCTGGTAACAGAACCCTTCCATTCTAAAACTAGCATTGTGACTCTTACATGTTTATTTATATTACAGAAATAACATTTAATCCTAATTCTTCATTAAAAAATAAGAAAAAAGTTCCTCCTATTTCATTGTGTTTTCATTTGTCTGTTAATAATTTTTGATGCTAAATGGGAAATAATTGAAAAACAGATTCTCTGTGTATTCTATAATACACCAGCCTCTGAACACCGAGGAAGACCATACCTAGCCTCAGCTATAATGCTGCATGTGTGCTAATGTTAGGTGACATCTATTTCCTTTATCCAACCACAAAATGAACCTGCAAGACATGGCCAGTAATAGCTAAGTGAGAACAAAGAAAGGTTAGCAGTGGTGCCAGTCTCCAGTGCTTCTTCACTATCAAGGCATTAATACAAATTACTGCCATAATCTTTGCAAACTTCTTCAAGAAGATTATGCATAAAGGTAAATATAATAAAAAATTAATGTCTTCCCTTAAAACAATACTTAGCTGTGCTAGGCTTCCATTTTTGAATACTTCTTTTATTACTTGGTGATATAAGGTTTAGTCACAAAACATCAGAGCAGGCAGAGATTGTTCACAAAAGAGCAGACAGAGTTTGCAACATAGCAGACCCACCCTTGACTGAGGTTCTGCTTTTCTTGTTCTTTAAGAAGAAAGAATCCTACTTTTGAACATCAGTTTTCTCCAAGGGCCTTGGGCTAAGGCTGCTACAATTAAATGAATAATTTATCTCTCATGTGCTTTTTACCTTCTTAAGACCCAGGGGAAAATAGAAAAACATTTATTATCTTTGTGTTACTTGAAAGAAAATTTAGTACCAATAAACATGAAATATTTCTTTACTAGATCCTGATGACCAGTTAACATTATCTTATTATGAATTTTAAATAAAGTATTTTTAACATATGCAAAAATAAATATAAAAGTATTCAGCAATGGAATTTGTATTCAGAGGGTGATGCCTACTTTACATTTTCCCTATCTTTCAAAATTAAAGAGTAACAGAGAAAAGTTTAAGAAATCCCTTCTAAAAAATACTTACTTAGATTTTTAAGTTTTAAAAAATCTTATTTAATAATAGGACAAAATTTTTCAACCTATGCTATAAAGAAGAGAGTATTTCATAATTTGATGTAAACAATGGGGACATTATTTTATTAATATTGTATATCAACTGTATAAAGCAATGACGATTTTACCATAAGGTGGAACATGTTGGATTCACATGTTCTCCCATGACATGCTTTTAAATTGATGCTAAGTTTGGATACTTTTGCCATTAAGGCTTTGCAATAGTATATACTTATGTTTGCTTTAAAAACTCACTGAAAGAGTAAGTTTTATGCCATTCTATTGCCTTAAAACCTAATATTAAAATTGATTAGTGAAAAAAATACTACAATAAAAGCGATGTTTTTTTATAATTTCTATTAATATTTTATTCAAAATGTTTCAGGCATGAAGAATACTAGATGATAAGAAAAAGCTGTAAGGATGCATCACTGAGAAAGAAAGAACACGATTAAAAAAAAAAAACTCCTTATCTATACAGAAATAATGGCCAAGCTGTTGTATCCTACTGTTCCTGATAAAAGGAGAGGTCATTTTTGTACATATTTTCTGACAGAATGAGGACATTCATGTTATCCCTGATTAGCTGAATAATGTCCCGTGGCATTTTCTCCATTGATGCAACTTAGCAATGACAGCCTCATTTGCTGTTCATCCTGACCTTCCTTTTCCCCCCCTTACTACACCCCTCCCCTCTAACAGACTTAAAGAGATCAGTATGTTCCAAACTAAAAATAAAATGCAATTTTTTTCTGGCTTACAATACTAAAATGAGATCATTTTCATTAACATTCCCACCAACATTTTGCTTTTAAAACGTGTGCTTTTCTAAGAAAGGCATTAACGCTTATAAAAATTAATTACTCACTAGGTAAGATTTTGGTTTGGATAAAATTTAATTGAATTTTAAATGTACTTTATCTTCATTATATTTTTGTATATACAAACTGAATCTGTCCATTATTTTCTATATTTTAAATATATTTACTCAATTTAATATAAATAACAAATATAGCTGTGAAGTATATTTGTAAGAGAAATATATATAAAATTAATATTCACTTATTGATAAGCTAAATAACATGTCTACAACCTACCTTTCAATTTTCTATTTACATCATCTAACCTAATTATCAGGAGGCAAAAAAGGCAACTTGGAGAATCTTACACTTACATAATAAAAGTAAATACATTGTTTTCACCAAAATGAAAATGTTAGTATCTTGAGTGGTGATGGAATATAGTCTGCTTTCTTAATGACATCATGTAATATCCACTTAGAACATGGGGTCTTTCTTTATAGTTTGAACAACTGCAAGAAATAGATGATATAGTAACATTAACAAGGGAAAGATAACCTAGTACACTTCCCAAAATATGTCTCATGGTTCATTAGTTGTATTGAAAGTTTCGTGTATGGCATCACATATTGTTCTTGTTCTTGGTAAAGTTAGAAAGAACTGTATGAAACAAACAAATGCATTTACTTATTTCTGCTTGATGCAGCAGCAGTATTTAATGTGCATTGTGACTTTCATATTTCTAAAATTTAATGAACGTAAAAACATTTTCCCCAGAGGACCTCATGGAATTAATTTTATAAACACATTTTGGGGGGAGGATAATAATTTAGTGCATTTTAGGATGCTTTAAAATGATAAAGAACAGCTAAATAAACTTAAATGGAAACTCAGGTAAGAGAATTATAGTAGGCCCATAACTCAAATAATTAATTTCCAAGATAGAAACTGCATATTCTTGTTTAACTTGTTTGAAAACAGCTCAAAATTACTAATAACAAGAAAATTAAAAATTAAAAAATTGAATATCAATTTATAACCATCTGATGGCTGTTGCAAGTGTCCCTTGTACCTATGAGCTAGTGAGTGAAAAGAAAGGCAAGCAATCAGCATGCAAGAAAAACTAAATAAACAACAATGAAGTCATTTAAAACTCACTTCTACTTCACAAACTCAAGTGAGTGCATCTGCTTGTAAGAATTTAATATGCATTCATAATCCAACCTGCAAAAAGTGCTTAAAGATTTCCAGGCTCTGCAGTGAAGGGCACACAGGAAAAAGGATGGAATGGATGAGGAAGACTATCCACCACATAGAACACACTGATGACCAAAATAATGGAAGTTCATTATCAAATGCAAATATAAAATAAGACACAATTATGGGTTGAATTGTCACCCCAAAACTGATATGTTAAGGTCCTAACCCCCAGAACCTCAGAATGTGACCTAATTTGGACATAGAGTCTTTACAGAGGTAATCAAGTCAAAGTGAAGTCATTAGGGAAGGCCCTAATCCAATATGACTGATGTCCTTTTAAAAGGAGGAAATTTGTATATAGAGACATTCATAGAGGGAATGTGATGTGAAGAAGCAAAAGGAGAAGACAGCCATCTACAAGGAAAGAGGCTTGGAACAGATCCTTCCCTCATAATTTTCAGAAAGTCTCAACCTAGATATCACCTTGATTTTAGGCTTGTGGTTTCCAGAACTAAGACAATACATTTCTGTCATTTAAGCCACGCAGCCTGAAGTATTGATACTTTGTTATGGTGGCCCTTTGAAACTAATACAGAAGCTCACATCCCAGTATTTGCTATTTTCTTTATGTCTATATTTTGATCAAGACATATGTAACAGTTAATATTTTTCTGCATCACCCTGAGTTATACTATTTCATAAAACATTTAAATGTTTGAATTATAAAATGATTTCTTTTACTATCCAGGATTTCTAGGTAAGTCAATTAAATCTAATAGAATATGCATTTTCCTTGATTATCAGTTAGTTTATTCAGGAGCTATATGCCCTGAATAAACTGTGTTCAGGGCATATAGCTCCTGAATAAACTAACTGATAATCAAAGGAAAATGCATATTCTATTTGCTATGTTCTCACTAAATTACCAGGTGATTTGTATATCACAAAGCTGAGATAAAAATTTCTCCCAAACTCCAGGAAACATACAGTTTAATTAAGATATGTTAGATGCAAATAACTGAAATATAACTTAAAGAAATTTATATTCAATGTGAATAATTAAAAATAATAAGGTTAAATTTCTATAGTAACAAGAAGGAATGATGAACTATAATCCCATTTATACAAGTAAAGAATAATCTTACAAATATGTAGCCTTTCAATTTTTAAAAGAAATCATTGGTATATCTTAATTAAGACTTACTCAAAACTACAGTGAGGTATCACCTCACACCGGTCAGAATGGCCATCATCAAAAAATCTACAAACAAGAAATGCTGGAGAGGGTGTGGAGAAAAGGCAGCCCTCTTGCACTGTTGGTGGGGATGTAAATTGATAAAGCCACTAGGGAGTACAGTATGAAGGTTCCTTAAAAACTAAAAATGGAACTACCATATGACCCAGCAATCCCACTACTGGGCATATACCCTGAGAAAACCATAATGCAAAAAGAGTCTGCACCACAATGTTCATTACAGCACTATTTACAATAGCCAAGACATGGAAGCAAGCTAAGTGTCCATCGACAGATGAATGGATAAAGAATATGTGGCACATATATACAATGGAATATTACTCAGCCATAAAAAGAACCGAAATTGAGTTATTTGTAGTGAGGTGGATGGACCCAGAGTCTGTTATACAGAGTGAAGTAAGTCAGAAAGAGAAAAACAAATACCATATGCTAACACATGTATATGGAATCTAAAAAAAAAAAATGGTTCTGATGAACGTAGGGGCAAGACAGGAATAAAGACGCAGACGTAGAGAATGGACTTGAGGACACGGGAAGGGGGAAGGCTAAGCTGGGATGAAGTGAGAGAGTAACACTGACATATATACACTGCCAAATGTAAAATAGATAGCTAGTGGGAAGCAGCTGCATGGCACAGGGATATCTGCTTAGTGCTTTGTGACCACCTAAAGGGGTGGTATAAAGAGGGTGGGAGGGAGACGCAAGAGGGAGGGGATATGGGGAAAGACGTATGCATATAGCTGATTCACTTTATTATACAGCAGAAACTAACACGACATTGTAAAGCAATTATCCTCCAATAAAGATGTTAAAAAAAAAAAAAAAAGAAGGCACTACAATGGCAGGTAACGATATGGATGAAACTCACAATCCATGCTGAGACAAATAAACCAGAAATTTTCTTTTAAAAAAAAAAAGACTGTCACTCACTCGTATTCTTTTCGTATAATAACTGTGCTTAATAATATAAATTATTTTTAATCTATTAGTCTATGAGCATATTAGTATTATCGTGATTCATAATATGTATTTTAGTTATAAAATTACTGTTAATAATTGACTAATAAAAAGTTTAATTCATAAAAATATATTAACTACAACATTCCATTGAAATGTAACAGTTGCGTTGTAATTTAAAACCAATCTGAATTACAGATTTAATATATTCTTTATTTAAATGCAAACATTTTAATCATTTAACACATATGGGGAAATGATACCAAAATTAATTAAAACATTCCCAAAAAACTTATTCAGATAATCTGCGGTATAAGAAGACAATTCATATAGATTGTGTGTGTATTTTTAAATCACAGGTTATCAAACAATACTTCCAGCAATTCTTGGGAATCTAAGATAGCCTTTATAAACACACACAAATTCATACCTTACAGTAATTCTTTTCTATTATCACTTTAATCTTGGAGGTGATTAGGATAATTCCTACCTATATCGATACTGTATGCTTGGGACTCTTATTAGAACCCATTTTCCCCCAAGCTCATAAGCTTAAAGGGCAAGATAAATAAACAGATGATAAATGATAGATAGATAGCAGACAGGCATGTTTTTGAAATCATAAAATTTATATAATATCACCATGAAATGGTTTCAATATATGTCTAATGCATTTATGATCTCAACAAATATTGATTGCTAATGTTAAAAATAATGGTAAAAGTCATCTTGATAAACCAGATAAATATTATGACTACAATGGGAAATAACTCACTTGGTGAGGCAAAATAGGCTTTGAAACTAAACATATACAATGCAAATTAAAGGTTTGGGAATCCTGAATATATTTTTGACAGTTTATATCCAAGAAGTTCCTAATAAAGCAAAAACAAAACAATCTACTGGTGTAATGGAACTCAATTTCTGGCATTATTTAGAACCATCAGCTGAAGTTCTTAAGAATACAAACATTGAATCCTCACCCAATTATATTGTGATAAGGTGGATTGAATCAGGCTACTATTACATGATTCTTTAGCAAACTTCTCAGGTGACAGTGTTCCATACTAAAATTTGGAGAAAAAATAATATATTTACTAATAATGTCACTTATGTAAATTTATATGAATAATTTCTAATATTTATACATAGATTAACAACTGTCTATAATCTTAGGTATTAAAATTTTAAGTATTGATTTCACTAATACACTGGAACTTCAAGTTAAGAACGTCCTCCTAACACTGAGATGGCTTATAAAAATCAATCAGGAATTTATATCAAAATGCAACAGTGATTATGATAAATGTAAACAGTCTGCTTCTATCCTCTGAAAGAGATTGTAGAGAATTGTTATAAATTCTTCCTTAAATGTTTGGTAGAAATCTCCAAAACCCGCCTGGGCCTTGTGTTTTCTGTTTTGGAAGATTATTACTTATTAATTCCATTTATTTAATAGATATAGCCCTATTAATATGACATTTCTTCTTGTGTGAGTTTTGGCAAATTGTGTCTTTCAAAGAATTGGTCCATTTCATCCAGGTAAACAAATCTGAGGGCAATGAGTTGTTCACTTTATTCTTTTATTATCCTTTTAATGGCCATGTATCCTTTTAATGTGACCTGTAGAGATGTTCCCTTCATTTCTGATGTTAGTAATTTATGTCCTCACTCTTTTTTTCTCATCTAGACTGGTAGAGGCGTATTGATTTTATTGGTCTTTTCAGAGTTCAGCTTTGGTTATATAAATTATAGAATACTTTTGAGTTGCTCAATACTGTGTTCAAAAGTTACTTTGAGTCAATCTTTGTTTTCTTCCTTCTTTAGAGTAGTTTTCTTATTCATTTGAAATACTATTTGTTTTATTTTCTGTTGACTTCCATTTTAGGCCTCCATCCTGGTTGACTTTGTTTTTGTTGGAAGGAAGGGCTGTGGATGTAAAACATCAACAAAATTCCAGAAGTAAGAAAGAAACAAAGAAAGATACTCAGACAAGTGTCATTCCTTCTCAATTATTTCTATAACATCCTTAACACCCATTTCTTCCATCCATTCCCAACCATTCCTTTAAGTGACAGTCTGTTATTGGCAAAAGGAGAGACTGGTTAATAGACCAGTGTTACAGAATAGTGAGTCCAGAAGCAGGAACATATAGGCACACATACATGCATGTGCATGCACACACATATATTTGATGATTTGCGTTACTAGAAAGTTTCTGCTTGGGAATGGTAGGAAAATGATGCTTTTATTAAATTGTGCTAGGTCCATTGAATATCCTTATGGAATAAATCAGGGAACCTAATCTCTACATATATCAGTATAAAAAATTACAGATGATTGCAGCTCTAAGTGAGACAGATACAACAGTAAAATATTTAAAATATAAAATAGAAATATATCTTAATGATTTGAGTGAAGAAAAGCTACTTTCCACTATAAAAAGCACTAACCATATAAGATTGATAAATTTGATTTCTCAACATTTTTAACTTTTGATCATCATATATAATATGAGAGTATGAAAAAAGCAAGCCATTGATTAGGGAATTATATTTGTAAATCATACATTCACAAAAATACTGAAACCAGAATATTTAATGAACTTCCACAAATGAAAGTGAAAACAACTGAATGCCCTCACCCCTAGTCCATCATGGAAAGAAAATTTTAAAAATGCATTTTACAAAATAAGATATAAAATGGCCAATAAATATATACATATTTATATAAGTATACTAAAAATTGATAGGTATAAGAGAAATACAAATTAAATGCAGTATGACACATACAAGTTAAATGATATATAACACAGAAAATTAAATAAAACATCAGGATTTAGAAAGGATGCAGAGTAATTGTGCTTATATACAGTGAAATGGGAGTATAAGTTGCTATAATTACTTTGGATAATGATTGACCCTAGTTAGGAAAGCAGGACAGACTTTGTGACCCACAGTACAGAAATACTTCAAGTGGCCATTAACAGTAGAACAGATAAATTTTATACATTTTTACACTGAAATTTTATACCAAGAAAAATGACTAATTATTGCAACAATAAATAGTATGTTACATCTCTCAGAAAAATGAGCAAATGATGTCAGACACAAAATCTATTTCTGCATGATTCATTCTTTATAAAAAGTTCAGAAACAAGCAAATATAATACATGGTGATAGAAATGAAGAACAATTTGGAGGCAGGAAATGACATGATTGTGGTTTCTGATATGCAAGTAATATATTACATCTTGATATGTTGGATGGTTATTTTCATTCTAAAACTTCATTGAATATATACTAATGAATCATGGATTTTTCTTTAGGTATGTTATTGCTTCAACAGTTTATTTAAAAATAAATTCATGAGATAAAACTAAATTAGGACTTAGATAAAATAACTTTATATAAACTTAACAGGAATCAAATGGGGTTATAAAGTAGTGAGCTGAACAGTCAACTCAGAAAATTGTAAAAAGAACATCTCAGGAAATCTAAAATAAGGAGAAAGAAATATTAAAGAAAAAGGCCAAAATAAGTGAAATAGAGAAGAGAATAAGAAGTTTAATAAAACCAAATTATTTGAAAAGATTAGTAATGTAGAAATATCCTTGGCATAACCTAACAAGAAAAAATGGCTATAAATATGTGGTATAATTTGTACTATCATTCAATAGAAGAAAAAGAAAGATTTATTAGTATGTGTTGCTGGGAAGAATGGCTGAAAATAAGGAGGAAACCCAAACAAATAAAACCACTAAATCCTTTCAGAATACCACATATATAAGTGAAATGCATATGAATTAATGATAGATCCTAAATCTGAAAATCAATAAAAGAAAATGTAGGAGAATATTTCTATGATATAGATATGCAAAAGGGCTTCATAAATAATTCTTTATAACTGTCATGGCAAAAAAAAATGAATTTAGTTACCACAAACAAGTTTTTCTGTTTACTGAAGGACACAGTGAATAGAGTTAATGAACATATGACATATTGGAAGATAACTGTAATGTGTGAAAATGACAAGGGAGCAGTGACCAAAATGTATGAAAATAATCAAGTGACATAAAGACCACAGAATGAAATCAAATACATTATGGACTTAAAGTCTGCAACAAGCTAAAAATAATGTGAAACCATGATGAAACTAATTATTAATCAGAAAAATGTGAGAATGAGATATCACTTATGATGCTGAAAAAAAAGATTGAATGAAAAAATTAATGCCAACTGAGAGCACACAGCACAAATAGACATTTCCAGAAGCAGCTTTTAAGGATGCATTTCAGAGTAAAGGAAGATAACTCCTGAAAGATAATTTAAAGGGCAAGAAGGAATGAAGAAAGAATGAAATAGCATGCATCTATATTTATTTAAATGACTCAATGTATAAAATAACAATAAATTTATCTAATTTGGAAGTTTAACATTTGTTTAAAATTCTTGGCAATATTTCAAGTTTAAACCTTACAAAAGGAAGAGTGCAGAACATAAATTTCAAACCAGACGAGTATAAATGTCAAAGAAAATGAAAAATTTGAATAAAGAGAAATTAAGATAAACTTCAAATTTAAAATATAACTCATAAAGAAAAAAATATAGGCAAAAGTGCACAAAATTGAAAACAAAATAATTAAGATGATGGAAACAAGCCCAAATATATTAATAAGCACTACAATTGCAAACGGACTAAGTACATAATGCAGAAAAGTGAAAATAATTGTTTACTGGAAAATAAAATCCAGCCGTGTGCTGGTTATCACAAGTACATACACCTAAAAATAAGAATCCTTAAATATCCATTTAAATGGATAGTCTAGGCAGATATAAATACAAATAAGTCTTACATGGCTATATTAATGTCATTAACATTTACTTCTCTACACAAAATATTATTAATAATGGACGGAGTACCAGGTAAGGGAAAAATAATTCAACAGGAAGAAAGAACAGTATATACTTGTATGCTCTTTACATGATTGTCTTAAATATTTATAAAGCAAAAATTAATTCAACTGCTGATATGGGTGAATAAATGCCCAACTGATTGGCTGTCCCTCATACAATAACTGAAAGTCTAGATTAAATACAAAAACAATTAGAACAACCTTAAGATTTTGGAGAGTGAACCAAAGCTGCCAATTTCTGGAAGACTGTCAAAACTTTAAAGAAGGGTGGATGAAGAATGAGTGTTAATAGGTACTGGGGTTCTTTCTGGGATAATGAAAATATTCTAAATTTTGATGGTGGTTATGATTGTACAGCTGTGTCAATACACTAGAAACCACTGAATTATGTACTTTAAAAGGGTGAACATTATGGATTATGAATTGCAGTATAACTCAATAATACTGTTATACATATACAAAGAAATATTTGAAGACAGGATTGGCATAGGATGAATTTCTGTTTCCCTTTGATTTCTAGTCTGAAGTTAGGCCTCAGCCACAGCACTGTATGGGGCAGATAAAACTCTGGTATTTTACAGTCTTCTGGCCTAGACACTGCCCACATTTCTAGTAGATCCCTGAAAGATACAAGCATGAAGCACACAACAATGAGCCTACTGAAGGGGAAAAAAGAAAAAAAAAAAAAAAAAAGAACTAAGCTTTGAGCCACATATCAACCAAGAATTAAGGAGAAATAAAGACATTTTCAGATGAAAGGAAATCAAGAGAATCTATCACCAGCAGATGTAGATTATAAAAAAAACTGAAGACATTCTTCAGATGAAGGGAAATCACACTTGAGGGAAAATCGAATCTTCTGGAACAAATGAAGAGCATCAGAAATAGCATGTATTGTGGTAAATAGAAAATACTTGTTTTTTCCTCTTAGTTCAATAACACTCATATATCCTTTCAAAGCAAATTTAATAGCATAATATACATATGGATGTAATACATACAACATAGGTGGCATAAAGGGTGGTGAGACTGGAAAATGTATCTGTAGAGTGGTAAGGTACCTATATTTCACATAAAGCAGAAAATTTAACTATAAACACATTATGAAAATTTAAGGATGCATATTATAATCCCTAGGGCAATTAAGAAGGAGAAGACGGAGAGGAAGGAGAGAAAGAAGAAGGAAGAACAAGGAAAAAAAGGAAGGGAGAAGCAGCAAATAGGTATAGTTAAAAAACAAACTAAAAAGAAATTCTAAAAAATATTAGTAATAATCACAAAAGAGGCAGAAAAGGAAGAACAGAAACAAAAAATAGAGGGAATAAAGAAAGGAAATTTTAAAATGGTAGTTGTAAATCTATTCATATCAATAATTACATTTACTCTTAAAACTGTCGAAAAGGACATAAAATCAAGTTCCAACTAAATGCTGCGTATGTTAAATGCTCTTTAAATATTAAAAATAGTTGTTTTCAAAACAAATAGGAAGGAAAATGTTATACAAACCAAAAGAATAAGAAGAATGAGATGGCAATATTAATATCAGATAAACTTTAACACAAAAAGTGTTTCCTGAGATAAAGAGGAACATTGTTTGTAATGATACAAGGAACAGTACTAAGACAAACTTAGAAAACTTAAACTACCTCATTTCAAGTCCTATTATAAAATGATATTAATCAAGACAGAGTAGCATTAGCATAAATATTGATAAATAGATCAGTAAGCTGGAATAGAGAGCTCAGAAATAGATCCTCACTTTTATGATTATCTGATTTTTAGAAAAGGCACAAATCAATCCTATAGAGAAAGAAATGCCTTTTCAGCAATTGTGCTGGCATAATTGGATACCCACAAAGAATAAAACAAAACAAAATAAAACAAAACGTTGGCTCTACCTTATACCATATGCAAAAAAAAAAAAAAAAAAAAAATTGAGGGTAATTTAACTATAAATTAACTGTAAAGCTTTTAAAGAAAACATAAGGTCCTAGTGATTTGGAAATATGTAAAATTTATCTAGAAAAATTACAGAAGGAAATAATGCTTATTTTTCTTTTGTTTTAAATGATAAATTAGACCTCATCAAAATTAAAACCTTTTGGCTCATCAACCTACACTATTTGAGAAGTTTTAAATACAAGACACATACTGGAATAAAATTATTTATAGATAATATATATGATAAATATTTACAGTACATAGTTTATGTACTATTATATATAATATTACTATAATATACATATATATAATACTGATATACAACATATACTTAGAATACTTAAAGTCAATATTATCAAAAGAAAGAATCTAGTTAAATAATAAGCAGTATTTTAACAGATATTTTATCAAGGATTCAAATGCCCTACAAGCACATGCAAAATTCCTCAACATGATTAGACATCAGGCAATGTGAAGTAAGACCACAATGGAATACTACTTTACACTCACCAATATTACTAAATGTTGGTAAATTTCCTGTTGCTTCTGGAAATGTTATAGCTTGTTTGTGGGTGTGTAAAAATTCCCACATCTTTAGGAAACATTTTAACCATTTCTTATAAAACTAAATATTTAAATATTTCAAATATTTCTTATAAAACTCACCCTATGACCCAGCAATTCCACTTTCAGGTAGTTACCCAAGAAAATGCAACATACATTTCACAGTAGCTTCATACTACAATGTTCATAGAAGCTTTATTTTTAATAGCTAAAACCTGAAAACTTTGTCATCCATCTGTATGAGGTGGAGAGTGTGCTTACATGGAAAACACACAGCAAACTGAATGACTCTCAAAACCTTATGCTGATTGAGATCAACCTTTTACATAGAGCAAATACTGCATGTTTCCATTTATATGAAGTTTAACAAATGGCCATGTATGTAATAAATGGGTATAGCTAAATATAGTAAATCTAGGGGATGAGTATACATGTGCTCACTGTAAAATTCTTTCAACTTTAATAAATGTTCGAATATTTTCAAAATAAAAATCTTATAAATTGGTAGAAAAAGAAACAAATTTACTATAAGAAGTAGATATTTCTATACCCATGGGTCATATAAGGATTGCCAAGCAGAGAAAACAGAATATTTGTTTAAATCTCATTAATCTTACTTTACCTATAAGCAGCATTTAACATTGACAAACACACCTCGTTGATAAATCAATACTTTTAACTTGGCTTTTAAGAAACACATGTGCTCTTTCTTTTCTAAAAAATTTAGCAAGCCCTTCATAATTTTCTTTGCTGAATCATCTTACGTTTTTGACAAACAATCATTGGAGTGTCCCAGAATCAAGATATTTTCTTCTCTCTTCTATTTACAAACATTATTTGGGTGCACTCATTTTGTCTCTTGCTATAAAATACTGTGTATATTTTTTCAGCTCACAGTTGTATATCTTTTGGCCATACAACTCTTCTAAATTCCAGAGTTTTCCTACTCAATATCTCCATTTGGAAGTCTTAATTTCATCCAAAACTTACAATATCCAAATACAGAGCCACTGGTATTTTCCAAAACATTCTATATATGCAGTCCTCCTTACTTAGTTCATTACAGTATCATCCTTCCAGTTGGCCAAACTAAAAAAAAAAAAAAATCACTGTAGAGTCCTCCTCTTTCTTTTTCTCTCATACCCATTCCTACCTATTAGACTGTTCTATTAAATCTGTCTTCAAAATATATTCAGAACCTGGCTACTTATCTCAATCTCCATTTCTAGGACCCTAGTTCTAGTCACCATCATTTCTACCTGGATTTCTGCACTTGCCTCATGATTGCCTCTTTCCACTGAGTGTATTCTCAAAGAGCAGATAATCCCATTAAAACAGAAAGCAGAACATGTCATAACTCACCATTTCACATGAGTAAAAGCCCAAATCTTACTACATGGTTTAGTTCCATGTCTCTTCTCTGACTTCATCTGCTATTACCCTCACTCAGGTTTCATTACCTCATTCATGACACAAGGTCATGTTTGCTATTTCTCAAAACTGCCAGGGATATTCCCAAATAAGGGGATTTGTACTGTCTCTTCTGACTGGAAAGAGTATCTGTTTGGCTCCCTCCCTCACATCTAAGACATCTGTGTACAGAAGTTGCCTTTCAATGAGGTCAACGTTAATCAGGTTATACAGTGTTGCAAATGTTATGTAACGTTAATGATACACATTACCTCATGTTTCCCTCATGCAAGTTATCATCTCTAATTTCCATTTAATTATTTAGTTAGTATGTTGATCATTCCTTACCTGTCATTACAGAATTCAACTCATTAAAAGTTTTGCCAATTTTCTTCATTCACATTTTCCAAACATAAAGGCCAAGGCTCAGGATATAGAAGGTACCAGTAAGTACTTCTTTCGTGACCAAGTTTAAACAGCATAATTTAGTGCGTCTCTGTATTAAAAAAATAAAATGAACAACTGAAGAATATGCATTCTTTTAACATACAAAAGATATTTATATAATTTAAGAGCAAACTGGACCATTTAAGAAAGTTTGTAAACTTAAATCATTGATATCATTAAATAACATGCTCTGATAATAACAGAATTTAGATAGACATTAATAATGAAGAAAGATATATTTAGAACATAATTATACATTTGGAAACTTGTAAACACCATAAATAACGCATGAGTTAAAGTGTAGCAATCAAATTGTAAAATACTGTAAGCTATGCTATAAAAAAATTCACAGTTCTGAATATTATTTGTAAATATCTCATGATTCAAAGAAGAAACAATAATCAAATTTTAAAATAATTTGAGCTCTTCCATGAGGAAAATGTATATTCTTGAGTGCTAATATCAAAAAATTTAGAAACACTAAAAATGTATTTTTAAATGTGCTTGTAGGAAGTTACAAAAAGAATGACAAAATTTAAAAGTGTGGCAGATTTTATTTTCTAAAGCTGGTTGAAGAAATATGTGCTCTTCCAACAATATGACTGACTCTTCTCCCAACAAAGGGAAGTGTGGTCTTCATTTGCTTCCCTTGAATCTCAACAGAAACTTGGGACTATGCATTTAAGCAGAGGATATTGGAATGATGCTGTCAAGTCTAAGACTTGGTCATAAAAAGCTTAGACCTTCCACATGACTTCTCACTCTCTAATGATAGGTGCCATGGGATACCTGAGTGGACATGCAAAAAAGTCCAAATACTTTGAAGCCTCTATGCTAAAGAGGTCACATGTAGACACCACATAAA
The DNA here is from genome assembly GCF_949987535.1 of Balaenoptera acutorostrata. Taxonomy (NCBI): domain Eukaryota; kingdom Metazoa; phylum Chordata; class Mammalia; order Artiodactyla; family Balaenopteridae; genus Balaenoptera; species Balaenoptera acutorostrata. The sequence goes on along the minus strand of NC_080068.1, from coordinate 59,699,409 downwards.
ATAAATATGCCCAAGGAGCTTCAGCCTTACTGGCCCTTAGCTCTTTGAGTTTTCCCAGCACCAACCACCAGACTTGTAAATGAATATGTTTTGAGATGATTCCACATCCTGGCCTTCAAACTGCAATAGGAGATGCCAAGTAGAGCAGAGACAAGTCTTCCCTGCTGTGTCCTGTCCAAATTTCTGGCTCACAGAATCTGTGAGCATAATAAATAGTTGACAACTTAGCTAAAACTGGAAACTATATTTTCCATATTCCTCTTTCATATATATTTCTAAGTTAGAGCTGACCAAAACAGGAAAATGAATAAGAATTAAAAGTTGGAAATAAAGAAGCATTACTTTCCAAAGACCTTAGGAGCAGGTCAGAGCTAGACATAGAGGTGCCTATTCTGGAGGACTCCAGAATCCAGGTGATCTTTCAGACTACTGGCCTCAGCAGCCAATTGTGGACCCAAGACAGCTGCCAAACCCTTCACTGAAGTTGAAAAATAGCAAATTCCACAGGTATCTCCACCAGATTTCCCTTCATGGTTTCACTTTGACAGCTAGACATGCGTGACTTCCAGGATTTCCCTTAAAGTTCAAATCTTCCCAACTGGTTCCGTGACTCAGGCTGTTATTGACAGTGATTGTACCTTATTACCAATTCCCATCATTCTTATTTCATTTAGACAATTTCACTCACATTTGTGTCAGTCTTAATTTCTACAGTAAACTCTTTAGCCCTATAACATTTTAAATAGTTATGTCCTAATTAAACACTGATTAATACAACCATGAATTTATCACTATTATATAAAAAAATGTCTTTGGGAAATATAAACCTTTTTTTAATTTTCTTGCTTATATTAGATGCTACATCATTGGATAAGAGATCTTGAACATAAAAAAATTTGCAAAGCAAACAATGTATATTTAACCTTCAAGGATTTTCATACATCTAGAGTGGGGTTGGCAACCTTTTTTTGCAAAGGATGAGATAATATTTTAGAGTTTGTAGGCCTTATAGTCTCTGTTACAACTACTCAACTCTGCAGGTGCAGTGTTAAGTCAGCCATAGACAATACATAAAAAAATGACTGTCCTATGTTCCAATAAAACTTTATTTACAAAACAACTGTTAACAGGCCAGACTTGGTCCACAGACCATAGTTTGCTGAACATGGTCTATGGAATTAGGTTGAAACAACTAAAAAGAGAAGAATCTGAGAATCTATTCTACTTTGGATTCTACTTAATTAACTTACAAAACTGCTATGTACAAACCATATTTTATTACATGTTCCTGCCTTAACCATTCATTACTTCCTAATTTCTATCACACCTGCATTTTTCTTCTGACACTAAATATCTTAGATATTACACTTTGACTTTTGAAATGTACAGCTCATTTCCAATTAAAGTCTAATTCCACATATCAGTTGACAAATTACATAGACTTAAACTCTCACAATCTCTTGTGTATCAGCTCATTTTATGCTCCAAATATCCTCTCATATTTGTTACGGAAACATGGTAAATGTGTGGGATCCCCCATGGTAAAATGTCAAGGGAAATAGTGGTACATGAAATTTAAATTGATTAAGCCCCACAATACTGAACTTCAGCTTGTAAAGCAAATGTGAGGATTTATTCCCTTTGCTCCTTGCAAATAATATAACACCTAAAGAGTGAAAAATAGAATAAATGAAACACTAGTTCAAAGAGCCTGAAGAACTTGTTAACATTCACATCTTGTGGACTTTACCTCTTTTAGGCAATGTAATCTCAGATTTATTTGGTTACCTTCAGAAGAAAACAAATTACTGTGACATTCCTGAAACATTTGTAATTCTATCCACAGGCAGCTTAGAGCCTCTCCTTCATTAAGACTCTACATTCTGTAGCTGCTGTTGTCTGTTAAAGTCACAGTAAACATTTCTGACAGCCAGCTGTTTCTTTCTTATACCATAACTGAACTTCTTTTTTTCTCATATATATATATATATATATATTTCTTATTAGTTATCTATTTTATACATATTAGTGTATATGTCTCAATCCCAATCTCCATAAATGAACTTCTTAAAGTAAATCATTAGTTGTATTAAATCCACACACATTTTTGTCACTCAAATGATAAAAATATTCATCTGCAAATATTACTAATGTGAATTTTGAGTAATATGACATGCTTCTCTGAGAGAAGAATTACATTTCAAATTAAAAAAATCTATTCTTAATTGTACACAAAAGTTCAAATACTATTGAATATTTATGTCACTATGTTTTGACTTTGAACAGTGACTGATTAAGAAGATTTGTTTTTTCCCCTATGTGAAATGGCATTATTAGAAATGTTAAAGCACTGTCAGTCAACTATAGCTGTTGATTGTTCAGTTTACACTGAGCTTAAATTTTAGACATTTAAAGTGAATGTCATCCTTTTTCCCAAGTAAATGATGATATTTTCATCTTTGATTTTAATTCAGGCAGGTATTTTTAACTGAGCTACATGGACATATTTTGGTGTCCTTAAATCCCCTGAAATTGTATGCATGCTTGTGCATGTGATTTTTTTTCTGGTGAAAAAAAGTCTATAGATATTAGTAGATAAAAAATGGAACCATGAACCAAAATGATCATTAACAGGAAAATGATTACTATGACATTAGGGTAAAAAAATATAACTTTTCCCCATTGTTTTCATATAATAATAACAACATATGTTTGAACTTTATTGTGAAAACTTAGACTCTAAAAATAATTCTGTTTCTGGATTTAAAGGCTTTAAATTAACACTTAAAACAATTTTCATATCACACGCAAAAAGGCATTGCCTAAGACTTAAAAGAAATGACAGCAGAATCAGTGCCTTTTGCTGAAATCAGTCAATAACTAACATTATGTGGCAAATATATTGTAAACCAGAATTTTTCACTGTGCTTCTAATAATGACATGTGGCCCTATGATATAGGAGAGCTATAAGAACTTCTTTCAAGGTTTTGATGTAATCAGGCTTGGGTCTGTGCCAGGGCACCAACTGTTTTCTACTATATACCATTTGTAAAGTCCCAAACAAGTTTTTATTGGTTGCTTGATTTTGTTGTTTAGGCTTTCTCCTTCATTGAATTTTTAAACCACAAAATCATGTCTTTGGAGCATGTTCATCTAAAAAATCAGTCTGGGTTAGGCTAGAAGAGAGCTAGCAAATAGGGCATATTTCTAATTATCCTTACATAACATTCAAGTTAAAAATAAAATAGAAACCAGTTTCAGAAGAATGACTTAAAAGGAAGACACTTAACCTTCCTGATTCTTTAGTTTTATCATTTGTAAAATCTCTTTTAGCTTGAAACTGCTGTGATTTCAGTTTCAAGAAAAGTCTAGCAAATGAACCATGAAAACAATACTGCATTGACCAGGATAATGGATTGAAAAGGATGTAATGAGTATCAGTGATACCCTCTCAGTGGAATCAAGCTGTTAAACACCTAAGGTCAATTTCAGCCATCAGCTACTCAGATATTTTCACTTTAGCTACTAGGTAAATTTAATTGAGCAGAATCTGGGCCTGTGTACTTGACTCAGTAATGTACAGTGAAAACACTACGGTATAGTGTCTAATGCTAATGAGGCAGATAACCCATCTATTCCTCCAGGCTTATTGGATTGACCTAAGAACAATACTTGCTAAATATTATAATTGGTGGGATGATCCACTCTTCACTGCCATAGAGCAAGAGGAGAAATAGACCCCAGTGGAGGTGTATCAGAGACATGAATATTCTGAATGGAAATAAATATGTGAATGCTTCTAAACTGAGAGTCTGCTGAAAAAGAATAACACAACTTCTCTTATTTTTAAACTATATTTAACAGTTGGCTATTTATCCAGTATAAAAATGTATAGATATTTTAGTTCTGGAAGCTTTATCTTTTTGCTTATATGATCATACCAGAAGAATTGACCCCTCCTATTTCAGTGAAATGATACAAATAATTGCTCATATTTAGAAACATGATATTCAGCTACAACTGTCAATATTTTAACAGTAAGTTCAAGGATGCTAATGAGAAAGTTGCCTTCATCACATCATTTAAAAATAAACATGAGCAATTAAGATTAAGAAATACAAACAATACAGAACACCCAGGGAAAGTAATTATAAATGTAAGAGATAAAAATAACTACAACATATTTCTCTGTGCAGTCATTTATGGTCAGTTAGAATGTGCTTTTAGATTACCTTTACTAGAAAAATTATAAGATTTTTTTGTCTTAATATTAGTCTTTTTAGGAACTTTGTGAAATATGGTTTAATTTTGTGAGGTGGAAGGTATACACAGTAATCATATAAATGAGTATATAAATTGAACATCTAAACAGATTTACATTTAAAATCAGATTTATTTATTGAAGAAAAATGGCAGATCTAGAATGTGAGAAACAGAGAAGGTTAAATTGATATTTTTCTGAGAGGAGCTACCATTATAAAGAAGCCTTTGAAAAAATGAATGAATGACTTAGATTTTTAGGTGACTTTGCTTTCTATTATGAGATGCAATCCTCTATTTTGTGCATTTTCAGGGAACCCGGAAAATATGTTAATTAATTTACAATAATATTTAGATATCTGATTTAAGAGTTTTTAAGTAGAAAGCCATGAAAATTTTCTTTATGATTACATAATTTTGTTCAAATTACCAAGAGTATCATAAGATCTTGTTAGGAAAAAATACTTGATCTTTTAAAATAACTGATTTAGTTCAAAAGTCTCTATTTATGAGAAAATAGAGATGTAACAATTGTCTTATTAAAGGACAATATTACTTAACTGAAATAAAAATTCTACCTTCCATTTCAGTGATTTTCTCCAGTTTCAAGGGTTACCTGTGATTGAGAATCTAATGATTAGATAGGAAGTAGAAAGTGTTATAATCTAAAGCACAACACCCTTCAAATCCTGGCTAAATTGCCTTGATTCTTTTCATATAAGAAAAAACCAGCTTGAAGTACAAATATTTTTGACATAAAAATATTTATTTTCAAAAATTTCCTGTGCAGACAGCAAACCTTTTCATTCAACCCAGTGGACTTAGTTGTGTGGCTTACTAAGTTCTCTTGGCAGAGGAATGCAAGAACATGAACTTCGAAATTTTGAGGCTATAGAGATATTATGTCCTGCATTGTAGTGTAGCTTCCAGACACTCCATTTGGTTAACTTAATACATAATCAGTCTTTGGATATGTGAACTGAAGGTCCCAAGCACTCTGAGTTCAATAAATACTTTCTGTAACAACAAGTGGGCTGTGCATTCAGGCAAGACTTAAGACCAAAATAAAATGAATATAAATCATGAATAAAGATGATGCTTATTACATGATTTAGAAACAGAGTGTGGAGGTTAAGGTAAGAGATTAAAACTTGGCTAAGGCTCTGGAAATTTATCAATTGTCAGACTTAAGTGGGAATGAATGGAAAAGTAACTAGTATTATTGAGTTCCTATTATGTGGCAGGTGCATTATGCATATAATGTTTCACTTAATCTAATAATTTAGTATCTTAATTCCCATTTTTATAAATAAGAAATCAAAGATATATTTACTTTAAAGATTCCATGTGCTGATAACAAACTTAAAATCCCATCTAGAGGTCAACTTGGAAGGTGTCAATTAAAGTTCTTCTGCAACTGAGCATGTTTGGGGAAGACAAAAATGACATTCCAATTTAAGAAGAGTTTTAAGTGAGTTTTCTTTAAATTCTCAAATACCTTTCTTCTTGGCAGGCCCATCCTTTCTTCTCCAAATAAAAATCAAATCTGAAGCACAAACTCTGTGTAAATTAAACATTCACTTTCCATGCAATGTTGAAAAAACTTGCAAATCTAGTATGTTATCTTTAGAGATTTTAGAAATTTACCCCCAAACTGGAAATATGAAAAAAAATTCTTCTGTTAAAATTATCTCAAAATTAAATAGGATTAGAAAGTACTCATAAATGTAAGATTTGAACATACAGAATCTCAAATGCAAATATTTATGTGTGTGTGAAATTATTAATTACAAAACCATGGATTTTCTATGTAGCTCTATTTAGAAGACTGATGGCGCCCAAATTTTATACAGTGGGCTTTCTGTATCTGCAGATGTGTAACTCGTGGATATGGAGGGCCAACTGTGAGGGACTTGAACATCAGAAGATTTTGGTATCCATGGAGATCTTGGATAAATTAGCAAAATTGATGGATGGCAAAATAAAAATATACATATTATAATAACCATTGTCCTTTTTGACTATTTTAATTTCAATAAGATTTTGGATGTGATAGTAATAAAACGTATACAACCTTGAAATGATGAAAAGACATTAAATTTTCAGCAGAGAAATGGATACTATAAAAAATAACTAAACGGAATTTTAAGATTTGAAAAACAAATACTTCAAGTTTAACAAATAATTTACTAGATGGGTCAAATGGCAAAATAGAGAACTGATGAAAGAGTACTCGGAAAGATAGATCAATGAGCATTGCTCAATCTGAAGAATGGAGAATAAAGATATTTTTTTAAAAATGAATCAAGACTCAAGGACATATGAGAAAATGTCAGATGATCTAGCATTCATGTCATAGTAGCCTTCAGCAGAGACTTCCCAGAGAAGAAAAATGTATGACCTCAACCAATTCCCGAATCTGGTAAAAGGCTCAATAAACAAGAAACGAACAAATATAAAAATACAAAGACATATTATAAACAAGCTGCTGAAAATTTTTTAAAATCCTGAAATCAGGCAGAGAAAAATAAAGTATTACATATGGTAACAATAATATGAATTACAGTAGATTTATCGCCGGAAACACGGGAGGTAGAAAAAAAGAACAACTTAAAAATATTTTCAAAAAATTATATGACATTCTACACACCAAACTGAAAAGAAAACAAAAGAAATGGTGAATATCTGGATACATATAAAGGACTAATGTTCTTCTTTTAAATAATTTAAAATACATATTACTATTTAACACAAAATTAGAACATTGGGGTTTTCACTTATGTAGATGAAATATATATGACACCAATAACATAAAGGGGGGGAATAAAAGGACTTATATGACTTGTAAGTGTTATATATTTTATTTGAAATAATAAAACAACTCTAAATAGATTGCAAAGGTTAGTTGTACATATTGTAATCCCTACCTATATGTAAAACAAAACAAAACAAACAAAACAAAAAACCCACCAAATTTGGAACATTCCACTATATGAAAGCTGAGCGCTTGTTTGCTGCTTGGCAACAGATTCTTCTTCCATATTAGGGGAAACCTTTCCCATTTTCTGGGTACACAGTGAATTTCTTTGTATTGCGTAAGAGTGTGCATTACATGGCTTTTGGCCAGTCTCACCAATATATCTGTCCCTCCAGGAAGGGAATGGTATCTTCACCTGCATCACAAGAGGGGTACATGCTGTCCATCACCCTGAATCAACTATGGGGAGGGCCTGCTGGCTAGTGGGAGACCTGCACACACTACAAACACTGAATTGTTTTATTTATTTTCCTTTCTGTAAGTAAAACATTGCTCCACCAGTGACTTGTGAGTTGAGTCTTCCTTGGAGATTCCAAACCTGTAAAATATGCCGTGGACCTATATCTGCAAGCACCTACTTCTGGAGGTTGGCATTATGACTTTTGCCATCTTCCACACCATGGGAATCCTCACTTGTGATTGGTAGTTTGGAACTTCCTGCTCAACAGGTAGAGTATCCCGTATATGTCTGTTAGATCTAGTTGGTTGCGTTGTTCAAGTACTCTATTTGCTTGCTGGTTGCTCTACTCATTATTTAAAATGTGATATTGAAACCTTTATTATTGTAGAAATGTCAATATCTCCCTTTAATTCTGTAACTTTTTGCTTCATATAATTTGATGGTTTATTATTAGGGACATAGGTGTTTATAATTGCTATGTCTTCTCAATATATTGAAACTTTTATTAATAGATGATGTCTTTTTTGTCTCTAGTAAAATTTTTGATTTAAAGTATATTTTGTCTTATATTAATATAGCCACGCCAGCAATGAATATCTTTTTCCAACATTTCCCTTTCTACCTATTTATGTCTTTGGGTCTAAAGGTGAGACTCTTGTAGATAGCATATAGTTGGCTCATGTAATTTTTTTAAATCCATCCTACCAATATCATTCTTTTGTTGGAAAGTTTAATCAATGTATATTTAAATTACTAACTGATAAGGAAGGGCTTAATTTTGTCATTTTGCTATTTGTTTTCTATATGCCTTCTAACTTTTTTTGTCCCTCATTTCCTGCATTACTGTCTCTTTTATGTTCAGCTGATTTTTTCTAGTGAAACGTTTTAATTCCCTTCTAATTTCCTTTTGTGTATTTTCTATAACTATATTTTTGGTTACCATGGGGATTACATTTAGCATCCTAACATTATAACACACTAATTTGAATTTATACCAGCTTAATTTCAATAACACACAAAAACTCTGCTCATTTACAGCTCTGTCCCTACTCTTTTCACTTATTGACGCCACAAAATTACATCTTTGCACATTGTGTGTCCAAAATCATAAAGTAATAATTTTTAATGCATTAGTCTCTTAAATTATTTAGAAAACAAAACAAGGAGTTATAAACCAAAGTTACAATAATACTAGCTTTTAGACCAATAACTTTGTAAGGTATTAGTCTCATATCATGTAGAAAACAAAAAATGGAGTCATAAACCATTGTTACAACAACGCTAGCTTTTATAATCGCCCATGTATTTTCCTTTACTGAAATTTTTATTTCTTCATATGGATTTCTAGTTACTGTCTTGTATCCTTTTATTACAACCTGCAGGAATCCCTTTAGAACTTCTTTCAGAATAAACCTAGCGATAACAAACTTCCTCAGCTTTGTTTATCTGGGAATGTCTTAATTTCTCCCTCATTTTTGAAAGATATTTTTACCAGATATAAGATTCTTGCTTGGAAGTTTTTTCTTGTAGCACTTAAATATATCACCCACTGTCTTCTGGCTTTCAGTGTTTCTGGTGAGAAAACTACTGAGGATCCTTTGTATGTGATGAATCACTTCTCTCTTGTTGCTTTCAAGATTCTCTCTTTGTCTTTGTCTTTCCACAATTTGATTATAACATGTCTTGGTTTGAGCCTCTTTGAGGTCATCCTACATGGAGTTCATTGAACTTTTTGGATGTTTATATTCAGGTTTTTCACCACATTTTTGAATTAAATTTATGTGAAATGGTACTGCCTTTTCAAATGTATTTCATAATTCATATGACCAAAGACATTTCCATTTGTCTCTTAAAAATGTTCTCTTGATTTTTAAAATAGTCTTCTGTACTTCAGAGAAACCTTCTTATTCAGTGGACTAAAAAGAGAACTAATCAATCTGAGACTATATTGTTTCTAATGAACATATTTTGCCAATAAAGACATGTGTGAAATCTACCTTTACATTTACACCATCATCCTTTGGGAGGAAAAAAAATAATCAACTACACTTCCATGAAATGGAAGACTTAAAAAGACTCAGAAAAATACACAATTCAAATAAAGCTCCCAAAATGAAATATGTTATTTTAATCTCTGGTAGACTAGAAACATCTATCCATAGATTTATTTAACCTTTCCGTTCCACATCACTGATTTCTGAAGGTAAATGTTTAATTGAAGTTTAATTTTATTTAATGCTGCCTAGACTTTCCATTCAATACCACAAACATTTAATAGTATTTTGGCAAATTTTAGTAATCTGTCTAATATATCCCCAGCCCATTAGTTTATTTAATCTATCAAAACAAATCCTAAATGACTGTTCTCCTTTGTCTACTTTCATTTCTTTTGATACTATAATTTTTTCGTGTGTTATTGTCTGTAGATTGTATATGTCAACAAGAGAAATAAAATTATAATTACATTTTCAAAATATTTCTGAAAAATTACATTCCCAGTGTTTCTCAGGGGTAAATGTCTTGTCATCATGTTTTATAATGCACTATTCATAAATAATAGTGTAGAAGCAGTGTGATCATTCACTATACCTACTCTAGGAATGAGAAAATTAAAAAAATTTTTTTCTCACATGCTATACGTTTTATAGTCCTTAGAACATAAAACTGCTTGCTTTGCTTTGCATTTCCCAGTAGCCTGTTGCACATGTACAGACGTAGTGTTCTTACATGAACTGAGTTCAAGTAGACAAAAGTGACCATTTTCTCTAAATACTTAGTGAATGATAGTCCAATTGTCAGTCTTTTAAAACTGAGCTTTTCCCCATGTAGCAGTTGCCAGAAAAGATGTCATCTGAATCATACTATCGTAGAACAAAAACTGATTTCACGTTAAGAACTCTAGATTCAACGTTTCCAACTGAGAGAGAAAAAGAAAGGGAAAGAAAGAACCCTAAAATTGAGCTTTTATAAGTGTGTCATCTCTAGATTGAAACCTCTATAGTATTCTTGAATAATTACTCATCACTCAGATGCACGGATGATTAAAGCTTGATTCTTTACTTTAAGAAAAGCAGAGAGTATACTATGTATTAATGCAGGAAGATAATAAGTACATGTAATATGATATAAGATAGATAACCTGCTCTAATAGAGTATATTTGAGTATAACAGAGTATAGTAAGCATATTTGGGTGCCCAAAAGAAACAACAACCAGAACCTGCCAGAAGAGAAGAGAAAAAGAAAGGGTCAGGTTATGGAAAGTTTTATAGAGAAGCAGTCAATTCAGTTCATCTTTAAAGATGATTTCATAGCTTTATGAAATAAAATTTTTCCCCTTTCTGGATAAACACACATGTGTGTGCGTACACACACACTCTCTCTCTCTCTCTCTCTCTCTCTCACACACACACACACACACAGAGTTAATTGTAATGGAGATGAAGGCTGTTAAAAGTCAGATTAGACAAACACCTTCAAGGGACATTTTGAAAATTAAAATTTGGCCCAATACTGTTCGGTTGGCTCAGAAGCTAGTACTACCCAAAGGCAGAGCGTTATTTTCACTTATATTTAAATTTAACTTAAATCCACATGTTAATTAAGTTGTAAGTGCTTAATAAATAGTGACAAGTAATTATAATCAGGGCCTTAACATTTAAAAGTATATATGTACCTATTCTTCTCCAATTAATCACAGGTGTGGAGAATCAGTTGGAGAAACAGCTATTTAAAACAAAATATGTTAAATAGCAAAATAGCTAAAAGAGTCATTTGCTTTCATTTTTTCTCTTGATGAAACTTTGTTGAGTAGTAATGAGGTTAGTTTATTTAGGGAGATTATATGTATTCAAATGCTGAAGGTGCACAAATGAATCAATAAACAGATTTTCTGGACCAACAGAGGATACACTGGTGAATAATGTGGAAATGTTCCAGTTGATACAAGGGCTTGGAGTGTGCAGAAATGAGAAGGTAGATTGTAATCAAGATCTGCTGCTGTTGTGGGATGACTTCAGGTACTGGGTTAAGAATCAGCTTAGCAGGATAATTTATAAAAACTGGAAAGTACTCTGAGAATAACATAGGTTATAGGTATGTAAAATAACTTTTTGCTCATGAAGTGAAAAGTCAAAGTGAAACTGCACAATGGTACCAACATAGAAAGTCACCAAATGCACGTGATGTGCCTATTGCTGATGCTTATGAATTAAGTAGTTTGGAGAGATTTTCCAAATGAAAAATTTGTGGATACGGATATCTTTTTCCCCCTTGAATTCTAAACACAATTTGTGACGGGGTTTTTCATGACTATTAAGTAGTAATAGAAGACTATTTTAAAATCTATAACGATTACATTCTTTTTCTCATATACCCTGTAATTAATTTCAGGACAGTTAGGACCAGTTTACTAGTTTATAATTTCCAAATTATCATCTTTATAGTATTGAAAGACTAACTTTAGTAAATGCTAAATATATTTTTAGTATTTAATACTAATTTAAACACTAATTTGGTGTGAATTAGATTTAGTATTTATATTTAAATTTTCAAATCATAATTCCTATAGTATATAATATTTTATAGTAGCTTTATATCAAAACCATATCCTGATAAGGCCTATAAGATAGTAATAAGATAAATTTATTTGAGTAAATTAACATGTCTGTGTCTTGTGGAAGAAACTAAGTTATACAGAGGCAGATTATCTACATTTTAGACAGATATTGAATGAGAAAAAGTATCCTACTATTTTGATTCCAGAAAATTGTTTATATCACTGACTTATGTTCTGTATTAGTTCTTATTTGGACTATATTTACAATGTCTTTGCCAAAGTTATTTAGTTTGTTATTTGTCCACATATTTAATATATATGAGGACACAATCTGAAGCCTTGTCTGCCTATCTTTAGCTCCATGACTTTAAATACAAGGCAAATAAATAGATATGCACATGATATTAGGGGAAAAGAGAAAGAAAATATAAAACTTACTGGAGAAGAAAAGATTTGGAAAAGAATTTCTAGAGACCATAAACCTTGAGCTGGATCTTGGGTATTAGAAAAACTTGGGATGAGATCAAGTGTATTACAAGCAGGGACAATGCATGAATGAAAGCAGACATATTGAAAATAGGATATTATGATTGAGGAACTATAAATGATTGTTCTGGCTGAGTAGGAATTGAGATAGTTATGGCCTGATTATGGAGAGACCTGTGTACCAATGTAATCAGCTTGCTTCTATACTTAACAATTGCTAAGAGAGTAGATCTTAAATGTCCTCACCACAAAAAACAAACAGAAAACCAATTAAAAAAAGCTTATGTGAGGTGATATATGTATTAACTAACCTTTCTGTGGTAATCATTTTGCAATATATATGTATATCCGATCACCATGTTGTATATCTTAACCTTACACAATGTTACATGCCAATTATAGCTCAATAAAACAGGAAAAAGTAAAAGAAAGAAACAAAAAACCCACAAAGCAACCAGCTTGGTCTTAATTTTAGTATTAATGGAGAACCACTTAATGGCTTTAAATAGGAGAGATATGTCCAGATTACCATTTGATGTAACTCACTTTATCCATTTTGTTGAAAAAATGTATATCAACTAGGAGTAGTTTCAAAAATGCCACAGAGTGTGAAAGTTAATAAACACAAAAGAATATAAGGAGAAGAACAATTTATGGCATACTTTTAGGAAATAAGTTTTGAGATACATTTTGAACTAATATATTGTCTTGAATTTCTGCTTCTGATCTTTTGTTGTTAGTGTATAGAAATGCAACCGATTTCTGTGTATTAATTTTTCAACCTGCAACTTTACCAAATTCATTGATGAGCTCTAGTAGTTTTCTGGTAGCTTCTTTAGGATTTTCAATGTGTAGTATCATGTCATCCCCAAACAGTGACAGTTTAACTTCTTTTCCCATTTGGATTCCTTTTATTTCTTTTTCTTCTCTGATTGCCATATCTAGGACTTCCAAAGCTATGTTGAATATAAGTGGCAAGAGTGGACGTCCTTGTCTTGTTCCTGATCTTAGAGGAAATGCAAGCTTTTTACCGTTGAGTATGTTAGCTGCAGGTTTGTCGTATATGGCCTTTATTATGTTAAGTCTCTCTATGCCCACTTTCTGGAGAGTTTTTATCATAAATGTGTGTTGAATTTTGTCAAAAGCTTTTTCTGTAGCTATTGAGATGATCATATGGTTTTTAGTCTTCAGTTTGTTGATCTGGTGTATCACACTGATTGATTCTCAGATATTGAAAAATCCTTGCATCCCTGGGTTAAATCCCACTTGATCATGGTGTATGATCCTCTTAATGTACTGTTGGATTTGAATTGCTAGTATCTTGCTGAGGAATTTTGCAGTTTTGTTCATCAGTGATATTGGCCTGTAATTTTCTTTTTTTGTGGTATCTTTGTCTAGTTTTGGTATCAGGGTGATGGTGGCTTCATGGAATGAGTTTGGGAGTTTTCCTTCCTCTGCAATTTTTTGGAACAGTTTCAGAAGGATAGGTGTTAGCTCTTCTCTAAAGGTTTAATAGAATTTGCCTGTGAAGCCATCTGGTCCTGGACTTTTGTTTCTTGGGTGTTTTTTAATCACAGTTTCAATTTCAGTACTTATGATTGGTCTGCTCATATTTTCTATTTCTTTCTGGTTCAGTCTTGGGAGATTATACCTTTGTAAGAATTTGCCCATTTCTTTGTGGTTGTCCATTTTATTGGCGTAGAGTTGTTGGTAGTAGTCTCTTATGATCCTTTGTATTTCTGTAATGTCAGTTGTAACTTCTCCTTTTTCATTTCTAATTTTATTGATTTGAGTCCTCTCCATTTTTTTCTTAATGAATCTGGTTAAAGGTTTATCAATTTTGTCTTTTCAAAGAACCAGCTTTTAGTTTCATTGATCTTTGCTATTGTTTTCTTTGTCTCTATTTCATTTATTTCTGCTCTGATCTTTATTTCTTTTCTTCTACTAACTTTAGGTTTTGTTTGTTCTTTTTTCTTTAGTTGACTTATAATATATATGTGTATATATATATAGAGAGAGAGAGTCTATGAAAAAGTTGATTTCAGCTCTACTAATTACAGACAGTGTAATTGTGGACAAATTACCTACCCTATATATCTGAGATTCTCAATGTCAGCTCTATTACCATTTTTAACTGGGTAATACTTTATTGTACATATGTGGGGGGTGTTGGAGGAGGTGTATCTTGTGTATTGTAGAATGCTTAGCAGGACCGCTGGCATCTACTCTCTAGGTGCCAGTAGTAACCTCCCAGTCATGGCAATCAAAAATGTCCCAAATATTGTAAAATATTTCCTGTGGGAGAAAAGCACCCTGTTGGTAAGCCACTGATGTATACCCTCTCAAAATTCAATGTCTTCAGTAATACTGTGAAGATTTGGAGCACATTAAATGAAAATATGTAGTTCCCAATTGTCAATAAATGTTAGCTATTCATGTTATTTTGATTTTTTCATAATACATGTTAATATATAGATGTGTTTTTTATTTGTGAAATATATATCTATAAATTATAGAGGTATATATTTTACAAAGGATTACTTTATTATATATAAATTATGCATATATGTTTTTTCTACCTGTTTGAAAAATAAATTATGAATAAAGAAAGTTGTGATTATGTTAGATTTTTGTGGGAAATGGAAGAATGAGAAGACGATTTACTCAAGTGGGTGGGTACAGCTCTGTGTTTTGAGATGATGGAGATGGCAAAGCCCCAAGAGGAAACAATAATTATTCTTGTGAAACTGGAAAACTTTGAATAATTCTATTAAATAAAGATATGCTAATTAGATAATGGAAATAGGTAGTAAATATAGGTGTGTATTGAATAAATAATTAGGGAAATAAGAATATAGATGTTGGAGCTGGAAAAGAGATGCCAAGAAGAGAGAGGTTGTTACAGTTCTCTAGTTGATATAAACAATACTCCACATTGTTTTTTTTGTTTGTTTGTTTGTTTTTGCATCTTATCTAGACTGCAGGTGATTATGACCTACCGTCAAAGAAATGGAGCCTCAAAACTAAAAGAAACTCTGTTTTTACCTGTTCTCATTTGTTATTGGAAGGGGTAGCTATATGTATTATGGCTGGGAAATAAGAATTTCAGTGTCTTATTTACTTGGGGCTGCTATAACAAAATACCATAGACTGAGTACCTTAGGGGGGAAAAATATTTCTGCCAGTTCTAAAGGCTGGGATCAGGGTACCAGTGTCATAGGGTTCTGATCAAGATATTGAAAGGGATGAGGATGTCACATACAAAATTAGAAAACTGTGTGCAAAACTACATATAACAATATTAATCTTGCATGTTTTGAGTAAAATAAAAAATGAATAAATTACAGCAATTGTAAAATTAATCTATATTAGAAGTCATACTAGTTTTAATTTTGGGGAGGTTAGTAACTACAAGGTAGCAAGAAGGGGGGCTTCTGGGATGCTGGAACATTCTGTTTCTGAAATAATCTGACTATATGCAGTTTGAAAAATTATACTTAGCATAATGTATACTTTTTGCTATATATTTTATGTACAAAGGTGAATTTTAATATAAAGTAAAATAAAAAAGATCTTTAAGAGAGTTCATATTATAAAATGAAGAACATATACAGAAATATAGCCATATAAAATCACTTGAAACATTCAGTACATTTTATGTTGATCAGTTATTATTTAAACATAGGGAGTATGAGAAAATATGTGTGGAGATTACACTAGAGAAAAAATGCAGGAACCAGTCCATAAGGAATCTGTTGTGTTTAATAAAGTTGTTTAAAAATTTATAATCGATTATACTTTTCATGGAAAATGATCTGGAAAGCATAAAACAGACAGGAAAAAGTTTTTTTAATCATCCTAGCCTAAAATCATTGTGAATATTTTGATATCATTTGTGGTATTCTTGCTTTTATATTATGATTTCATATGTAAATAAATTTCTTTTGTCTTCTTTGGTAGGTTTATTTGTTTATTATTTTAGTTTTGTAAAATACCTACAGGATAATTGTTTACCTATTTTTACATTCTATTTTATTTAATCTTTCATATGAGGATTTAATTATGCCAATTAAAATTCCTAGAATATGTATTTTAAAAGCTACATATAACTCCATTATTTAGCTATAACATAAATTGATTTGTTGGATCCATTATCCATTCAGTCCACACCTGATATCTGCCTGAACATTATCATGCATACATATATACATTATCATGCCTGTCTCAATTGTTTCTAGATAAAATTCTTGATACTAAAATAGTGTTTGATGCACAGTGCTAAATTTGAATATACAGTTGGCCCTTGAACAACATGGGTTTGGGCTGCATGGGGTCCACTTATACAGGGATATTTTCAATAGTAAATACCAGAGTACTACACAGTCTGTACTTGGTTGAATCCAGGGATACAAAAGAACTGCAGATAAGGAGAGCTAATATGCAGAGTAACCTCCACCTTGTTCAAAGGTCAACTGGGTATCATAATTTTAGGGTGTAATAAGTCTGATTGATTTTGGTGGGAAAATTACTGGAGATTTCTTTAGATCTAAAATCAGAATTTAAAATTTAATGAAGGTTGATGAATTTATTCTACCTCTGAACCTGCTGTAGCACTTTATGTACTCAGTGTGTCCAGCTTTTTATGTAGCAGTCTCATATGGCTAATAAGATCAGGACAGTTTATCTTGATGGTTACACTGTTCAGACAGGTCAGTACATATAAAATTGTTTGTGTGGGGGACTCATCAGAATTGTCTGGAGTGGTATCTTCCTCAAGACCAGTTTGTGTATCTGGAAAAATCAGGTTTTGTGTCCTTTCAGCCTTTTCAGACAGATGCATTTGTGCAGGCTCACAGGCTTTGACAAAGTCCTACATATTCTAACTGGGAATGTTGTTCTGGGGCATTTTTGGCAAATATAGGTATGTGAATGGGCATGGGAAGCTCTTACTAACCCTTCGAGGATAGGTTATTGACACTGAAGTGGTTTTTGGTCTGCTCACTCAGGGCAATAAAGGGGCTTCTTAAATAAGACTTGAAATCTAGGCCCATCTTGCCCTCACTCCAATCCTTCCCTGTAATCTAGAATGTCCCATAGATGGTGGTGGGGATCCCATAAATTTTCTTCTCTTTATAACAAAAGCAAAACCCAGAGCATTCATGACAACTAAATGTTTCTCCCCTTGGATATTACTGGATTCTTCTAAATGCACTCCTATGTCATCTCTTTACCCATAACAATTTGTCCAGATAAGAGATGGAATAATACATTTTAAAAAGCATATCAGATTGCATTATAATATTTATTTGCCCTGAATAAAATTTTTTCTTTTGGTTAGAATAAAATATAAATTCTCTACTATCCTCTCGGAAATTATCTTGATGCAATTTCATATGTGTCTCCTCCAACTCCTCGTTTTCTTGTATTCTATGACAAAATTGAATATTCTAAAATAATACATCAAAGTAACATAGATCTAGACTGGTCTAAGAACCATGCATGACATGTCCTTTCAATACCTCTCCAAATCCAGGATAAATGACTCTTTCTCTTACTCAGTATGTTCCAACTACACTGGGTGACTTGCTGGTCCGCGAACACACCAAGGTTTTCCTGTCTCAGTGCCTTATATAAATCAGTTTTATTTGTCTAAAACATTGTTCCAGTAATCATTCACCTGGCTAAATACCCTAGAAGTGTCACTTGAAAGGTCACCCAATTAGAGAGAAAATTCACAATCTCACTATCTGACTCATCCTGCCCCTCATATTACTCAGTCAAATAATATGAAAATACGTCTTCTATATTCTTAAGAAAAAAAATCTGTTATGATTATATTCATTTTAAAAAATATTTCTGAGCATATTTTTCTTACATGTTTTAAGTACCATTATAGAACTACAGTTAAAAGCCAAAATCCCATTTTAGCAGGGAACTTCTGCCTCCAAAAATGCTTTTGTACATTTCCATGATCAAACCTCCTCTGAAGGAAGGCTAATTATAGGCTTCAATATGCACCTGGGTGAAAATTAACTTTTAAGCAGCCTTTAAAATAAACGGTTTTTAATTATTATCATTATGCAAAAGCTGCATAAATGCCTTTAATTGTACTTATAAAGTAACATTTGCTGTAATCACCTCTAATATCCAGGAGCAACTACAACAGTTATCTTTTCTTTTTTATTAAAATAAAAATATAAGTAACCCTCATTATTGATTCACAGGTCATTTTATTTTATGAGCACAAATGTTATAAATGAAGTACAACAACTGCTAAAATTTAACATGCATTGAACGATAGTTACTCAAAATTGAACTTAAAATATCTTGAAAATATGTTTAATTACTGGAAGATGATTAAAGGTCAATATACAAGATATTCAGCTATAATGTAGAATTTTATGATTTGATTACCCCTCAGTATTAGGCATAATATCTTTTCATAGAGAAATAAAATTGAGCATGCACATTTATAAAATAAGAATATATTTCATTTATTTAAAAAAAATTTGATGCTACCATATTTGTATTGTCTCTTTTAAGAAATGATATTGCTTAAAATTTCTGTGTCTGTGTCTGCGTATGAGTTAGAGAATAATTTTCCACAAAATTCTTGCTAAAAGACAAAATGTGTTGAGTCTATTTTTATTTAAACTTAGCCAGAAATTACAAAAAAACACACATGCAAAAAAACCAAAAACACCTTTAAAGTAGTAGCTTGAGGGAGAAATGATGAAGGGGTGGGGAAGAGAGGCAAGAGGCTGTGATAATACGGGGTGGTATAGCAGCTGATTCAACTTTTGTATTTTTGTTTTTCTTTTGATTTCTCTCCCTCTCTAGCTCTTTTTATAAGAAATGTATAAAAGATGAAGATGTGGTATTTTAAAAGCACTGTTTTCAGCTTTTATTTTTGGATAGAAAAAATATCATTCTAGACAATTATTTAAAAATTAACTATCAATGACTAAATTAATTTAACTATGATGCTTCTTTGTAATACTATATGTAATCACAAATCTAGTATCTGTCAGAAAATTCTAATGTTAATTTATTAAATCTTGAATGCTTATTTTCATAAAATTTAAATACATTATTAGCTACCATCCTAATATTTAAATTAATATTTAATTTAAATTGAAGATGCAAAACTATAGCTTGCCAGGCATCCTAATTGTTACATTAAATGATTTGGAGGCAGAAGCTAATATCTGTGACCTGTGATTTTATTTTTCCACGCCTGCTTAAGATTATTTCCAGTATTTGTTTGGAATGGGACCTTTTAAGTTCTACTTGGATGAGGGGTAGATTTATGTGAAAAACTCACTCCCTACTTGGTCCAGTCTACTTTGAGTAATTTCCTCCTGAAGACCCCTTAAACTGATTCATGTGTAAATATGTAGAAGAGTGTTACTAAACACAAAGTAAATGAATGGATAACTCAATCTATGAAGATATCATTGGACATTAATTCATATATCTATGCATTTTCCAGAAGAAAGATTCATAGTATATTTTTATATACCAACCAGTAATGGTATATTTTCAGTTTTTAAACTTTTGAGGGTTTTTTTTTTTTGATTATTAAATGGTATGTTCTGCAAAAATGATAGAAATGGAGAGCAAATGCATTCTAATATATTATCATGGAGAAATGGCCTGAGAGAAGACTGATCATGTGAACCAGGACATTTAATACAACCAGGGCAGATAATTTTTAACAGGCATATACAGGTTGAGGTAATATCCATTCCTTTATATCCCATGTAGCCCAAGGAATAAAAGAACAAAGGCTAACTTTAATATTGTCTTCATACATGTTTTAATTAATTTCAATTAATGCTACTAACAATTCATTTTATCTTTAAGAATTATGTTGTCTTTTAACTAAGTAAACTATCTAAAAAGCAAGGGCTGCATTATTTATTCCCTTTTCTAATCTCATCTACTGTTTGTCTACAGTTGACATTTAGTTCCTTTAACAAATCTATCAATAAATAGAGTATGAAAATTTGAATGTTAAGTGGCAGTATTTTAGTACTGTTTCCCAGTTGATATGGCTGATCATAGCATTTAACTTGTTCCTTTCCCACACTACAAGACTTCTTTTGACCAATCCCATATGACTTTGATGATGATATCATGCATATACATACCTTATTTAAATTAGAAATAAGACCTATTTGTCTTTCTCCATTGAAAGCAGGGAATTTATGAGTTGCTAATATCATCATAATCTTTACATTGACATAAAAATCACAATTGTTGAAAATACACACAAAAGAACTTTAGAATTTGATTATGTAATTACATCTTATTTATAAGATGAGAGTAGTCACATTTTTCGGGAATATAGTATAATGAAACATATTTGGGATAGCCTATTACATCAACAAATAATTATGATTCCATGCTATTTTGCTGAATGAATATTAGTAAATTAAACTTTGTTGTTATCTTCCCATGAGATATATTGATACTGTGCATTTGGGAATGATAAAGCTTTTAAATGGGTGCTTTTGTTATATCTTGAAAGTTGGTCACATATATTAACAGTAAACACCCACAAAATGCATATAGACCTACCTTTACCAAGGATATTTTGTTATATATGTATATATCTAAATGCTTTAATGAGGATACATTGATATATGTATATCCATCTATCATCTATCTATCCATCTGTTTATCTAGATACATTTATATCTGATAATTGGAAAGGCTCTAGAAATTAACCAATGTAAAGAATCCCAATTTAAATACGAATAAACTAAGATTTTAAAAAATATTTACCTAACATGTATTTAATTTTTGTAATATCATCCCTCTCCTTGTCAAAATATATATGCATATTTACATACACACTCATACACAAACCACACTGGCTTTGAGAAGACATAAGAATTTAAAAATATGAAAATAAAGCAAAAAATCTTTCCACTCTAAATCTCTAAGTTCCAATGCACTCTCTCTTCATCATCACATATAATCCATTTGAAATATATATATATTTCTATATATATGCATATATAAACATGATGTATGTATAAATATAAATATATATTTCAATATAGTATATTCAAATGATTTAATAAGTAATGTCTAGAAAATATTTTGATTGTTATAATTTCAGAATGATATACATTGTATATGTTATGAATAAGATGCATGGCTAATTAAAAATACTTAACTTGTAATATAGGAAATTGAACTACTGACATAAGACATTTGATATTTCTCAATAACATATTGAACAATAAAGAAAAAAATTAAATTACTATCAAAATAATATGTAAAATTCAAGTGATTTAAATGTTACAACTTTTTAAAATATTTACTTTTTAGAATTCAGATATTCTAAATGGTCTTAAGCAAATAGTTATGAAATATTTAATGCAGTAAGAACATCTCATTCAAGGATCAGTCCCTTGCAAACATATTGGATGCTATTTACCATTAGTTATATCAATAATTTCTACTTTTCATTTACCTCAAGTTTATTACTCTGAATTCAGCTAGATTCTACCATTTTGTATTTTTACTCAAGCAAAAATACTGTTGTTTGTGAATTTCTGGAGCATAATAGGCATCTATCCTTTATCAAGTTTGATTTAGTGAGTTTATATACTGCTTTCTGTATATGAGATAAGATCACTTATTTTTTCTTACAATATAAATGGAATCATTGCTGATTTCCTATGCATATAAGAACTGAATTTCTTCAGATAAATCTTATGTTTCTTTTGTGCCCACAAAGACATCTGGATACTCATCAGAAGTGTAAAAATCCCAACTAGAAGAAAAAAGAAATAATTATTCTTTATTTCTTATTTTTATTATGGATATAGCAAGCTATATTAGAAAAAAATCATATATAGTTCTTAAAATATTTCTCGTGTTGCATAGTTCTCTGTCAATTTTCTTTACTCATGTATATTGCCTAGCATCATATACATTCAATCAATATTTATTGCATAGCTGAATAAACATAAAAAGTATATAGAGATCAAAATAAATCTGTTTTTTACATCCCACTGCCACAAAATACTCCCAAATAAGGAATTTTAAAAATCTCCTTGAATTTCTCAATAATAGTTTTTCATATGTGTATAAAATACTTCTACACACACATACACACATACGACAAGCAACATTAATTTTAATCCACATTTTTGTACAGTGGAACAAAGAATTGATGAAAAGGATATAACACATATCCCTTTAATACATACAGTTCATTACAATTTAACTTCCTTGTCTGTTAAAATGACCAGTGTTCAAGATTACACACTCATGCTCCCAGCTTTCCCTTCACAGATGTATATGAACGCTTGAAGACACAGTACATGCAAGTCTGCGCACATGCACAAGAGAGAGTTTAAAATGAAGTGTATTATTATTATTACCACTTCTTTTTAAAAAAAACTTGTTGCTTAGTATATTTGGACTACATTTTCTAGCTTGGATTAAGCCACAATTATATAGAGATGCATAGTAAATAATGTTCCAATATATTTTAATACTGCTAAAAAATCCAAAATAAAAATAAAGGCAAAAAATCCCTTTACAAACATGCCTAATTTTAGTACTATAGCAATCTGTTCTCAGAAACCACTTCTCCTAAAGGTGTATCTACTTCAATTAAATGTCAGTAAACATAGATCTCACCTGGCAATGTTTGCGTCATGACTGTGAAACTAATCCATGATCCAATCTGTTAGATTAAAACATAAATTAACAAATATTTATAGTCAGTCTAGAAATTTGTTCACTTGTGACATTAAATAGGTAATTTAAAAACTAAACAGTAGGAAGATTCTAAGTAGAAATAAATTTCCTAAAGACAATAATTTCATTGTTAAATATAATAAAGTTATTAAACAATCCCATAATACAGTATCATATTCATAAGAAAATGAGACATTATTCCAAAAGTTTTGATAAAAATAAAATCCTGAAGCTTCTCAAGATGTTTTATATGATGATTATAAAATTTTCTTTAAATCTAGATAAATATATGCACATATATTCTATATTCTGCAGGGAAAATTGTGGTTGAACTATTCCAGTTTCCTATGCCTATAACTTAAATTGAAATCTATATCATCATCTATATCTCTGGCTATACCTATATCTACAGACAAAACATATACACATATTATCATATATATATTAATCTATAATACATGTAAGTACATAAACACATGTATTTAGTATATTATCAAATAAAGTTCAGTTATTTTCATACATAGCTAGCATACCTCATAGGTGTAGTTAGGACATGAAACCAGGAAAAACATCCACGTAAAGGGGTTATAATTTGGACTTGGAAAACAGGCATTATTTCCTTTTAAAAAGGAGAGTAAAATGTCAATGATGTTACATATTGCAAATTTGATCACATATTTATTGTATAATTCTAAATTCCCTAGAACAACTATATACCACATGAAATGTCATCATATATTTATAGAAACCTTTTTCACAAATTACTCAGAAGAGACCCAGTTTCAAATGTTATAACCTTTTGACTGAAATAGAATCCCTATCATTTTCTGTCCATGTCTACAGCTATGTTGCTGTAACATTACAGAATATCACCACAATAATCAATTGTTTAAGTTTTAAAATCAAACAATATATAGATATTACTTTATCAAAGTAGAGCAGCAGTATTGCATACTGAGATTCATAAGTGTGTTTTCACAATTACATGCCTCTTCCTATTCTCCTTTTAGTGTCAAAGAATATATTTTTGGTTGAGATTATTAAATACCTCAAACCTCTTTCTATCAAATTAGTGAAAATCCAAAGGGAAGTTCATAATTATGTCATTTATATCAGAAAAGTATGAACATCGCTCATAAGAGGATTACAATGAATATCAGTAAGTTAATACTCAGAAATACCATATAAATTATTTCTGCTCAGTAATCAGGATTGTTATTTACAGCTCTCATTATACTTAGCATATTGTCACTTGATTTTTGTTAGTTACTTTTTGCCTTTCAAATTTTTTTGAGAAATATTTTGGATAACAAATTTATAATGATTTCAAGTTGAACTTTGAGCTGTGACATTTGTAAAAGTAAATATGAATTATAAAATTACTGTTTATTCTCCATAGCAAGATTTAATCAGATAACACATCAACTAATCTCTTTTAGTTGTAATTCTAAAGTCATAATGAAATGTCAGTATGTTGTTTTCAAAATTGTAACTATTGTTGAACTATCAAAGTGAAAAATATATTAGGCAATGTGCAGATTTCATGCATTGCTCATTTCAAGATAAGGATAAATATGTAAGCCATTTAACAGTACAGATTCTCTTGGTAACATTTATGTAAACACCTTTGTGTAGCATCCATATATTCATCAAAAGAAAGATAATTGAGGAACCTGCCCACGTTATGGTAACTGACTTTCAGATGCAGAATGTGCACACAAGGTAATTTGGGTTAAAGCCAGTTTATGACTGTTCAATTCCTGGAGGTAGTGGAATGGTCAGGATCCACAAACACACATTTCTTCCAGATGTGGTTTGCAGATTAAATAACCAATGTGTCTTGTGACACAGAAAAACCTAGTTTTCTTTCCCAGTTTTTGGACTTAAACTAGTTGTAAGACACTAAACTCATTGATGGAAGAACAGTCTGGGACCCCAGGGAGAAATACTGCAGCATGGAAATAACTGTGTATGTATGTATGTGTATATATATATATATATATATATATATATATATATATATATATATGGATTCTCACAATCATTCATTAAAATCACTTCACTAAACTATCTACGGTCATCTGTCTGGGGAACTGTATACTAGTGAGAGTAGACTATCCCTACATTTTAAGGACTGCTAAACACAGTTAGCCCACTGCTTCACAGGGGTTATTTCCCCAGACACTGAATGAATAATTGGGATATACATACTTTGTAGTTTGCATAATCCCATTGTGCGTTGATTTATTGGCCTTTGGGGCAAGAACTAGTGGGGAAATCCAAGTGGAAGCCTCTGAAATTGCACTCATTCTTTTGTAAATATAAACAATCTGCATCCCAGTGAGAGATTAGTGCTACATTTAAAATCTAACGTATGCTTGTATGATATTCTCCATTATATCTCCATTTAATTCACCTCTTTAGGTCCTGCAGAAGCCAGATGTATTTAGGAGGGTGATAGTGGAGTACTGCAAACTTGGTCACACATTATCCACCATTGCAATTTATTACCAGATATGATATCTTTACTAAAGCAGATTAGCCCAAACTTGGGTCTATGGATATAGCCACTGAATTGACAAATGTATTTTCAATCTCTAGTAGAAAGGGAGGCCAGAATAGTTTACTTTTCTTTAAAATGGGCAATAGCATAGAGTTTCTGTTTTTGTTTTTGTTTTTTTTCTATAACTGTTTAATACTCCCACCCTTTGCTATAAAATAGCTCAAGACCCAGGTTGGTTGGGCATCTCACTGAAAATCACTAGATCAATAACATTATGCTATCCATACTGAATGAATAAGAAGTGGCTAGTATGTTGGTGGCCTTACTATGACATGTGTGGTCCACAGAAGGGGTGTTGCTAATAAACACTACAAAGATTTAGGGGCCAAATGATTGTGAGGCATCCTTTCCAAAACAGAGAAAATGTGTGGCAACTTGAAACCCATATCATTAAGAAGGAAGCAAAATGCCTTGTAGGCCTCTTCTAGTTTGGCAGGTATCATATTATACACCAGGGAAATCTCCTCTGAACTGCACACCATGGAGCACAAAAAGCTGTGAAAGTTTAGTAGGGAACAAGGCAGAAAATTGCAACAGGTTCAAGTTTTAGTGCAAGCACTCCTGCACTTGGACTTATAATCAGGTAGACTCTACATATTAAATATATCAGTGGTGGAAAAAGTTAATGTGTGGAACTTATGGTTAGCTCCAATGGAATAATCACAATCCTGAACCTTGGTATTCTAGAGCAGGCCATGGCTTTGTAGCACAGAATTATATCTCTTTGACAAGATAGTCCTGGAATGCTATTGAATCCTGGTATAATTAAGACTCTACTCTAGGGACACCAAGTGACCATGTGGTCCTAACTGAGCACTATAAACTGAGTTCTGTTAGATGTACCAAGTCATAAGGTTAGGTAAGACTAGTAATAATTCATTGTAAGATAGAAGGGATATATTCAGAATGAAACATAAATAGGCAATAGGATACAAACAAGCTGCATTACCAGGCATCCAGACATGTCACACACCACTGTTGAGCCACCATGTCTCCTAACTCAACATGCATGAAAACTTTAGGTATCCCTTCATGCCAGCTGAAAAGGAGGAAGACCTTGAGCTTAGTTCAGGGATGAGTTGGCTGGCATGTGGGAGGAAGCCAAAAATGCACAGCAGCTACAATAGAGTCACGTTTAGGGGTCACACCCTAAAAGACAGTAGTGAGGGATAAATTCTCCCAGTGGGCAGAGTCTCTGTAGTTGAACAAAATACATCCAACCTACAATATACATAAAATAACAGGCAGTGTCAAATGGACAACTAGTAAGGATTGCAAGACTGCCCATGAATATGAGTGGCTATGAAATATGAAGATATATGTACCACATGTTAATGCCCAAAAGGGAGCATCAGTGATGGAAGAGACAATAAAAAACAGGTAGAAAATTTGACTTAGCCAGTCACTGTCAGCCTGTTTCTGAAATGGATTACTTATTGCTAGTATGGGTGCATGAATGGAGTATGGTGGCAGGGATGGAAGCTATACTTGGCCTCAATAGCATGAGCTCCCACTTACCAGGGCAGATATAACTACTGCCGCTACCAAGTGTCCAAACTGCCACCAATAAAGAACACCAGTAAGACCGTAACAAGGCACCATTCTGCACAAATATGATCTAGTAAACTGAGGGCAAGGTGATTTATTGAACACCTTCTATTTTGAAAGAGGCAGCAATTCATATTTGCAGGAAAAGACACATACTCTGTGAATGGATTTCCCTTTCCTTCCTTTAGGTCCTGAGTCAGTCCTATTATCTGAGGATTTACACAGTATTTGATCAATTAACACATCTCTTCCACAATACACTATTTTTTGTTGTTGTTTGTTTGTTTGTTTTAACATCTTTATTGGAGTATAATTGCTTTACAATGGTGTATTAGTTTCTGCTTTATAACAAAGTGAATCAGCTATACATATACATAGATCCCCATAACTCCTCCTTCTTGCGTCTCCCTCCCACCCTCCCTATCCCACCCCTCTAGGCGGTCACAAAGCACTGAGCTGATCTCCCTGTGCTATGCGGCTGCTTCCCACTAGCTATCTATTTTACATTTGGTAGTATATATAAGTCCATGCCACTCTCTCACTTCGTCCCAGCTTACACTTCCCCCTCCCTGTGTCCTCAAGTCCATTCTCTACATCTGCGTCTTTATTCCTGTCCTGCCCCTAGGTTCTTCATAACCATTTCTTTTTAATTCCATATATATGTGTTAGCATATGGTATTTGTTTTTTTCTTTCTGACTTACTTCACTCTGTATGACAGACTCTAGGTCCATCCACAATACACTGTTACTTTAAGAAATCGATTTTTCAAAAAGGAGGTACAGAAGTGGGCCCATAACCAAAGGAACAATTTCTTATATCAAATACAGCATCATCAAAAAGTTGCCAACCTGATGGATTAATTGGCTAATCTGTTGAAGGCACAGTTGAAATGCTGACTTAGGGCAAAGTACACCTTTAAATCTATAAGATAAGGTTGATAGTTGAATGGGAATCTACCCACGTCCCATGACAGAAAATTCCTCACTTGGAAACAAGGATCTTAAAACCTGAAGACCCCAGTGTTGTGGGGAATGAATCACTACTCTTGGCAGAGTAATTGATCCTGATCATGAAAAGGAGGTAAACCTGCTGTTATACAGTGGGGTAAGAAGAGTATATTTTGCCTCTAGTATTTGGACATCTCTGGTATTCCCTTGACCCATGGACAGGGGCCACATCCATGTCCTGATAAGGACCCTCAAGTGAGGGTCCATGTCATACCACAGATAATCCCTGAGATGTTAAATGTGTCAATTGAGGGTGAAGGGAATCTAGAAGTTTGTGGAGGAGGAAAATGGTGCAAATCAGTTGTAAGACCAAGGCCATGTGCAGCAGTGAAGGCTGTGTAATTTCCCACTAATATGTCTCTTTTAAATTTCTGCTGGTAGCAGAAAGCTTTCACCTATTATACCCTCTGAAAGGATGGCCTTGACAAAAGAGAACTGCCTTATCCTAGATAATTTCCCCATTCCCAGGGAGCCCCAAATCCAACCTACCTTTTCTCTAGTCATTCCAACTTAGGGTAACTCAGAAGGGTTATCCTAGTTTCAGATAACCCTAGAGAAATGACTGAGGCCACCCTTCAGACATCACAACTCAGTTTCCTACTAGGCACAATTCTTCCCTTTTTTTCAGTACTTTGTAATAAGTGTTTTAAAAATGTGTTCTACATCAAATTGTGTTTTCTGGGAAAACACATTTTGTGACATCTTGCTTAAACAGTCAATATAAAATGGTCCCCCAATCCATAATTCATGCCTAAAGCATATCTAAGGTACAGATATTACTACAAACCTCAATTAATATGTAAGTGGGGAAATAAATATCCAAGAGCAACAGAGACTCATTTAGACCTGACACAGGAACTGAGAGTTGGATAAGGATTTTATGTAAGGAAAAAGAGTGCACTGTGTATGTAGAAGAGGGTTTACTCTGAGAAAAGGTCTGAGACCTGAGGTTATCAGGACACTGGATACAGAGAACTGAAATGAAATGATTTGAGAGTAGTGAGTCCGGAGGTTTACATATTAGAAGGCACTGCTTCTAAGAAAGGAGAAAATGCTTCGGAGGCTTAGAGGGGAAGGGAAAGAAGGTAGTATTTCTGGGAATTAAGGAATTTAGAAAACAAAGGAGTGTACAGAGGATCAAAAGACACAATGAAACACCCCGTCCCCTCCAGAGCACACTTTATTCTTTAGAGACTTCACTTCAATCACCCCATCTGTAAAAACATTTGTTATTTCTCTTCAGGGACAATCTACACACTTGAACATAAGTTGATCAATATTCACATAAGGCTTCTATATGAATAAAAACGAAAGCCAGAATTTTTTCCAACTGATAAAAATAACTCCCCCAAAAATGAAAACAGAGAAAAATTTTAACACACAGAAGCATTTGCAGATAACAAAGAACATAACCGTTAAGAAATCCCAGAACTCAAAATAGGTATGGACAAAACAGGAACAAAAAAATAGTTGATTCTTCTCAAGAATTAAATTGTAGAAAAAGAAAAAAATCACATTACTAATATGGTACATATTTCAGTTTGCCTAAGGGTAGAGTGTTCAGTAGAATAGGGGATATTAAGTAGATGAACAAAAACAGTGAAAAAAAACCCCAAAAAGCTAAAAACAGAAAGTGATAGATATATAAAATAGAAGCAGATGTAACATGTGTGTAATGTAACCCCACCCTCTCCTCACAGTCCACAATGTAACAAACCAAATTTTCAACTATAATACAAGAAAACTTTCTAGAATTTAAAAAAAGACATGAGTCAACCTACTAGATGATACATCATGTCTCTGGGAAAATAGATCTGGAATTATCAAATATAAGACACATCCTAAAAAACTCTGTACAAAATTAATAGACTTTAGTGATAAAAAGTGTTCTGAGTCTAGAGGCAAAAGATCAAGCCAATTAATCAAGGAGGGAAGATTAGATTGGCTTCTGACTTGGCAAGAGCAACATACAAAGCAAGGTAAAGGGTGGAGTAAAAGCATACACACACACACATAGAAAAGTCTTTCTCACATAAACATTTCCAAAGTTTGACTTTGAAAACATGATGATTTAAAATTTTCATTTTCAAATAATGACTGCATATTCCAGATAGATGAAGAAACTTGAGCAAAGTCACATTGTTAGAGGGTCAGGATCAAGACTAAAAGTTGTGATATTCATAACTTTGGCAATGTTAGCATTTTTATAAAATTGTATTGTGTTCTGCTTCTATACTTAAAAAAATCAGACTCTCAGAAGTTTTTCATCTGGGCTTCACATACTTCCAAAGAGAAATCAGTAGATCTATGAATTTGGATTAGATAAAAATGGCATTTAACCTCTTAATAAAATGTAAGATTTACTTCAATACAAATGCAGACAACAAAACACAATACTATTTGCATTATTCTGTTAATTTTTTTCAGGCAGAGATATTTTCAAATAATATTACAGTTGTTTTAGATTTCCATATATATAATTTATGGTCATCAATATGGTACTGATCAAAGTGTTATGTAATGTAGGAATCAAAACATTTATGTTATTATATATATTACAGCTTTTTATGTGTTCACAAATATTCTAATATAATAAATTTCTTTTGTAATTTTATGTATTATAGGAAAAAATATTCTGGAAAGTGTTTCATATATTTCCCCAGCCTGCCAGAACTGTTTAAGACAAGAAAATGTTAAGAAATTCAGGTAGATGTTAAAACAAACTTGAAGAGACAGACACAACTTTATATTTTCAACTAGATTGCTAAAAACATGAAATCCAAATGTTGACCATTGCTATTGGAAATTACAGTTAAATTATGTACAATGTACAATAAGCCATTGTGAATCCCTACCTATAATTTAACCTGAATGAGAGTATTGATTTACCAAAAATACCTTTAAATTATATAGACACTGTAAATTTTTTCAAATCTTTTGGCAAACCATTAAATTCAAAATGTTCTCCCAAACATTGCTATTTCGCTGCCATTGAATTTGTCAGAGAAAATTCACTTTTATTAGAAAAAGTTTAAGAAGTCATTCGAAATACAGTGGGATTGTAACATACTGTGCAAATTAGATGAAGAATTGAAAGTTAAGCTAAGAAATGTGGATATTCATCAAAGGATTTCATACTTCTTTACTTCTTAATCATGTTTGTTTCTGCATATATTTAAATGAGAGAGAGAGAGAGATTGTGTGTATGTGTGTATGTGTTTGTATATGCACACTTCACTTTAGAGAAACCATAATTAGGGAATATAATATAGTTCAAATATTTTGAAAACTTAGGCATAAAAGGGCAATAATTGGGGAAAACTAATCTTAAATGTTTCCAACTATTGCTTTAAAAAATAACAATTAGCATAATTCAATCTAGAGGAGATTAAAAAAAGTGACTAACCTGTGTGATTGGGATGAGCCAACACTACATTGATGAAATGATTTCCAGCTTCACAAATCTGCAAAACATTTCAACCTTTTCAGTGTGATATACTTGGGTCTCTTTTAAAAATACATTTTCAGATATACAAATATCCATGTAATATATTGATTCTAAAGATCCAAAAATATACTATTACTCTAATTGTAAGAAGAAGAAATTTTGTATTTTAACAATGAAAGAAGCTGTTGTGGACATATGTAGAATCAAAGGAATGAGTCACATTGAGGTAGAGATTTTGACCGTATTCTTGATCCCTTTTGATAATTATGTTCAAATTGCCTTGTTAATCAGGTCCTGTTGATTATCTGCTTTGTATTTGCTACAATAGGTAAATTTTCACAGCATGAAGAGACAAGCCATATCACTGAAGATAGATTTGGCATAGGTTTATATATTCCAGGTTTACTAACACAGTAGCAACCCTTCCACTGCAAGGGTAGTAGTATGGTTCCTGACTGCTTTCAGCTCAGTTTAGAAAATGTATTGTAAGCAGTACTGCCCCACAAAGTCACTTGTTGCTTGTCTGTCACCTGACCTCTTAATCATGTACACTCCACTAGTTGTCCCTGTTTAGTAGACCACTATGACCCTCTAAGAAGCTTCAGGGTTAACAATATCTCCTGGGCTAATACTGTTTGAATTTGCAACATGTAGCCTCTGAAGATAGAACTGTTTCCTTTGTCTGTCATATACACCTTACCTGATTTAATGCAAAGTATGTATTCAATATATACATACTACGTTATTAATAGCAGGTTATGCTATCCAAAATATAAGCAACCCACAGATATTAGCAAAATTGCTTTAGTTGTGAAGAACAAGATGGTCTAGATTTTAAAATTGCTATCGCACAACAGTATGAATATACATAACACTACTGACCTGTACACTAAAAATGGTTAAGATAGTAAATGTTATGCTATTTTTCTTTTTACCACAATTAAAAGTAAAAGAAGCCACTAGGTAAAGTGTTTTAAGTGAGAAAGAACATTAGAATGGTAAATGATAAAAATTCAAATAGACTTGTACCTGGATGCATATGGGTGGCTTAAAGTAAATTTTAAAATATTCATTTGTGCTTGATTTTATAAAAACTTTATTGACTACTTGTTGCTTCACACTAGCATTCATTTGAAAAGTCATTCAATAGTCCACTCTCTTCTTCAGAGTTATCATTAGGTGGATAAATAAGAAATGTGAAATTTCTAGCTAACAGAATTGAAAAAAATCAGTTTTTACATGGAAAAAATCATCATTTAAAAAATGTTTTGATTCAGAATGTAATGAAAACATTTTTACTTCTTTCAGCACCCTTTGTACTCTCAGTTCGCTGAGATTACAATTTTATTTTTAATCAGTACACCTAAACATTTAACAATGTACAATGTGGGGAATGTTAAATTTTTATAAACCACAAAGGACTTTGGTTAATATATTAGAAGTGATATATCATGCATCACATTGTACTCCACAGATTTTTCTGAAAATATTCCTGATTAAATTCCACTGTTTGCAGATTGAAAGACATGATTGGATCAGAATATATAAAATTTCAGCAGTAAGATTCTTATTGTTTACTACTAGGCACAGTAGCCCCTCCCCCTTATCTGCAGTTTCACTTTCTGTGGTTTCAGTTACCCACAGTCAATTGAGGTCCAAAAATATTAAGTGGAAAATTACAGAAATTAATTTATATGTTTTAAATTGCCCGCCATCCTGAGCAGCATGATGAAATCTCAGGCCATTCTAATCTGTTCTGACATTCTCTTGCTGTGCTTAATTTATAAATTAAACTTAGCCATAGGTATGTATGTTAAGAAAAAATACATGATATATATAGGGTTCAGTACTATATGAGGTTTCAGACATTCAATGAGAGCCTTGGAATGTATCCCCCACAGATAAGGGGAGATGACTGTATTGTGCCTCAGTCATATCATGTTGGCATTGTGGCAAAGATGCCAGTGGCCAATGACCAAAACAAAGGTTCCAGGGAGACCAACTTGCAGGGAGATATATATCTTGCTCTTCCTAACAAGTTTCATCATGTTAAGCATTCTCTGCTTTAAATAGTGAAAATGATGTGTCTATAGAAAAACAAACAACAGCAGACAAATGCCCTAATATAGAATTTGTAGCCATCAATCAAGTAGTCAGGCTGTCATATTATCAGAGTAAAATACTTTTAGTTTCCACAGCAAAAACAAGTAACCTTTATTCTATGATCTCATAATATTTTTAGAGGATGACCATAATCTATCTTTTTTCTGCATATGTTATCCCTACATTTTTATATGCATTATTATTAATTATTGGCAGTTCTAATATCTTATAACTTTATCATTTAAGCAATGTGATAATCATTTTACTAATTTATATGAAACAGAATCTGCTAAAATGTTTCTAACACTCTTAAGCTTGAGTTTCAGCTATCTTTTCTCTATAATAATGATAATAACAATTATTATGTTATATTTATTTTACCTTAATAAATATTTCAAGAATAAGGAAAATCTAGGCTAAATATATAATTACAAAAAGTTTCACCTGTAAAATATATCAACTTCTGATCTTGGGATGTTAGTTTCTTTTCTTTTTTCTTTTTGGAGAGTTAGTTTCTACTTTAAGGGATAAGGTATATCACACACACTGAAATACTATTTGATAATATAAGCCAATATTATACTGTCTCAGCATTCATTAAGTCATAACTTATGATAATTTATATTACTATGATCATAAAATTATAGAACTTTATTCTAATTCCTAATCTCTACTCTTTTATTATGAAACCCACTTATATGTGATTCCATTTTTTAAAAAGGATAATATACATGTGTTTCAGAAGAAATATATTCAATATATTAATTATTGGTTTAACAGAAAGTACATGAATACCAACCTATGATTATTTTTCATTAAGACAATTTTTTTAGAGCAGTGTGAAGTACACAGCAAAATTGAGGAGAAGTTAACAGAGATTTCTTACAGACTCCCTGCCAATACATGCATAACCTCCTTCATTATCAACACCCACCACCAGACTGGTACATTTGTTACATTTGATGAACCTACATTGACACATCATTATCAACCGATGTGCACAGTTTACATTACAGTTTGCTTGGTGTGAAACATTCTATGTTTGGACAAATGTATGACATTTATCCATCATTATGGTATCATACAGAGTATTGTCACTGCCCTAAAAATCCTCTGTACTCCTCCTGTTCATCCTTCTCCCTCCAACTTCTGGAAACCACTGATTTTTTTTTACTGTCACCAGAGCTTTGGCTATTCCAGAATATCATAGAGTTGGAATCATATAGTATATAAGCTTTTTAGATTGGTTTAAATATACATTTAAGGTTCCTCCATGTTTTTTTCATGGATTGATAGCTCTTTTTTTTTTTAACACTGAATACTCTCCCATTGTCTGGATATACCACAGTTTATTTATCCATTCACCTACTGAAGGATATCTTTACTGCTTCCAAATTTTGCCAATTATGAATAAAGCTGCTGTAAACATCCCTGTGCAAGGTTTTGTATAGACATACGTTTTCAACTCCTCTGGGTAATACTCAGGAGCATGATTGCTGGGTCACATGGTAAGAGTAAGTTTAGTTTTGTAAGAAACGTCAGTCTTTTTAAAATGGCTGTGCCATTCTCATCAGCAGTGAATGATAGTTCTCATTGCTCCGCATCCGCACCAGCATTTGGTGTCATCAGTGTTTTGGATTTTGGCTATTCTATAGGTGTATAGTGGTATCATGTTGTTGTCTTAATTTGCATTTCCCTGATGACAAATGATGTGGAGCATCTTTTCATATGCTTATTTTCCATCTGTATATCTTCTTTTGTGAAGTATTGGTTAAGGTCTTGGTCAATTTTTTAATCAAGTTGTTTGTCTTATTGTTGAGTTTTAAGAGGTTTTTTAAAAAAATATTTTGGATAACAGTATTTCATCAGACATGTCTTTTGCAAATTATTTTCCCAGTCTATGCTTGTCTTCTCATTCTCTTGACATTGTCTTTGCAAAGCAGTGTTACATTTTAATAAATTAGCTTACCACTTATTGCTTTCATGGATTGTGTTTTGGTATTGTATTTAAAAAGTCATTGCTATACCTAAAGTCATCTAGGTTTTCTCCTATGTTATCTTCTAAGGATGTTATAGTTTTGTGTTTCACATTTAGGTCTGTGATCCATTTTGAGTCAAATTTTGTGTTGAGTGTAATTTCTAGGTCTAGATTTGTTTTTTTTTTTTTTTTTTGGCATGTAAATGTCTAGTCATTTCAGCACCACTTATGACTGTCTTTGCTCCATTGTATTTTCTTTGCTTTAACCAATATACTTTTGAAAATGAAAAACTGAAGGATTTTAAATAAAATTTCAGACATCATATTTATATTATTGTATGATATGAATGATAAATTTTACTAGTTCTTTTAGTAATTTATTTTTTGCATGAGACTAATATTTTATTGCCTAAACTTTGCTATAGGAGAGGATATTTTCACTCATAAATTGCAACTCGAAGTCTGATTTGGAATTGATTTAATGTTTAAAAATAGTTTATTTTATTTCTCTGATCCATCTCATTACCACAATTTTGGGGATATCTGAATTTTTTTAATCCATAGAGCTTTCATGAAATATTGTATAACATAAGAGTGTGCACATATAGCATAACAATATAGTATAAGAATAGCACAATAGAGTAGAATTTTAAAAATAAATATTATTAAAAAAAATAAATATATACTATGTAGTTAATTATTGTTAAAACACTTGTCATTATTTTGGGGATTCTTTTACATTAGCTTTGATATATATTTATATATAATTTATAATTATATATTTTGATAATTATATATCAAGATGACAATTTTTATGGTTATAGTAACTGCTGATTTTATTTTAAATCATTACTATAATTAAGAGTAAGTCAGTTTTAGCTGAAAAACAACAATAATTATAACAAATTATAATGAAATAGCAAAATATAATATGTATTAATTTTATATCATTAATTTCTTAAAACTAGTTTTCTAAATAAGTTATTTAAGAAGAAGTGAGTTCAAATTTAGGTATAAATGTTGATTCCTATTTATGTTATTATTTATGTCAGATATTTCAGGGGCTTTGAGAAGAAGTGAAAATGATGAGAAAACATAGTCCTAGATTTTAAGTCTGCAGTAAGGAGTAAATGTAAATCATTTTATTGGTATCTCTCAAGAGTTGGCAGAGGATCAGAAAAAAATTGTCATGACCAAATCTGAGCAAACTGCTGAAAATATTTAACTTTGGTACATTTTTTTTTCCCTTCATTCATCTCATCCACAAATACTAAATACTCACAAGCACTTCACTAGCCTTTCTGTGGTTTCCACAGCAGGGCCCCACTCTCCTCCACCCTTATTAAAAGCTATGATATATCATTCCCACAATCCTCTCCCCTAATCAAAAATTATTGTGCTATGTACAATGTCCTTTTCAGCTAAATGCTACCAGAGCAGGTGTGACTTCTTGATAAGAGCCTAATTTATTATTTCTCCAAGAGTATTTGCATTTTAATAATGAGAAAACAAACTCAACCTAAATGAGTGAATAACTAATTGTGAGAATGAGGACACAGAGGTAAAACCAGGGAGAAAAATTAATGTCACCACTTTTCAAACCATGTCTTATGCATTATTATCTGTTCCTCCCATTTTGTACATTATTGAAGACAGTACGAAAAGCAAGAAAAAAAATTTCTTTTCTGATGTAATGCTCAATGTACAAAGAATTGACAGTCAATTGCTTCTGGAGAGCAAAAATAAAGTTGAAAGAAAGAGTGGATAAAGGAAACAGGATTATTTTTTATGTAAAATATATATTGTTTTGCAATGGTAATTTTGGTGTTTTGTGGGTGAAGTTGGGTTCAGAGGATAATTAGGGGGGTCATAGAAATATGAAGAGCCTGGATTATAGTGTGTCTCAACAATATTTGCAGCAGAAAATCAAAATTACATCTAAAAGTTTTGGAGAGCGATATTCTAAAGTGCTTATAGAGTTGCATATATTTGACTTTTTCCATGTAGATTTTGTGATACCAGAATATATTCAAGGGAAGTAAATTGTGTTGAAAGTCAAAAAGAATTTATACAAAAGGAGAGGTGATAAAATACTTCTTAGAACATAGTTTAAACATGTCAAAACTCACCAAAATCAAAGATTTTCCACAAAGAATCATTACCTAATTTTGGAATATATTATGTACACATTGTGAAGTGTCCTGTTTTGCTTGACATATTTTGTTTAGTGTATTAGGGAAATCAGAATATTAGTAGAAAGAAAATGGAGGGAGTAGAAGAAAAAGTTATAACTGTTAATTGTTAGTCCGCAAAAGGGATGATTCATCCATTAATAATTAACTATAATCGTATTCAACACAGTGCTAACATATTTTCTTCTTACCAAGTGGTAATCTGGCTCTACATAACTACAGAAGCTAAACCAACTTTAATGAATAATACTTTTCTTCTTCTGTGTTGAAAGAGTGTATAGATCAATAAATGAAGAACGTGATGTTTTGCAAACATAACATTTTATTAGCAAAAACATTAGCACTTGCAAATAGGATACACATTTTCTGGTTGAATTTTATATTATACAAGATTGACCCACGAATTTCCCCATTGTTTCTTCTATATAATTGATTCTACTATATACTGGTAATTTTAATATAAAATAATTTAAAATAGATTGGACTTAAAAACAGGTTGCTTATTCTTTCTAAACTGTTTGCACATATGTATTTGTGATAAACCTGAAACTCACACATATGTTTTCAGTTATTATGAATGAAAAATTTAACCTTGAACTATAGGGTGTTATGCTCATAATAATATGGTAGGAATCTTCAATTCAGGTGATTATATACAAGCTCAATAAACTCACTAGTTGTTATATTCTGTATTAGAATAAATTTCCTAAAATTCATATCTTACTATCGTATTTTATTAGTAAAAGTTTAATGTGTCTTGCCTACATTAAGAAGTTCCAGGATTAGCAGGCCTTATTATTTTATTTACTTATTTTTATTCTTTTCCATTATAGTTTATTACAAGATATTGAATATATTTCCCTATGCCATACATTAGGGCCTTGTAGTTTATCTATTTTGTACACAATAGCTTGCATCTGCCAATCCCAAGCTCCTAATTTATCCCTTCCCCCACCCCACTCTCCCCTTTTGTAACCCTAAGTTTGTTTTCTATGTCTGTGAGTCTGTTTCCGTTTTGTATCATATTTTAGATTCCACATGAAAGTGATATCATATGATATTTGTCTTTCTCTGTCTAACTTACTTCACTTAGTATGATAATCTCTAGGTCCATCCATGTTGCTGCAAATGGCACTATTTTATTTTTAATGACTGAGTGATATTCCATTATATATACCACATCTTTGTTATCCATTCATCTGTCAATAGACACTTAGGTTGCTTCCATGTCTTAGCTATTGTAAATAGTGCCACTGTGAACATTGGGTGCATGTATCTTTTTGAATTAGAGTTTTCTCCAGATATATGCCCAGGAGTGGCATTGTTGGATCATATGGTACCTCTATTTTTAGTTTTTTAAGGAACCTCCATACTGTTTTCCATAGTGGCTGCACTAATTTACATTCCTACAAACAGTGTAGGAGGGTTCCCTTTTCTCCACACCATCTCCAACATTTGTTATTTGTAGACTTTTGAATGATTGCCATTCTGAATGGTGTGAGGTGATACATAATTGTAGTTTTCATTTGCGTTTCTTTAATAATTAGCAGTGTTGAGCATCTTTTCATGTGCTTATTGGCTATCCATATGTCTTCTTTGGAGATATGTCTATTTAGGTCTTCTGCCCATTTTTTGATTGGGTTGTTTTTTGTTT
Organism: Balaenoptera acutorostrata; assembly: GCF_949987535.1. Taxonomy (NCBI): domain Eukaryota; kingdom Metazoa; phylum Chordata; class Mammalia; order Artiodactyla; family Balaenopteridae; genus Balaenoptera; species Balaenoptera acutorostrata. The sequence goes on along the minus strand of NC_080068.1, from coordinate 59,659,669 downwards.
TTGTTGTTGTTGTTATTGAGTTGTATGAGCTGTTTGTATATCTTGGAAATTAAGCCCTTGTCTGTTGCATCGTTTGCAAATATTTTCTCCCTGAACATAGGTTGTCTTTTCATTTGTTTATAGTTTCCTTCACTGTGCAAAAGCCTATAAGTTTGATTAGGTCCTATTTGTTTATTCTTGCTTTTATTTCTACTGCCTTGGGAGACTGACCTAAGAAAACTTTGCTACGAATTATGTCAGAGAATCTTTTGCCTATGTTCTCTTCTAGGAGTCTTGTGGTGTCATGTCTTATATTTAAGTCTTAAAGCCATTTTGAGTTTATTTTTGTGTGTGGTGTGAGGGAGTGTTCTAACTACAATGATTTACATGACGCTGTCCAGCTTTCCCAACACCGGTTGCCAAAGAGACTTTATTTTCTCTATTATACATTCTTGCCTCCTTTGTTGAAGATTAATTGACTGTAGGTGTGGGAGCTTATTTCTGGGCTCTCTGTTCTGTTCCATTGATCCATATATCTGTTTTTGTGCCAGTACCATGCTGTTTTGATTACTGTAGCTTTGTAGTCTTGTCTGAAGTCTGGGAGGGTTATGCTAAGAGACCTTTTATATTTGTCATCACAATTTACAATTTTAACAGAGCCACAGTGGAACTTATGTTGCTTTGAAATGTGGAATTAAAGTTATTACGTTTACCTAGTACGTCTGTATTGGACATAGTCTATGCTACTATTAATTGGTATTTGTGTAGTTTGGTGCCTTGGCTCCTATAAGACAGCAACTGCGGTAAAGTTTTCCTATTTGCCTAATTCTTCTTGTTATTATTTAATAAATGTTTTCCAGTGGATAATGTATAAAATAGCACTGACTAATAAAGGCATGTATGAGGAGGAAGAACTAGTATGTTAATAAAAAGGGCAGAGTTTTAAAAAATCTTTAGGGGAAAGTGTACATAACAAACTATTTGAATTTTGATTATTTCCAGTTATGTCTCTTTTCACTTTTTAAGAAAAATATTATAACTATTATGACATATAGTGTTTTAAAAAGTTACAATTTTTCTTAAAATTTTTCTTTCACACCAGAGCCATGGATTTATAACCGTATCACATTTGAAAAAAGGGAAGAAGTCAAGAATATTATATAAAATGGGAGCTGTGTAAATATTTACAATGAAATAAATGACAGTAAATGAGTTGCAAAAAAAAGTAGGAGATATCTTAAGGAGGAAAAATAAAACAATCAGATATTAATCTAAATACATATCTGAATAAATACCACGTGTGTGGTTATTATTGTTTTCACTCATCAATTTATTCTTCCATTTGCTTACATTTACTGAGTAGTTAATATACAGAGAACATTAGACTTGGTTCAACATAGGTTAACAATGAAGGCATCAAAATAAATGAATTGCAAGATTGCTGACTATAAACAGTATACACACATGGAAAATTAAAAGGCAGTGATATATTTACAAACTATTTGCTTTAAAATTCTAAATAAAATAATTTGTAATTTATTCAAGCAAGTGGTGAGTACACTTGTACAATACTAGGTGCTAAAATGATAAAAGCATAACCTGCCCCTCTCACAGCCAACACAGTAGTGGATGTAATTAACTAAATTATTAATTCTATATACATATATATCTATGTGTATATACACACACATACACATAAAGGTTCATATGAGAGCTTTTTACAAAGTGTAGTGTATAATTTGTTCCTTGTATGAAATGGTGGGATATAAGTTGTTCAATACAAACTTCACAAAGGATCTTGTCATGTACGTGAATCATGGGTGCTTATCAATGTATCAGGGACAGGAATAGTGGGAGTTAATCTATCAAGGGCAAGAATGAGGGAAAACACGACTAAAGAATGAAATCATGGAGTTATATGGCATGTGGAGCTAAATATATATCTAAGAAAATAATTAATGCATTTCAGAAATAATAAAGAATCTTGTAGTCAGATTGGTTTGTATCAGATTCAGACAATGCATATGTGAAGTTAAATAGAATGATCTAAAGAACTGGACTGAGGACAATTAGTGTAGAGCCCTGTTTCATTCACAAAAGTAGACTTTGTTTTCATTCAGAATTACTTAACAATTACGCCAAAGTTTTCTGGATAATCATCAGGTAGACTTGTAAAACTTTCTGCTCTTAGCAGTTTGTAAGTTGGTAAATGTGCAGACAACTGGAAGAATTACTAAGTTTAATTTTTCCCCCAAATTTTACTATATTTCAAATAATTCTAATCATCCTTTATAGATGAGTAGAACATTATGATGAAAAGATTTAGAGAGCTAATGACTTGATTATGGGAAGTTATTTGATTTATTTCATTTAATGCCATTATGCATATAATATAAAAATAAACCATATTTTCTACATGACAAATCCTTAAATGCAATCTATTTGAATGCTTAATAATGTCACAATTAGAGCATGAATGGCAAATAATATAAATAATACATACCAGAAAATTGATAGCAGATACTGTGACTTGCCTGTTTCCAAATGCTAGAAAGCAGAAGAAGATGTTATGTAAACACTCAGTTTTTTGGATTGGCAAACTATAGATATAATTCAGGAAAGATTTATTGGATATCACTACCCTCTAATAAAAAGTACTATGTGATATGTGATATGTACTATCTGACCTTTTGGAATGATACTTTTGCAATCTAAAGAGATGACAATATTTTGCTTTCTATATATACTTTTCTTCCAGTGACCTAATGATATTTAGAATATAAATGGAGTCTATTTATAATTTTTATTAGTAAACTCTTTGAAAGCAGATTTAATTTACCTTGTTCGTCATTTTAAAAGCATATTAGTATGACCTAGTGTGTAATTGCACTCAATAATGTCTCTTCTTTTTTAATGTTCAACAATAGAAAGAAAAATGCTAATAATAGTAATTTTTATTTTTGCATTGATGTTTTGCAACAGGCAATATTTTAAGTGTTTTATATATTTTCATCATAAAAACAAACACATGAAGCAAATATTATTGTTCTCACCTTACAGTAAAAAATTATACTTTATATAACTTGCCAAATCATATAAAGAGTAATGAACAAAATGGAATTTGAAACAGAGTTCTAAATTCACCTTGTTTATAGTGGAGAATTTGGAATATACAAAAATAATGAAAAATAAAATTATCTAATAAGCTCATTATCTGTATTAACAGTTGCATTTCTTCTAGTTTTATGTAAATTGCATTTATTTATATAAACACATCTACAAATAAAAATTAATATAACTACTCATTTTGAATCGGGTTTTTAACGTAGGAATATATTTAAAGACTTTTACGATATTATTAAATATTCGTTGTCAAAGGTATGGTAGAAACTACATCATAATGTATAATGGGGCTAGTCTTAAAACATTAAATATTATCCAATTGCTGCATAATTAGAATTACTTTAATTTTATAAATAATAGACAGTACTGTTTCAAACATCTTTCCATATAAATCTTTTATTTAAGTTCTATTTCCATGGGCTAGAAACTTAAGAGGGTAATATAGTTAAATTTTATATAAGTATTTATGCATAGATATATGTAAAACATGTACATGTATTGGAAGTTTTGTTTTTATAAAGTACATATATATTATTATAAAATAAAATATATTAATGGACACATTTTTGAAAGAGATAAAAGTGTAAAGGGAAAACAAAATTCATCCATGGAAAAGCAGTTAATATTCAGATTTTTCCCTTTGGAAATATACATATTTGTTATATACTTTTACCATATTTGATAGAATTATTTTATAATCACTTATTCCCTTAATATTATGTTATACATGTTTTGCCATATAATTAAACATTTTTCTCTAGCTAAATCATAATAATTAGCTGGTATTCATCCCTATAGACCATAATTTTTAAAAATTTGTATCTACTACTAGACTAAACTTCACTAATTCAACACCAGTTTTTAGAAATTTATATGGCAGGCTGTGTGATTGTGGAGAAATTAATTATAAATAAACACAAATGCAACCCTTATCTTAATAGAAATTATTTTCTGACAAGGAAACAAATACTCATCACATGCTAACAAATGGAAGCATGCAACTTTAATGTGTTACTGAGAAGGATCTATGCAATATTTAATATACGAGCTAAAAAGAGGATTTATTGTAATCAGGGAGATCAGGGAGAACTTTGAGTACATGACTGAACTTTTATCTAAAAAGATAAATAGATATTAACACAAGGATGAGAGGGTTCAGAACATTTCATGCATCAAGACTGTGAAGATATGCCTTGTTTTCATTTTTTAGTGAGAATAAATAATGATGTGATAAAAAGGTACTGGGCCAAAGAGTGTAATTTTAAAGTATTTTTATATTTATTTCCAAAAAAAGTTGCAGATAATATAATTTGAAACAAAGAAAAAAATGTTAGACACCATTAAAACTTCCTATAATGTTTTTATAATTTGTATAATATTTCACATTTAGATAGGCAAAAATGTAGGTCATTTTTCCTTGAATGTTTTTGATACTAAATATTTTTCTATTAAACTTCCTGAACATATGCATTCCAGTTTATGGTTAATGGAATATTCTTGCCATTGGGCAGTCCAATTATGATAATATATTTTTCTTATTTATTTTAAATATTGTTCAAGTATGTAAAGTGACCTCCCTAATGGTATATGTGTTGGAAATACATACCAATATGTTGTTTTTCATTTAAGTACTTTGTGTGTGTAAATGTGCAGATGCTATTTCTTTTGTGCAGTCAAATCTGTTGAGAACAGGGCTATAAAAAATGTGAAATTGTTAATGCAGAGAATACAGAAAGAGGTGAAAAAAAACCCCAGTTGATGTAAAGGGCAAAGCACAATGTAAATTATGACAACATAAAAATAACGGAAAATTAATTATCATATCTGCAGTAAGGACAAAATATCCTGAATTAAATACTTGAGTATGTAAGTCAAAAGTACATACACAAAGTGAAAGCACAGAAAAATATGATGAAAAAATTAAACACACATAAAAAATACAACCACTGTTTCTTTCTTTCTTCTAATTGTAAGGATGAAATGAAGGAAGATTACATTGTAAGCATTCAGGTTTTAAAGAAAATTTTCAAGGGAAATAATTTAAAAATTGGCTCAACTATTCTACAACTCTTAAGTACCTGAACTTAACGCAGCATATAGTTTGAGTACAGTGTTTTAATATAAAGGAATTTTTAACTTGTTTAATTAGTATGTTTGTTTCATTTTCCTTAAATATGATTATTTAATAAGATTATAACTACTTGGCTAAAAAAGCTTTGATGTGTACTGTTTACTCTTTTGTCACTTTGTCATAGTCTTTGCTGTAATGTTAGTATTTTTACTTTTAGATTCAATAGTTATTTAGGAATAGGTTTTTAAGTATCTAGTTTTAAAATTTTTGTTTAAAAATTTTTGTACTTATCTATGTTTTCAGGTTTAGTTCATCTCATCTAAAGATAATGTAGTTTGTACCTTTTTTTTTTTTCTTTTTGGATTCCACATATAAGCCTATTTACAAAACAGAAATAGAGTCACAGATGTAGAAAACATACTTATGGTTACCTAGGGGGAATGGGGGGAGGGATAAGTTGGGAGATTGGGATTGACATATATACACTACTATATATAAAATACATAACTAATAAGAACATACTGTATAGCACAGGGAATTCTACTCAATACTCTGTAATGACCTATAAGGGAATAGAATCTAAAAAAGTGTGGATACAGGTATGTGTATAACTGATTCTCTTTGCTGCACAGTGGAAACTAACACAACATTGTAAATCAACTATACTTCAATAAAATTAATTAAAAAAATAAAGATAGTGTAGTTTGTACTAGTTCTACTTTGAAGGAACAGCATTTACAATCTAATATATAATCAAAAATTTTAATCTATAAATTCTAATCAAAGAGTTATAAAAGGGGAAGAACAATCTTTAAAAATCTTAGGCAGAGATAATGAATGCAAGGATCGAACTTTTTGTAGCATTTAGCAGAAAAGTGAAATTCTAAGGAAAAAATAAAACCTAACAAATGTCATAATCACATGACAAATTAGATCCCATTATTTGCCTGCAATGTGGGCTAATTATCCTAGGCCCCCCACCATTATTGCTATAGACTGAATGGTGCCTCCCAACATTTAGATGTTGAAACCACAACCTTCAATATAATGGTGTTTAGAGATGGAGCTTTTGGGAAGTAATTAAGTTTAGTTGAGGTCATGAGGTTAAGGCCCTTTTGATGGGAATTAGTGTCCTTAATAGAAGAGATGCCAGAGAGCTTGCTTTCTCTCTCTCCACCACGTGAGCACACAGAAGGGAGCAATCTGCAAGTCAGGAAGAGAGTCCCCACCAGGGAACCCCATCTGCCAGCACCTTGATCCACAATTGTTCCAGTTATTTGCTGGTTGTGAGTGAAATGAATAAGAGATGTGCAGTTATCAACCACCATCAGATGTCACCGACCATGATGTGCATCCGTTATTTATAGAGTGATATGTGGACTAAAGAGCTAGCTGCAAAATTTATACTTTGTGCAATTGCAATTAGCATATGTGGTAACTGAATTTGAAGCATGGTTTTAGGGGATGGTATTATTTAAATAAACCATAAAAACTGAAATCCATGCATATCAGAGCCATGCAAAGCATGCAGTGCCTGTAGATGACATTCACTCTCCATTTGGAATAGGTATTGTAATGCTCTATATATTTTCACATTATTTGAGTCCTACTTACATCATATTCATTTAAGAGTCTTAAGCACAGTAAAATTAAACTTTCAGAACCTAATTTTCCTAATATATAGTGGGGAATATTAACACCTACATAATAATATTGTTTCTAATTACAAAAGAAATAGCAATTTTGCAGTTCTTGACAAACAATAAGTTTTCCATAAATATTTTGCATATATTAACACCGTTAACCTCTATTATTTTGTATCAGTTATATGAATGTAGCATTTTTCAGAGGCTCCTCTTTTTAAACATACTATGGATAAAAAATGTCTTTTAAAAAATTTTTCTGTTCATGTTCTAAAGTTAGAATGTACATCTTTTGTTAAAATATTTTTAAAAATCAGTTAGAGTTTTGTGAGATCAGGGAATTTTCTCCTTCAATATTCATACTTAATTTGTTAGTATTTAGAAGAGTTAAAGTTCTGAACATTGCAATCATTTACTGTGATTGCTGAACTAGATTTGCTGATTTTGGCAAAAACCCTGAATAATGTAATTCTCTGTGTCAGTGCTTCAAGAAAAGATATTAATTTATTTTAATGTCTTTAAGGTTTATGTTATTTTATAAAATCTAAAATAAAGCTTGAATACATCATTTAATCCATTTATTTTCAAACTTTATAAACTAGAAATAGACCACAAAAAATAACTCTCAGTTAAATATGAAATGTCAACACATAACACTAGGGCTCTGCTGTGTGTGCCTTGTGAGCTGCAGTAAAAGCTGAGAAGAGAAAGGTCCACAGAAGATAAAAGAAATGGAATTCTTTGATCAGGACAGGTATGTTTCCCCCAAGATTAGGAATTGAGGATTTAGATTTGGTTCCAGTGTGCAGTTCACTAAATTGCTTCATCTGAGTCAAGGGACAAGATTTAATAAAGTTATAAATAGGGAACAATATGCCACAGGAAAAAAAGCCTCTATTTTTTTCTTTTGAAGTTATAATTAAAAGAATAATTTAATTATTTATTTTAAAAATCCTGATGGTTGTACATGATTATGTGATCATATGGCATGTTTCTTTTTCATCTTTCCTCTTTCATTTTACTATCTGTCATTTTGAAGGTTTATAATCAACTTACATTTTTTGCTAGAGTTTCTATGGAAAGAAAATAAATCAAAATATGTCAGTCAAATATGGTCTTTTAAGCCTACATAAAAATTTAATGGAGTATTATGAAAGCAATTTAAAATTGACATTTTTTCATTATTTTCTTATTCCTTTATATGTTCCATGTCGTTCATCATCTCTATGTAGTTTAGAACAGAGTTTTGATGTTGGCAATTTAGTATGGGTATAGTTAAGAGTAATTTCTACATACATGGTGGTGTATACCGTGGGTGATTAATGTAGTAGGCAATCCAAGAAGTGAATCCCCAATAAAAGGCACAACTCTACAAATAAAACAAAATAAAAGTTAGGGAATATATATATATAATATATATCGCATCATTTGAAGTCACCCCATACATTTATATGCCACACTGCAGCATTTTGGTATAAAAAATGTTATAAATTTTCTAAGCTAGTTAAATGGAATGCTTCTTCATTCAGTAAAGTAGCATTTTAAAAGTACCTATCTGATATCACTAAGAAAATGCATTTCTTTGCTCAACACTTGTTAATATAAATGAGTATTTAGGATATAGAGAAATGTAACAATGTATTGTATGAAGATTTTTCAAGAATAGCTTTTGTCTATCAAGTAGTAAATAGGAGTGAAGTAATAAAAATAATAAATAGCTATTTTCCAACAGTAAATGAACAAAAGAATGAATTATTTAATCATTAGTAGTAATGTTTCTTGATTGATTATAGAGGGAAATGTCCTGGTTTTAGGTGTTAGGTGTACTAGGCTATGATGCTGATCTTACATGACGAATTTTAATACCTTCTCTCAAAAGAGAAGCTAGTCTAAATGATTTTTTGAGGTTTGTAAAAGTTCTAGAGTTTACTGTTTCATTATAATGACAACAATAGAATGTCTGCTTGTTGAAATTTTTAGAAAACAGATATTTGCTAAAACTCAGGAATATTTTAGTAAAGAAATAATTCATTCTGAAACTAAATTTTAAATTGGAAAATAAATTAAAATAAATTTTAATTTGAATTGGAAAACTGAATTGCACCATGTTATCTAATGTACATTTCCATTTCAATGTTCCAGAACATTTCCCGTTTTCTTGATAGTTAATTGATGGTTAATAACGTTTGTATTTACCATTTTGGGGAAGAGCAAAGATACTGTCATTACACTGACACCAATCACAAATATAGGGTGTAGCATCATCATTTTAATCACACAAATGTATATTTATAAGAGGGTTTATATATGAGATTCTTCCTCTTCAAGTGGCACTTAATCTGAATTCAGTGCTAAGTATTTCCAAAATTAAAGGTGCCTAAAAGTATGTAACTTGTAACGTAAGGTCATGCCAAATATTTTATGTGATGTTATTGGTTGAGGGCAGCTCCAATGAACTAGATCGCTCAGGAAATGGCATTTCAGGGGCAGAATGTTTAAGATATACTGATACAGCTGAATAGAAAAATCTAAGCTTGAGAGAAATAAACATGATTTAATGATGATGCAGATGATCCAATACATAAAATTTCTCAATAACAATTAAAATTACAAAACATATCCGTTCCCACCTTTATCAAATTTTTCAAAGGTGTATGTCCTGCAGAAACCTTGTGAACAAATAAGGTTTCCAAAAGGTATCGGATATAGTGTATACAATGACAGAAGCAGGCCAAGCTAGAAAGAGAATAAAACACAAACACATTAAATTCCCTTCCAAAAATCTGGGTCGCCTTATACATAAGATGTTTTAATTTTTTTTTTTTTTTTAGTTTACTACAACTTTCTTTTTCTTATTTATTTTTATTTTTTATTTTATTATTTTTTTTATGTGGACCATTTTTAAAGTCTTTATTGAATTTGTTACAATATTGCTTCTGCTTTATGTTTTGGTTTTTTGGCCTCGAGGCATGTGGGATCTCAGCTCCCTGACCAGGAATTGAACCCGCATCCCCTACATTGGAAGGCAAAGTCTTAACCATTGGACCACCAGGGAAGTCCCTTTTTCTTATTTTTGAAGTTACATCTTTTTTAAAATTAATTTTTACTGGAGTATAGTTGATTTACAATGTTGTGTTAGTTTCTGCTGTATAGCAAAGTGAATCAGTTATACATATACATATATATTCACTCTTTATTAGATTCTTTTCCCATATAGATCATTACAGAGTATTGAATAGAGTTCCCTGTGCTATACAGTAGGTTCTTATTAGTTATCTATTTTATACATAGTAGTGTGTATATGTCAATGCCAATCTTTCAATTTATCCTTCCCCCACTTTTCCCCCTTGGTAATCATAAGTTTGTTTTCTACATCTGTGACTTAATTTCTGTTTTGTAAATAGGTTCATTTGTATGCTACAACTTTCTATTTATCAGGAAATATTGTTTCTGGTAACCAAAACACAAGTTTTTTTGATATTTTTATTTTATTTATTCTAGAAAATTTCTAAATTTATTTAATAATAAAAGTACTGTAACAACAGTTTCTATAAATTTACTTCTGATGACTCTCATGATATTTCATAATAACAGTCATAAACTGTATGTTCACATCTGCCCAAGGAATATATATATCAATATAATAATTGTAAATATGCTCATATCAAAATGCCTTAAGATTGAAGCAGAAAATTTACAACTTTAGAAGTATTCAAAACATACTTACAATGCATTTGACATTTTATAATATTCAAAATACTTTTTTCATTGTCTGATTGTCCTTTAGCAAGTACCATAGACTGAAAAAGTTCGAATTTCCTTTCCTATGGAGTCAATGCAGGTTTTGTTTTGTTTAGTTTGTTTTATGTTTGGTCTTTGACTGCCTAACATATTGCAGTATTATGTGTTGCTTCAGTTGCTTTGTTTTTGTTGCTGTTCTAACGTATCACCTCTTCTTGTCATTTATATAACTAATATTTAAAAAGTAAATGTCAAATATGATTTATAGAAGCATGTTTTCTTGTTTATATTTAAAATATATTTCTATTAAAATATGCACCTATTTTATTATAAATAAACCTGTAAAACTTCAAAAACTATAGTTGTTATTCAAGAAAATCAATAAGAATCAAAGATTGTATACTTAAATGTATAAAGGTTAAGCATAAAAATAAGCATTTCATTTACAATATGTAAAATCAAACATTGAGTCTACACTGTAAGTTTATATTAAACACAATGAATTAATGATTTCTGGTATTAACAAGAATGACTTTAGGGAAAACAAATAATTAATCAAATAAAAACAAACCAACCTGGCTAAATCATTAGGGAATATATCATTATTCATTAATTCATAAAAATATAATTGTGCACCTATTATGGGAGAGACATGTTCTGTGTGATGTGTATATCTAAGAACAATAGACGAATTCTGAAAGAAGTGAGAAAACAAAGTGTAGATATTTGGGGACAGAGCTTTCTAGACAGTAAGAGAAGCAAAAACAAACATCCTGATACAGAAGTTTGCATGTGGGTTCAAAGGACTGGTAAGAGAATCAGCATCTCTCTTAACTTGTTGGTTCTTTTGCAGAATATTTATATAAATACCTGAGTAGTATAATTTTCCATTTTGTAAGAAAGCAGAAAAATTATCTTACGCCCAGCAATGTAGCAGAGCACTGAATGAGAAATTTTAATTTAAACTATGATTAAATTAGTTCACATATTTAATTTATATTACACCATTAGGGCATAGATATTAGCATAGCAGCTAGCTATGACTTAATATCTGGATATATACCACTTTGCACATTATTGGACTTTGCACTTACCAAGTTTGATTTCATTCCAAAATATTCTTTCTATTTAATTATGGTTGACTTCCCTTCAAACATCAACTCTTTCTCTTTCCAGTACTAAACTAATTGAACATCCATAAATAGGCTTGGGTCTCTTTTTTCCAAATGTAATATTTGAAAATATCTTATGTTTCATCAAGTAAGTTTCAAGGTATGAGGGCTGTGAAAGAAGACACTTTATAGAGCTGCAAGGGAGGCAGTGTACCAGGTTTCTGTTGAGGAAGAATATGAAGGCAATGTTCAGATAAAAGGTTGACGATATAAGAAATTTTGTGAACAGTGGACTTTGAATTGCAAAGGGCACAGTGGAAGGATTCCAGGAGTTGAGAAGGGCTCAGGAAAGGCAACAAATAGAAGATTTTAGAGTTTTTTTAGATGGAGTGTGAGATATGAGGGATGACCTGACCTCTACTAGACACTTAAATTTCAAAAGTAGTTTATGTGTTTGTGTGTATCTCCTCTGAATGATTTAATATAAACTTAACATATTTGCTCCTTAGGAAGAATGTGGCACAGATACATTTATCACTGAGATGTTACAAAACATGCTGTGTTTGTGTTTAAGAATAATAACCAACTATCGGTCAATTCCTTTGAGAATGCTGCTGGGGAAAAAAAAAAAAGTGTTCTTTTTTCATGCTGTGATATATATCTGGTACACATTATATGTTTGATCTAAAAAGTGAGGGCAATTACATTCTCCTATGAACACTCCACCCCAGACTCTTTCTAAATGAATTGGGCATTCTCTTAACTTAAGAAAAAGAAAGGTAGGCTTTAACATTCCAAAAGGCCCTGAACAACTTGCCAGGTACTGACCTGACTATGATCCCTGAGATCCAATCTCCCCTTGCTTCTCTGTACCTCTGCTCTACTAGCTTTCTCTCTGCTCCTACAAAGCATCAAACTGCTATGTACCACAGATAATTTCCATATGAAGATTCCTCAGATTTACTAGTTAAAATCTGACATGTCCCTTCAGAAAACAAAGAAAAAAGTTCAAACATAACTTTCGTAGAAAAGCCCATCTCAAAACTCACATCCAGATCAGGTTCCTCTGTTTTTATACTCTAAAAGTGCCTAATGTAAAATAAATTTTCATGTAACTGGTTCATGTATTTATCCATTCAGAACATTACTATTGAGTATTTTTTATAAATCAGGTAATGCGTTAAGCAGCAAAATTGACTGAACACCAAAAGACACCCATTATAGAAATTAAACTCTATAGAGGGAAGGACACAAATGACTATGTAAATATATAATTTTAAAGTAATAAATTGTATAAAGGAAAAACATTTTAGTAACGTATTTCTCATTGAAGGAATAGGAATGGCTAATACTAAGTAATATTGAGCTCTATTTGAAGTTTGAAAAAAATAAAGAAGAGGGAGGCAGTGGAGGAAGAATGGAGGAAGAAGGATGGTGTGTAAGGGCATGGTAGGTATCAGGGCAAGAAGGGTGGTAATTGTGGCTGGAGTACAGAATTAAGAGTGAAGGAAAGACAAATCTGAGATGAGAAATCCAGGAGTCAAATTATTCTCTTTCTTCTAGCATCCTTATGACCTGAATTTTGCTTCTTAATTCACTTAGAGTTTAGTCATTTGCCCAGGTTCCTTTTTTTTTTTTTTTAACAAATTGCTAACTCTACATGTCACTGTAGCATCTTGAATGATTATTCTTTCTCTTTAATTTGTTATTTGATATGAAGAGAGAGAGAGAGAAAGGGAGACTATTTCCACAATACGTGAAGAACTATAGTTATATATTCTGCTTTGATAACTGTCCTGGTTAAAAATAAAATTTGATTTTGTAATTTTTAAAACCTTTTTCTTCCAGTTTATTAGTTCAGTCATTATTTCTTTTCTACGCAATGTTGCCCATGTTTTTAGAGAAGTATTCATATTTTGAGTCCTATATACGGCCTCTCAACTTTGTAATATTAAGCTTTTCTCTTGTTGATTGTGATCATAATTAATTGAAATTACCTCTGTTTAAGGTATACTTAAAGTATTAAGTATATTAAGTAATAGTTCCTGTTTATAAACTTAAAAGTTGGCATGCATACATTATTTCTTGTTATCTAAAATATATTACCCTAAAATTGAATCCACTATAATTGCGTTTACAAAAAATATTTATTAGCATAATATCTGTGTACTAGTTTGTCTCCTCCTTAATCTGTATGTTCCATGTATATGTATTACTTACTGTACCACTGGGTGACGTAATCTCCTAGAGCTCTCTTTCATGTCATATATATATGGGATCCTCAAATAAAAGAGGAGATATATTAGCAGAGGTCCTGTGTATTCAGCCAAAAATACCTAAAAAAAGAAGGTGATTTAGATTAAACAGTACATTTTATAGATATGATTAAGATTTACTTAGGACCATAATAAGCATGTCCACAGACTTAGCCTGCTACATAAATAGGTGAAATGGACAGGTGAGCATCTATTCTTGAAAAAGAACTAAATTAAGTGCTATCGCAAATAGCAAGAAGTCTTCCTTGGAAGAATTAGCCAAGTGTTAAGGAAAAGGACAATCATAAATGGTTAATTTAACTAAAAATATTGAACATAATGATTTCTTCATAAATAGTACACAGGAATTTTTATTTAATCAAACAGTCATAAATGCATTTCTCATGTCTCTCCAGCCCCATACAAATGAATCTTCTGTGTTAACTGTCTTTGTCATTGAATGGAATGGGAAATAGTTTCTCTTTCTTTCTTTTAATCTTTTTATGGCCATGTCATTTTGAACTCAATTGATTTGACACTTATTCAGATTGAAATAATTTCTCTCTTTTGGAAATTTTAGATTAATTCTAATGAGTCTGAGTGAGTAGTTTTATAAGATTGACTTCTGAATTCTGGAGCTAAGTGGCAACCATGTATGTGGAGAGAGATATCCAATCTACAGAGAGACAATCATAAAAATTGGAAAGATAATTGAAAATGAGACCTTGTGATTGCAGAAAGATAATTGACTTGCTTTCTAATAGTTTTCTGAATCTGGTGACTGTCAGTTATTTGGTTTTGTTTTGATGCTAAAACCAGGTTAAAGTCACATTCTGAAAATTTCAGACAGAAAATCGAAAATAATTTCCCCTACAGGTGTTCAAAGAGAAGAGAAAGAATACAAACATGACAATGATAAATTCGACTGCCATTACTACTTTGCTTTGTCTTTGCCAATTTTCATCATTTTTCTAAGGTAGGAAACTTGAAGTTGTACATATTTTGCTCAAAAATACAGGTGTTCACATTGATTATTATGCTCTTATCTCTGGTGAGAACTTTGTGTAGCTACATGGTTAAGATATATGATATATGCACATACATATATAATTACATATATATGTATATATACACACGTATAAATAGCTATTTATACATGCAGGTTTCTTCAGTTATACTTTTTCTAAATGATATTTATTATCTCATGAGGCAAGAAAGACGTTTATGTGAGGATAAGAACAGTGCAACATCCGATAAATTCAGTATTAAAGCAACATTTTTACTGAGAGAAGAGACTATATTAATTTATGGCATACAACATTCCTGATTATTCAGATATGGAATAAAAATGTTTACCACTTTTGAATGTCTGATAATAGAATCTAGTTAATAATACTCTAGAATAATTAGGATAGTGATTGTTTTATTACAACAAAAAGTTTAAAATATCTATTTCAATACCTCTGACCTAGTCAAGTCAATTTTGAGCAAGTTCTATAGTAATATGTCAGAAATGAAAAGTGTTGTAAACAATAGTTAACCTGACCAAATGTCACTCTTTACTAAGTTATTAAAAATGTTATCACAAATATGAAACTTTTTTGGATCAGAGAAAATTAAACGACAATCTTATCTCTATCATCTCCTAAAAAAAATCAGGGGAGCCTGCTAGCTTACAATAATATGTTCTAGAAGACCCAGCATTTTATCACAAATATTGTTCATGCTGAAACATGGGGGTTAAAAGAGTACCAAAGTATGAAGGATACATCCGGACCTGAAAGAACTGGAGGATAATAAGAAATAACTTTTAGACAATGCATCTTTCAAGCAAAATGTCTATTTGGGTGCAGATAGAAGGAATAGAGATGTTTGATTATATTTAGGAAGTAATCAGAAAATAGATTTAGAGTAAAGAAAAACAAGAGCCATGTAGAGAAATATTAATACAACAGACTTCTGAAACAGGAATTGCTCTTCTACCACAAAAGAGAGTAAAAACAAGACTAAAGCCAAAATAAACATACAAACATATATATTTACAGGTATACAGCCTAAGCAAAGCAGGTGAATTTACAAAGACTGGGAACTCCATAATCCAAAAGTTTAATAGAGATTCTATATTCAAAATAAGCAGATGCACTTTCTTTTTACTTTGAAGATATATACTACTTTTAAATTCCAATTTATTTCTAACATCAAGTTATTTTCATGCTTCTCCTTATAGAAAGTTCTCTGTTTTAAACTTAGGTGTTGCTTTAAATGTGAAATCCATTATTTCTACTAGGCAAGCTATGTAATTGGGATTTTTGGAACTTCTGTGGAATATTCAAATTGGTATATGTCTAAATTGAAAAGGAAGAAGGCAATAAGCTGTTTAGAGAATATAAATTGAAACATTCAGCTGCAGTTGTTGTGAACTGATTAAGACCCTTGTACTCAGACTGTACTTAATGTATTTCATTCTCCCTTAAATTTTTTTTTTAGTCCTGTCATTATTAGGGTGGTGTTGGCTTTACTTATTTTCTAAAATAGCAATTGACAGTCAAAAGCAAAATAAATTGCACATTTCACAGTTGTTAGAAATTGCTGACAAAAATAAAGTAGTGCCAACCTTAATTTTCCAAAGATAGGAGAGCTACTAAGTAAAATTACAAAAACATTTCCCAGTAGTAATACCACTTTTTACTCAGTGAATACTATTGAAGCTAATATGATACTAGAAGGGTTTTATTTTTAAAGAAAAATTAACTATTATATGCATAACGTATAATGGAGAATTCTATTCCCATGTTATTCAAACAAACCATCCTAATGAGATCAGCAAGAAAAATTGATCGAAATGTTTTTCATGCTCCAAAGAGCTACTGCGTCACTGAAGAATTAGAAGGTCAAGATGTTTTAAATGGAGCTCCAGAGTAGTGATTGACCTGGGATATGAAGCTTGGTAACAGCCTGATAAAAAGACCAAATCTTTTGAGGGTGCCTGAGAATGGAAGTACAAAAATTATTGCTTGGTATCTTTCAAAGACAGAGGTGGCTCTATAAAATCTCCAGGATTTGGGCTGGGATCTAAAAGAGTTACAATTTAGGAGTGAAGATGAGGCAGAAATAGATCTGTCTTCATAGATACTGAAGCTCAGTCTGAAATCATTTCAATCATGGATTGGAATGAGATGACCTGTACACAATAGTGCCATTAGTCCATCTGCAGAATGATAGATTATCTTTGAAAGACAATAACATCATCCTAGGCCTCAAGTTATCTTTAAATTTATTCACATAAATTTTCCTGCACTAAGTCAGAAATATGCAGGTATACAAGGAGTGAAGATATTGTGACCATAACCGAAGGACATTGAAAACAGGAGAACTAAAGATTCACATAACAGAATTATCAGTTAGATTTAGAAAACAATCTTTTAATGTTCAAAGAATAATAAAAGGTTGAGAATTTAGGCAGATATTTGAAAACTCTGGAAAGAAAAGTATGAAAACATAATATGAATCCCAGAAGGAGAATACAAAGAGAATAATAGAGAATCAAAAGATGACAAGATTATGCTAATTTTTCAAATTAAATATATGTCAAACCATAGACTCAGATAACACATAAACCCAAAGCAGGATAAATAAAACCACAATCATAACTATGTACACCATAATCAAACTTCTGATAATCAAACAAAAGTAGAATTTTAAATAAGCCAGGGAAAAGACTTGAGTACAGTAGACTTTTCAACAAAAACAGTGGGAGTCAGAAGTCAAAATAATGCAGTTTTGTGAAGTAAGGACAAAAATAACTGCCAACATATATTTTTTTCTGTAAAAGTATTCTCTAAGAATAGAAGTTAAATAAGTTCAATAAATACATTTTAAGATGAACAAGAATTGAGAGAACTCATCAAAGACAGGACCAGAATAAAGCATTAAAAGTGTTTTTAAGGAAGAAGGATAATGATACCAGATGTAAGCTCAGTATTAGAAGGAAAAATGAAATTGCAGTAAAAAGGATAAATCTAAATAAAGATTGGCCCCAGATATTATAGTAGTGGATTTTAACTTTAAAGTATATAATTAAAATATATCACAGTAATAGAAAAGTCAAGAGGAGCCTAAATACCTTAAAGGTATTCAACTGTGAAGTATTTTCACATTAATAAACAAACAATTTTTATTAGTATTTAATATTTTAAAGATGCACATTGTAATCTCTTGGGTAATCACTAGAGTTAGTGAAAAATAAGATATAACTACCAAAATACCAGAGAGGCTAATAGAAAAGATAGTATGACAATTAATCCATATGGAGTAAGAAAAAAAAAAGCCAAAAATAGATTATAGGACACATGAGGCAAATTAAAAATAAACATTAATTTTGACAATTAAAAAATAGATAATTCTTTATAATAAAAAACTATGATTAAAACATAAAATATGAAACTATTAAACTATTAGAAGAGCTCATAAAAGAAAAACTCCTGGGCCTAAGGCTAGGCAAAAGTTTCTTACATATGATAGTGAAGGCAAGATCCTTAAAAGAAAACATTACTAAATTAGGTTGCATTAAAATTGAAAACTTTTTGTACAGCAACTAAAGTCCTGTTAAGAGGGTGAAAAGATTAGTTAAAACTGAGAGAAAATATTTGCAAACCACGTATCAGACAAAGGACTTGTATGTAGAATATAAAAGTTCTCTTAAAACTCAACAGTGGTCCCAGAGAAATAAAAAACTATGTTCATACCAACACCTACACTCAGATAGGTAGTAGCTTTATTTGTAACAGCAAAATACTGACAACCACTCAAATGTCTGTCAGTGGGTGAATAATTAAACAAACCCTGTTACATACATACAACTGAGTACCACTCACCAATAAAAAGAAGCTAAATATTGATATACATGCAACAGCCAGGATGGATCCCAAGGGCACTATGCTTAGAGAAAAATAAACATCAATCAAAAAATATTTGATTCTGTTTATATAGCAATTGCCACATGACAGAAATATAGAGTTGAAAAACAGATTGGTCGTTGCCCCAGGATAGGAAAAAGAGTGTGTGAATACAGAGGGGTAATATGAGGGAGTTCCTCTGTGGGAATGAATAATTCTGTATCTGATTTTGGTGGTGGATACATGAATCTATGCAAGAGATAAATTGCATAGGACTATATACACACATGAATGATATAAAAATTGTGAAAACTGAATAAGATCTTTAGTTAATAGGATTTACATGATGGGGATTATTATATTATTATAATAAGCCTTTCTCCTAAGTCTTCCAATAAGTTCCATGAGGCAAGAATTTTCTCAGTATTCTGTAACAAACTCTTATTTCATGAAAAATATTATTAAAATCTTAATTTTGACTTTGCTAAATTAAAGAGATTATTTCTCACAAAAAGAATACTTATGATAATGCTTTTATTATAGGAGTACATTTTAGTATTTTATGAATGTGCAAGAATGTTATGTGTGGTAAAATATTGCTTTTATTGTATAATTTGGTTGATATAAAGTGGGTATGATTGCAATATAATGTGTATATTTTTAGCATTTAATAGGACTGACTCATTTGGAGCAAAAGAGTGTGTGAACCATAGGGTTGATTTTAAAATATCCAGACTATTTTCAGAGTTCTCTTTGTCACCTAAATGACTTTCTTCCCAAATAAGCTATAATTTTCTAGTACAATTGTCATAGAATTCTACCTTAGCACTTGTTCTCCTCAGTGCTTATCCAAATGCTGCAGCTGGAATTTCTTATGAACTCACAGTTATTGTCGCTCACTCTGATACTACTTCTGTAGACAGAATTCCCTTTTCATCATAAATGTGGACAAAGACTCTGTGAATATTTTAACCTTTGAAAATCAAAATCTGCTAGTCTAAAATCTCTTTTAGCAAAGGTCTGTAGATATCACATTTAAGCATTAAGCCCTTTGCTTATATGATGTATGTATTAGTAGATTGTTTTGTAAACATTATGATATACTTCACAAGGATTCAGGATACTATAAACTCAGTTTTTAGTGCAACAAATTAGTACTCAAAGGCCCAGAAAATCTTGGAAACTAAAGGAACCATTTAACCCAACACACTAAAATAATTATCTAAATACAGGAAGATAATGTATGTTAAAGGAGAAATTGCTGGAAAAGTAAAGCATGTGACAACATTTTGATTAATGAATGGAAACTGGAATTTCTCCTTTTGAGAATTAAATAACAATGTATAAATTATCCTGTGTCTGTAATAATTTTAAAAATTGATTGTTTAACTATAAAGGGAAAACTCAAAGCACTATGCTGGCAAAAGAAAGCCATTTTGAATAGAAAATATTAAAAGTAATCATATCACAAATATGAAATAGAATGTAATCAGAAAAAAACTTTAAAAATCTGAACAATATAAAAATAGGTTTAATTTAATTGAAAAATAGAATGATTGAACTTGTCAAAATTATTTATCAGATTAACTCCTTCACTGCCTGTCACTAAATATCACATAGCTTCATAGCTTCTTTCTACTGAAGATCCATCTATTCCGTTACTCATGAATACGTCAATACTTGTGAAGTAGTGTCAAGTATTTTATGTTTCTTATTCCTCCTGTTTTTTAATATGGTCTTCATTCTTCTAATGTTATTGGATTCAGTTGCCACCACTTTGAAAACACCTCCTTCAAGAAAGTCAAAAGAATGCCCCACCCCTGACAACACAAAGAAGGCTTACTACTTCACTCTCAGTCTTTAAAATGTCCTCCCCACTGCCTTGGAACATTTTTTATTGAATATTCTCTCTCCCCTCTTTCCAAACAAATGGGTCTTCATTATCCCGAGGCTCTTAGAAAGAAAAGTTGAAGAAACACTATGTAACTGACAAAGCATAGGGAAAGCAGAAAGCCATCGGTCATAAGATAGAGTGACATTTAAAAAGGGATTTATCCTCCTTCTTTCAACCATGTATTTTCATTTCTCCAATTCTTGAATGGAAATTTGACCACTGATCATAGTAAGAATGGAAAATTTAAAATACCTTTAGTACAATATTTTGTTTCACTGTGAATTTATTTGACAGAAAATGTCCTCTATGTCAATAAATTACGTCAAAATGTGGGACATGTTTATTGCATTTCAAATCGATACTTACTGTAGTCCAACTGACTTGTTGACCTAGGTCTGTAAAATAAAGTGTGACAATGGAGGAAGATGCAACACTTTGAA
Source organism: Balaenoptera acutorostrata (assembly GCF_949987535.1). Lineage (NCBI taxonomy): Eukaryota > Metazoa > Chordata > Mammalia > Artiodactyla > Balaenopteridae > Balaenoptera > Balaenoptera acutorostrata. The sequence goes on along the minus strand of NC_080068.1, from coordinate 59,638,516 downwards.
TGGTTATGTAGTCCTTCAAAAAGGGCCCACCTTAAACAACAAGGAAATATCATTTTAATACAATTTCAAGGCATAATGATAAATAATTTTAACGTGAAACCAGTGAAAGCTAAGGATGAATTTTACATAGAAATTGCAATTTACAGTAGATCTTTAAAGTAAGATAACATGAATAAACCCATTTTATAAAATATATCTGGCAAATTTTCAAATACACGGTGGTTTCCCAATGCTATTTAAACAAAGTACAGACTACCACTAGCTACTATCATATTGTGTTCTGAGAAAATGTAATATTAGGTGATATAATCAACTATGATACAAGGTATTTTTAAAGTATAATTTTGTGTGCCAGTAGATATACATATCAACTGTTCTATAAATGATTTTATTATAAGATAAATTATTTGGAGTAGAATGATTTTAAAAGTCATTGCAAAGCACCTGGGGATAGGCATGATTCACCTTTTTAAAAGATGGTTATGGGTGCTGTGTGGTAACTGGGAAGAAAGGGAGCAAGATTACTTAGGAGGAAGTCAAACTTCGTCAATCAGGGTATGAGGTTTGTTTGGATTAAGATGGCACTGGTGGAAATGTTAAAATTTCATCAATCCCAGACGTATTTTGAATTTAGAGCAGGTTCAACTTGAGAGAAAAGGATTCAGTGAGATACAGGCAGTGCTTATATTTTTGACCTGAGCACTTAAGTGCATTGTAATCTCATTAACTGTCATGAAGAAGATTGAGGAAAGAGCGGGATTTGGGGTGAAAATGTAAATTCCGGTTAGGGTGTACTTAGTGTTTGATATCTATTAGACCTGCAAGTGGGAGCTGTCAAGTAGGTAGTTGGGTAGCTCTGTAGATGATTTAAAAGTCATTAACAGTTAAAGCCATGGGGCATGATGAGATTATTCATGCATTCAGTTTGAAAAGAAAAGATGGAAACTAAGACTGAGATTTCTAGCACTCCAGGCTTTTGAAGTAAGAAGACATATATACCGCAAAGATTACTGAGAAGGAATTTCTCATTAAATAGGAGGAAAAAAAACAGAACATGTACGGAAGATGTGTAAGGGAAATGTTCTTAAAAATAAACACTAGGTAAATCTGGCAAGTGTGTCCTGAAAAATATGTACAAAGATGTCCTTTTTAGCACTGTTTGTAATAGCAAAACATTGTAAAAAATCTTGTGTTCATAAATGAGATATGGATAACTAGATTCTGTTTTATTTAAACAATAGTATACTGTACAGAAAGAAAAATGAATAGATTAGAGCTATATGTACCAACACGGATGTATCTCACAAGTATATTGCTATTAGTGTTGCTGTTGTTGTTTTTATTTATATTATAGTTTATGCTAATCTATTTGTGATTTATATTATCTCCAGTCATGTACAAGTTTCATTTTATTCCCTATTATTGAAAGAAAGAGTAAGATGTTAATTTATGACTATCATTAGATGATTTTCAAAATCCAAGACATAGATTTACAATTACAATTATAGGTATTTTAACGTAAGATAAAAATATAAAATTGTTATATATTAATTTTGATAAATACAACATGAATATAATAGGCTATCACTTCCTTGATTAGGTTATGATATATGGCTTCAAAAGAGATCATCTAGGTGGCCCTGAGTTAATAACAAATTCTTTAAATCTGCATGAAGGAGTCAGAAAGAGGAATACAGAGCTTCAATATATTGACACTAGTTTTACCGACCAGGGTTCTGGCCTCCTTAATCAGTAGAATTTGATTAGAGGCCAGACAAGAAATTCAGATGAGGTTTGATTGGGACCCCTGCTACAGCAGGGGGAAGAGAGAACAAACAAAAGATTTCCTTGCTTGCCCGCTCCCTGAGGTGGGGGCGTGCTTGTCCCTTATATGGGGTGAGGGTAGGGGTGTGTCCAGATATAGGGCCAGAGGGGTGGCTTAGGTGTTTTGCCCACCTCTTAGGTGGTGTTGTGTGCAGGGGGCATGTGTAGTACCCTGCTCTTGCTCCCGATCCCCCCGCGTTTGCTCCAGGCTCTTCAAAAGTAGCAATTGGGTTTTTTGGTCTCTTTGTATCTTCCGTCCAGAATTTGTCCCAACTGCACATACATGAATTTATTTTTAGTCCCATACAGTTTATTTGTATTCTGTTGCTTGAGGAGAGGTGTGTCCAGGTGCAAGCATTGCAGCACTGCAGCAAAGGATTCCAGGCTCCAGCCTGTCTCACTAGGAAGAGTCACTGTACAATTGCTGGCTTAAATTTTCCAGTGGAGAGGAATATGTGGGCCCAGGAGACCATGCCTAATGGAAGCCCATCCATCTACATGATACTTTGACCATTTAAGACCACTGAATTTTCTGCCTGAATTAACTCAAGTAATACATCTTTTGGGGGCATTTTCTCCCAAGAATGGGCCAGGCACTAAGGTGCATACTTCTAACCTTACGGGTTTGTCAAGGCTGTTGTATAATGGGTATGGATGGTTGGAGTCAGGGATGGGAAGAGAAGGACCAACTCTACCCATGCTTCAACTTTCTATTGAACAAATCTAATGGTTCTAAGAATTAGAAATTCAACCCTGTACTTCCAGGACATTATGAAGTATATTAATCGCAGTAATAAGAGAGAGCACATTTTAGTTACCAGTTTGTATGACAGATTTATTGCAATAATGACTGCAATTATTCACCATTACCATAACAACACCATTTGCAATATAACTTTTAGTTCCTTCTATTAAGAGTTGGTGTCTATTTTCCCACCCCTTGAATATAGGCTAGCCTAGTGTCTTGCTTTGACGAGTAGAATGTGGGACAAGGGATCATATCCCAGTTCTAAGCCTGAATCTCATGAATTCTTGAGTGCTTGTGCTCATTTATTTGCACCTCTGACGCCACCATGATAACAAGCCCAGAATATTCTGATGAAGCATAGAGCAGAGAGGAGTGACTGTAGTCGTGGCCATCCTAAAACGGTCAGTCTTCAACAATCCACCAGTTGACTGTAGCTATTTGAGTGAGATTAGCCAAGCAAAGCCAAGTCCAGCCCAGCTCAGCAGAAACACTGAGCTAAATAAACCTTTGCTATTTTTCACATAAAAATCAATCGCTCACTCTTTTATTTGTGTTTTAGCAGTCTTTTGTGTCAGGAAACTGTAAAGGACTCTAAATTCACATGGCGTCATTACTTATAGTGCAGTCATTCTGGCAAATATATTCTGGCAGCAACTATAATGTAAATATTCATGCCTTGCTTTGTTTTGGTGTTAAGTCTTTTTCCTTAATATTAATAGTTACAACTATGTTCAATGAAGCATCTACCATGTACAAATCATTATAGCATTTTATAAACATAATCTTATTTAATACTTACAAACCTCCCCACCGCCCCCCCCACACACAAAAAAACATAAGTTAGGTTCTTTATTAGCTCTACTTTATAAAAGAAGACCCTAAACATAAGTAGAAGAGTCAGGTTTAAAATTCTGCATTACTGCAAATAACCTTTTCTTTGCACCATGTCCTGCTTGTATTACTAAATCCATTAATTCATTTTTAAAAATATGCCATCATATTCCTACCAAAGAACACTTGGAGAGTTATACTTTATTCAGATCACACCGTGGAACACTCAATCAGGTATATAAGTGAGGGGAAAGTAAAAAGTCACATTCATCAGAAAGGGTGAAGTAACAGAAATCCCCCAGTCCCATATAGTGTCCTTCAAATTGAAGTTACATTTGACATTGACGCCTGTGGCATTCTCAGTTTTCTTTATATAAGAGTCAAGTTCAGAAAACAAAACCACTATTTCATTTTATGTTATTTCAGTATCCGTGTGTTGAAAGGTATTTATGTGCCTGGCACACACTATGCCCTGCAGAGGCAAAAATAAACAAGACAATGATTCTCTTTTAAACTCTAGCCAGATGGGAATTTGTCTTGAACAACTGAGTTTGGAAAAATGTGAGACCTTAAGAAAGTGTGACTTTTAAGAATGACATGGATTCCTATGTTTTCAACATAGAAGTCTCATAGAAAGATGGAATATTTAAGATAACAATGAAAACAACAGAATATCTTAGAGAAATCCAAGAAAATCATCATTTGTCCTTAAGTGAATGTGATATCTAAGAAATGATACCCTGAATATTAGGAAAAGCAAAAACTGCAGAAAAATAAAATGCAGTTCACGATTGAATGGAAAAATTTAGATATTGAAATTCCTTAATAGATGCCTCTTGTAGATTTACTATCATGGACCTGAACTGAGTATCCCTCCCAAATCTACATTCTACCCACAGCTTTTATCTAACAAGTCCAAATTTAAGGTCAAGTTGATGCAATGTCAAAAACAATGATTCTAAGCAGGGTTCGCTTTAGTGTGTATATTTATAAATTTTCTGAATGGAGAATAGGGTTTGAAATTTTGAAATACTTGAGAATTATTAATGGATACAATACTTTTCCCTATAATTCATTCATTCTGTTCCTCCTTACCTCCCTTATTCTGCTTTTAAATAGAAAAAAAAAAGGAAACAGAGCTAAGCTGTATCCCTGAGAATATATTAGGAAGCAGTAGATTGCAGGAATATAGCAGTAAAAGCTTTTGAGACAGAAGGATGTTAGTTCAGATCCTGTCTCCAATACACACTGACAGTGAATGTGTGAAATTTATTTCTGTGAGACTAAAATTCCTTGCCCATAAGAGGGGAACACTACCTTTTTGGGAGGATCAAATGAGATAATGTATTTAAAGTATTTATTACAATACCTGCCATTTAGTAAGTGATAAATAAATATTATCTATTGAGACAGCAAAGGGACTTTAAATTAAATAAATAGATTCGTGAAATTGGTTCTTACCACGTTCTAGCTGCAGGCCCACTCGAGAAGGGCACCACTTTGGACCTATTCAATGAAAAATAACATTTAATTGTAAGCACAGGTGTAAACACATTTTATTTACTTATTTTTTAGATAAATGTATGTATGTATGTATGTATGTATGTATGTATGTATGTATGTATGTATTTATGGCTGCATTGGGTCTTCATTACTTCTTAGGGGCTTTCTCTAGTTGTGAGAGCGGGCTACTCTTCGTTGAGGTGTGCGGGCTTCTAATTGCAGTGGCTTCTCTTGCAGAGCACAGGCTCTAGGCGTGCAGGCTTCAGTAGTTGTGGTACGTGGGCTCAGTAGTTGTGGCTTGCGGGCTCTAGAGAGCAGGCTCAGTAGTTGTAGCGCATGGGCTCTGTGGCATGTGGGATCTTCCCGGACCAGGGCTCGAACCGTGCCCCCTGCATTGGCAGGCGGATTCTTAACCACTGTGCCACCAGGAAGCCCTAAACACATTTTAAAAGCAATAGTTTCCATTGGAAGACAGATTAGATCTCAGGAAGTGAATAAAAATGATCATCCAGTGCCAGAAATGGAGATAGTGGTTATCCTTTGCAGGGTGCTGAGAAGCACTGTGGATAGTTCTGGAAGAAAGCATGATGGGACCTTTAGGGGTGGTGTTTTTCTTCTTTTTGATCTGGGGACTTTTTAAGTAGTTGCATTCGATTTGTGGACATGTTCTAAAATAAGTGACGTATGACTTGTGCGCTTTTTGAAAATTATTCTTCAGAAAATAGTCTTAAACATCTTCATTTAAAACTGGAGAACTCTGACTTCATTTAAGATTTATTTAACATTAGCATGTGAAAGTGGGTTATTTTCTCTATCAGGAGTAAGGTACTCTATCAGAATAATATATACCATTGACTTTTAGTATTATGGGCATGTTAATTATAGCAGAATCATCACTTTAGTATCTTCTACTTATACTACTATTAGTAATACATAGATTACTAAAAATTCTATCTGGTTAGGAAAATCAAAATACCTTTATTACACACTGCCATAAAAAAAAGTTGGTTCACAATTACCAGAATATAATTATTTTCTCTTAAAACGAATTCTATGTTACTATTTTAAAGTCTCTATTGAAAATTTAATTCTTAACTTTGAAGTACAATTTTAAGCACATTCAGTTAATAAAAAATAAATTAAAAGAGGAGTATCATCAAAAGAATATTCCACAGTTGTTATTTCATTCTCAAAACATTACTTTCTAAAGTGTCACAGTAATTAATGATAACATGGCATAACTAGACTATTGGGATCAATTCTTTCTAAATTTACTGCAAAAAAGACAACTATACATGCAAGTTCTCATGGACAAAAAACTCATAAGTCAAAACTTGTAATCACAAGTTAAAAGCTATTTAGGATTATATCTAAACAAAATTTAGTAATAGCGAGGCAAATGAGGAAGACAAACATTTAACTCTGACATTTGATTTTTTTTAATTAGAAAATATGCAGGTAAAGAGACTTTATTTTTGTTTTGTATTTACTAATAATTGTTATTATTTATATAGCCATTTGTTGTTCTGAAATGCATGTTAACATTATCTGTTGAAAAGTATTTATAAATAGCTACCTTTATTATTCATACTGAAAATCTGCTGCCAAAGAAGCATGATGGAAACAAATGCAAAAAGATGTCTACAGTTTTAATTGTTTCCGATTATGGATATTGAAGAAAAGACAAAACTTATGACATTCCATTTATATTTGACAAATAGTCATTGAGCACTTATGATTAGTGTGCATAAGCTGTCAAGTTCTGTCCATTTTAACAATATTAATGTAAGACATCATTTTCAATAGCACTTTATGATGCCTTTAATGGTGGAAATGCCAATGCAAAACTAACTCTATCATTCTAGGCAAATAGATCTGTCTATGAACTAGATTAATCAATACTGGCTGAATCCACAATGATCAGTCAGAGGAGTTAGAAGCTCTGAACACCTTCAGGGAAAACCATGTCCTTCCAACTCTCTCAACAAAGATAAACTATAAATCTACTTATGAAATAAACCCGGCACTTAATGGTTGCGATCTTTGAACACTGTGTCCTAGTGAAAGAGAATTAATAACTGCCTATTAAAGCTATAGATTAGTTTCAGTCATCTTTTCAAAGAACAAAACATACATTTCTGAAATGCTCTGATTGTTGGGGTGAGATGGAATAGGCTGGAAGAACAGCAGAGAAAAAGACAGTTTATAAAGGATAAAGGACCCATGTTGTACAAGGTTTTTTAGCATATATGAATGGTCTAGAATATTATTTATAATGCTGAGTACATTTGAACTTGGACAACTGGCTCACAGCTGAATTATGACTATGTAGTAGATCTAATGCATCTGCCAGTATCTTAAATTACTTAAGATGTTGAACTTGACTTGTGTAACTCCTGTCATATTTTAGCCATGACTTCACGTTCTATCCTTGATGAATGGAAGTGTTCATATCACTATGTAGTAACATCCTAAATAAGTAATGTCTGCATGTAATTCAAATATATTTATTTTAATAAGATAGGGTTTTCTAAACTGCTGGTTGTGACCCATTAGTAAGTTGAAAAATAGAATTAATGTTATTTTCAGCATTATATAAAGGAGTAGAATAGAATAGAATAAAGCAGAAATGGATTGTCATGGCACTGGATATCATCTATTAGAATAAACTCTGGATAGACAGGTTCAGTATTGTTTCTTGAACTTTTGTTTCAATAACTTAAATTGTAGAGATACATTTGTGTTTTTATATGATTAATACACATTCTTTATTCTGAATCATATGGATCTAATATATATATTGTATTTTATTATAAAATAAAATACATTTCCTAAAGCTCTGTATTATAGAGCTTTTTCATAAAAATTGGCATCAGTGATTGAATTAAATCCTGTAAGATAAATAAAACAGATTTAAAAGGTTTGAACATTTTCTTTCTTCAAAAAGATTTGTTTTAAAATTTTGAAAGATAAAGGAAGAGGGCAATAATATAAATTATATTGGATATAAATCATCTAAAATATGTTATAAGCTACATACACTCAAGTACATATGCCAGATGCCTGTCCTTACTTTCTTTTAACCTAAGAACATGTTGACTGCCATCATTTTTATTATGATTGGAATTCCTCTTATAGAATATTGATCAACAGTATAAATTTTAACTGAAATGCACCATTCATATTTCCAGATATTCAATTTTAGAAATGATAAAAGTCAGCAATAGAGAAATATTTTATTCTTGACTCACTGATGGCATGTGTTCTATCTCTGTGTATATGAAAATATAGAGCCAATTAGTAGTTACAACATACAGACTAAAGCATGCATAGATTAAATTATTTAGTGTGGTATAGTTTATAAGGTATTAAAATTATTCTTGATAGTTCTTGATTACACATGGTATTGAATACTTAACTGAAACATATGTGTCATATTAATACTGAAAGAGGAGAAATTTAGAAGAAAAAGTACTGGAGGAACTTTTCAGAAATAATTAGTATCCTTCATGACCTAGAACTTGACTCCCTTACATAAGATTCTAGGTAAAACTTGCCCCCTAACCTCTACCATTTTCTTGATCACCAGTCCTACTAGGAGGGAGAAATTCTGAGAGCAGTTAAGGATTAATTAAAGAAACCACTTAATTAATGTGGTGGAGTATTCATAGCGGACCACAGAGACGTTTGGGGAAAGAAAGCAGTGATTTATTTTTGTTGTTTACATCTTGGGTGCTTTGTGGCTGGTGCGGTGAGATGGGATGAAGAGTAAAGAGAAATAGAATGCAGTTCTTAAAAATATGCTCTGCAGAGCTGGCTGTGTTCAAAGTTTAGCAGAAGTAAGATAAAACAATGTTGTACAAGTTTCTATGTGGCTCAGATCAGTGCCCCAAAATTCCATAACTGCACGTAGGAGAAAACAAGTGAATTTGTCTGGATTGTTCACTGTGACCTACCACTAGATACAAGTGTTGCAGTCAGAGTTAATCTGGGAGACGACAGTTCCAGAGAGGAAGAAGCAAAGAAAGCCCATATTTTCTAAATAATTGATATATACAGGATATTAGGAAATACATTTGAAATGTTCAGAAAAATAAATATGCCACATGTCAACAAAACCTTTAGGTAATAAAGCCTCAAAAATGTAGCATCATAAATTTAAAGTGTATTAATTGTTATTTTCAATAACCCATTTGAAAAGTGAACTATATATAATTAATGTGTTTATATGTAATATAAATATGTTATATATTATATATATTTACTTTTTTCAAATACATGCACATATAAAATGACTATATGTATATATATATAAAACTATATGTATATATATATACATATAGTAATATAAAATGACTATATGTATATATATATAAAACAATGCAGATTCATTTTAAGGTTAAAAAATATTAAAAAATGGAAAAAATAATTATATGAATGGATGAATAACAAGACATTAATACAAAGGAACCATTTAGAATTCTATCTGGAATAATAAAGTCTGGCATAATGTAAATATGTACTAAAAGTTAATATAATGCAAAATCTCTTAATGATATTCCCTATATGAAAATTAATAAAGGAAGGATATCATCAATAGTTGATGAAGAGGTTTTGATGGTAAATTTCTGAGCATAGAACACTGCATTTCACCTTCAGTGGACTTTTTTCTTACCACAGAAAATGACAGTAATACTATAAATGCTAAAATAAACATAAGTAGAAGGCCATTAAAATCCTATAGGAAAGAAACAATTTTTTAAAAATCTCTAAAACTTATGAAATCAACTTGATTTAATCTAAAATGATTTCCTGAAATGAACTAAAATAACTGCAAGTGTAATTGAAAAACAATTGTGAACCAGTAGCTGCTAAGTGCATTTCAAATGGCATCCCATTTCAGGATGATCTTGTAAGGCAAGCAAATAAAACCAGAGTGTAATGAGAAATAAATTAAAGGAACTATAAGCACGAGGTAAAATAAAGAAATTAATTTTCCAGAAGAGGGATGGTAGTAGTCTCCTGTGCTTAAATTCTATGAAACCAGATCTGAGTTTTGAACATACATCTATACACAACACTTTGAGGAAAAGATAACAGGCAAGAGGCCATTTGTAGAAAACATCAAGCATGATGATTGGTCTTGAAATGCTGCTTTTCATGAGATGATTCTGAAACATTGTATATATTTTATCTAAAGAAAAAGATTTAGGGGAAAATGAAAATAATTTTTAAATACTGAAAAATTATTAAGCAGAATAAAGACAAGGACTATTAAAAACACCTTTAGGGTTAACTGGAAGAAAGAGTATTTGTGCAAGGTAAGAATTTCACTGAAAGTGGTTAACCACTGGTTTCCTCTCATAGATATGTGTAATGCGAATATTTAAAAGATAATGTAGCATAAATTCTTCTATTTGGTGGGGAGGTGGACTGAAAAACTTTTAAGATACATATCACTTCTCAAAAAAGCATTTATTAATAATTCCGTATTATTAAAAAAATGAATACCTGAAACTTTGCATCAGGTTTTGTCAAACATCCTAATAATATATAGTTTTAATCCTTGCTTAAGGTAAATTAAATTAAGAAAAATAACTGGCATAATAAACATAAACTACTACCCATAACATGCATAATGCTTTTATGCATAATAAGCAGACAAAATTTTTCATCATAGAATATTCATACTGTAAAATTCTTCAAAATATATCTACTATTAATCATAACAATGAAAAAGATAAGGCCAAGTATGATGAAATTATTTGCCTAAATTAAATCAATGATTTAATGGTTAAGTCTGGTCTAGTACCCAAGCCTCTCAATTCTCAATTTACTAAACTTTCTAATATACCATGTTTTTTTTTTCTGATTCTTTTAAATCAGTAAATAGCATGTCAAAGAGTAGTAAAAGGAAAACAATAAGTGAAGGAAAGGAAAATGAATATATGTAGCCACTCTTATTCCTCAATCCCTTGATTGTTCTAAGCCTTAACTGGGACTTTTATTTATTTATTTCTTATTGACATATAGTTGATGTACAATATTATATACAAATGTACAATATAGTGATTTGCAATTTTTAAAGGTTGTACTCTATTGATAGTTATTATAAAATATTGGCTATACTCCCCGTGTTGTACAATATATCCTTGTAGCTTATTTTATATATAATAGTTTGTACCTCTTAATCCCCTACCCCTATGTTGATCCTCTCCCTTTCTGTCTCCCCACTGGTAACCACTAGTTTCTTCTCCATATCTGTGAGTCTGCTTCCTTTTAGTTATAGTCACTAGTTTGTTGTATGTTTTTAGATTCCACAGATAAGTGATACCATACAGTACTTTTCTTTCTCTGTTTGGCTTATTTCACTTAGCATAATACCCTCCAAGTCCATCCATGTTGCTGCATATGGCAAAATTTCATTCGTTTCTGTGGCTATTAGTCCATTGCATATATCTATATCACATCTTCTTTATCCATTCATTTGTTGATGGACACATAGGTTGCTTGCATATCTTGGCAACTGTAAATAATGCTGCTATAAACATTGAAGTAAATTCTTGTTTCCTCTTATCTTTTTTTTCTGTTATGCATGTTAATGTCTTTGAAATTGAAACATTTCAGTAGCAAATTTAAAGGACAAAAAAATCATGTCAGTTATAAATGGTTTAAATGACATATCACTGTTTGTATTGCATAATCTGTGGAGTCTCTCTGGATGGAAACTTATTGCAAGTTTGCCAAATGTATGATCATTTATCTATGTCTTGTTTATGCAGGAATTGAAATGCACTGCAATGTTATAAATTATATTTAATATGTACTAAGTGCACACTTATACACTATCAGAATCTATATGGCATGATTACCATTCTTCAGTATTTTATAAATTAAAGAGAAAACAACTGATGACTCAGAATGATGCAAATAACATATTTTACAGTGTCATTTTTAAGAGACATTGGAATTCAGAGAAGGCTGAAGTGACTGAGTACTAGAAAAGCATGGGAGTATTTCATGGGCAGAGACTTTATTAACACATAATATATAACTAATTAGAAGAAAATAGGAAAGGTCAGGTGAGAAATATATGTGGAAAATTAAAAAGATACACTGAATCATTTACCTTCCAATATGTGTGTGTATCTTCAATACATGCACTGAAGTAAATGTAACTTTGTAGAAAATATGTTATTTCCCTAAAAATAACAAATTAAAATAGCAGATAACAAAGCTGATGGATTCCATTTAGGGATAATTAGTTTTGTGACTTTCCACAGTCAATGATTGCATTTGGTTGGAAACTATATTTCCATGATCATGATTCAATGTATTCACAAGGATAATAAATAAACCTTCCAAGGTATGTTTATGATATGAATAGTCAAATTAATATACTCAATCATCAGTACTTTTTTTTTTAATTTTTATTTATGGCTGTGTTGGGTCTTCGTTTCTGTGCGAGGGCTTTCTCTAGTTGTGGCAAGTGGGGGCCACTCTTCATCGCGGTGCACGGGCCCCTCACTATTGCGGCCTCTCTTGTTGCGGAGCACAGGCTGCAGACGCGCAGGCTCAGTGATTGTGGCTCACGGGCGCAGTTGCTCCGTGGCATGTGGGATCTTCCCAGACCAGGGCTCGAACCCGTGTCCCCTGCATTGGCAGGCAGATTCTCAACCACTGCGCCACCAGGGAAGCTCCATCAGTACTTTTTAAAATAAACATTTGAAATGCAGCATATAATACAATAAATGATCAAAGACCAAGATTAAGTCCAGAGAGCATCGGATATATAAAGTGTCTCATAAACTTAATCACCTAAACTTATTAAAAAATGAGTAATGATGTAAAATAAAGAATCAAAAACATGAGAAAAGAATATGGCACCATAAACATTTAGTTTTATTTGATAAAATACCAAATAAAATTTATAGAAAACAGTTAATTTTATAGTAATACAAATATAATGGAATGATGACATAGTCAATAAGACGAGGCAGAAGAGAGAATTTGTCAATTGGAAGATGAACCAGAAGAAATTACTCAAAAGGTAGAAAATTAAAAGGAATAAGAGAATATAAAAAACATTAAAAGAAATAGAAAGTTGAATGATATTCCATACATTAGACATCCTTAAGCATATGCAAAGAATTACATTAACTGCAATAGTAAACTATATGTTCTACCCAATTCTTCCTATTGAGGACAACTAAGAAAGTATGGCAAAATATTTTATCAAAATCTCCATAGAGTTAATAATAAAAATGAAGTATTATGAAGCTAATATCTGGGAGAAAGGGAATCCCAGAAAGCTGAGCCCAGCAACTGAAGCCACATTCCTCTCAGGATATCTGCTTATATTGAAAGAGACAGCTGAGCAAGGCTTTGCACAGACTCACAAGCCTGAGAAAACAAAAAAGCAGATTTTATTCTCAATCAACAAGGAGAAATCCTAGTAAAAGCCCACTTTTTCAACCGGTATCACAAAATAAGGACAAATCAGAAACACAAGTTCTCACAAGGAATGAAGCTGAATTTTGAATCATCTTAATACTTGTTTGGATTCAAGGGATCTGTAAGTTCCAAAGTCCAGCCCTACTGCCTGAGGAAGCAAAAGTAAATCTCTGGAGAGATACAATTTTATCCAGAGTCTTTAATTACCTCACATTTTTTGATATTTTCAAATTTCATGAAGGGCAATTAGACTGAGAACAGATTTCAAAATGATGGCAACAAGAGATATTGTCCAAATAGCTTCCAAATGGAGTATTTTTTAAAGGAAATATAAAATAGTAACATTATTAGTTAGACTGACAAATCTTACCATCAATAGACCCTTGTTGTCTGTTAGTAGATGAACATCCAAAGGAGCAACTTTGAGAAAAAGAAATTGATTCTAGGACTGAGATGAGATAAACTAAACAATATTGAGCAAAGAAACTAGCACATAAGTAGATGTTTTATATAAGATAGCAGAATATCTATATAATTTTAATATATAAATTAATAATGATAAATAATAATTTACATTCATATACAAAAACAAAATAGTGGACAGCAATAATGTACAAAGTGGAAAGTATTCTTTGGATTTAAGCATTCTGAATACCTTATAAAATTTAAGAAGGATGTAAAAAATAGTAGTTAATCTCAGATTTTGATAAAAGGTTTTTTAAATTTTTGAGCAGTTTTATTAGTAAAATTTTATACATCTGGGAATCCAAACTTTTTCTTAATAATGGCCAACTATTTTCCTTATTCTGGCATCCAGAGATGTACACAACTTTCTCCTTTCCTGTCCAGCAAAAGCCCTGCTCCAATGGGAAGTTCTCATGTGTAACAAAATTAAGGGACAGGAAATATTGACCAGGCCATGGAATGCTCAATAGGAAACATGGTAGCATTACAGAATGTCCTGTGTACATTGAATTATCACTTTAGCTACATTGCTTTAGTAGTACTTTTATACTCTTTCCAAACAGTAAAAGCCTAAAAGCCTGAACAAAAGGGCAAACACGTGAATTCTGTTTCTTTTTTCATTGGAAATAAACACCAAGTATCATACAAAACCCTTCCTTGATGTACTAAAATACTTTCTGGTGATTTAATGTTGTTGAATCAGTTGTTTTATTTGTGAGAAATGATTCCTTCCTTATAGTACTTCACTAGAAATAAATGAACCATTTTATTCCCTGTACACCATTTCTTTGCAGTCTTATAAATGCCACCTACGCAATTAAGTGAAAACGCTAAAATGGAATCAAGGAAACCAGTAAAAATATGTGTGATAGTGTTTATGTATCTGAAAAATAAGAGAACAATTTCCTATCTTATACCCAATAACAACAACAAGTTTTAACACTGAAACCAGCATCAACCAATGTGTATAATTTTGCTGACCTTGAAAAGAAAATGCATCTGCTAGAGAGTTTGCTATTACAAAGTTCTCAAATAAGAAAGACAAAGTGTTATAATGCTGTATAATCAGCAACCACAAAGCAAGCCTTCTGTAGGAAAACAGACATGGTTCTAAAAATATTTAGAAGTTGCATAAACAAATATTCAGAATTATAAAATAAAGAGTATGAAAGCAAGAGACATAAAGTAACAAGCCAATTTCACAGTAAAATACAGGGCACAAAGCAAGAAAATGTGGGACAGGAAGAAGAACATACAGAGTACAACTGAACTATTTCTTTGTCTTCCCTGGTTTAAGTTTATAACCAGTTTGTTCACGTAATTACCCACCATACTTCTAAGGAACCACCAGGATTGATCATCATGCCTATACTCCCATTTACTTTAGATATCATTTAGTTGTTCAAGTGTCTCAGAGCATCCAACATCAGAGTGATACTTCTCCCAATTTGGCTTTGTACAACAACTAATCAGACCTTACTGTCCACTTCTCCATGTTTTCTCAGACTCCTCCAATGTACTTCAGGGCATTTATAGTCTGTCATCAGCAACAACTTTTAAATCAACAACTTCCACTCAAAAAATCCCTCAATCTTCTTACTTTAATATAAAACTTTTCTGCATCTTCTTCAACTGGTATTTATTCTTTATGCCAAACCCAATCGTGTGCCTAAAAGTATATTAGGAATCCTCCTTGCTATTAAATCCAAAACATTTTTTCTCCATTCTCCTCAGGTAATGCCTATCAACAGACTTTACTACCTAGCATTATTTCTTCTTGTTGCCATCTATGATCCACAGGTATTTCCATCTAAGTCACTGAGGACTTAACTCAGAGCAACCTCTCTACCACTACTCATTTATCATTGTACCATTGTAGGTGATTTTAATATCACTTAAATTCCCTGTCCTTTAGTTCCTTGATCTACTCATCCAAATATTCTCTGTCTACTCTCTCACTCTTTCCCAGAGTCTCATGCTCACCAATAAATGCATTGCCTCCAAAACACATATTTCCAACATCCTACTTCCTCATCATCACTACCATTCCTTCCTATTTAATTAAGTTAGTATTTCTAGCTCAGATAATTTTTGATTCTCCAAGGACTTCCCAACAATTACCTTACTATTTTCACTATTATAACTTTTTTATTTCTCCCACATTTAAATTTTTCTCTAGGCTCAATTCTAGTATCCATAATTGTAATCACACCTAATCAATGATATTAACTACTTCGCTACTTAGAAAATGCTAAACCTTGTTATATTCAACTATTCCATTCTCTGTGTCTGAATCTGAGTTTTTGAATGGTTTTCCTCTGATGCTATCACTTCCCTAGTTTCCCTGATACTATCAGAATGAGCAGACCCCAGTACTACTTCCCAGTTACTTTTTCCCATTACCTTGCTTTTTGATCTTTCTATCTGAAATGATTTTATGTAGCTATTAAGATGCTTAGTATACATTCCTCCTTACTGTTGTGCAACATCATCAGGATAGGTAGCTATAGTCATTTGTATTACCACTATATAGAGAGATTAGAAGATTATCTGGCACAGAGGAATGTGTGAATTTATAAGATTTGAATAAACATATGGCCTCTTATTGAAGAATAATTGGCAGAAGATATGCACCAGAGTTTTAATAAAATGTAATATTAGTTACTTATAATAAATTATTTTCCCTGTATAATGAATCAGTGTCTTGTTACTAGTTAATTGCAAAGTCTGTGGACATTGACTGGGTTTAAATCCTGAGACTATAATCTACTAGTTGTCTTATTTATCTTGAGCAAGTCACCTTTCTGAATCCTATTTTTCTCATATGTTAAGCAAAATTTTTTGAAAACAAATAAAAGAGGGGTAACAAAGTTATCTAACTCTTAGGGATGTTTTGAGACTTCAACAAGACAATGCATGCAAATAACCAAAAACTCTTAACAACTAATTGAAAGATGTGATGTGTGTAAGAAAGATTTGTGACTGCTGAAATTAACAAAGATAAGGGGGAAATAGATGGTAATCATTTCCAAGACAGAGTGCATGGGCAAATTGAGCCAGGTAAGAAATAAATACTGTGATACAGTGTCTATTTGCCTACATCTTCTTCATGTGTTCATGTTATTTACTTTGCAGTAAGTTACTGTTTCTCAGTGGTGCAAAGTGATCATGCTCATAAAAAATGTGTATGAACAATTGTAAATTTCACACTATGCTAATATAATTCTCCTATTTATCAATCATATACGAACTCACTAGAGTTACCGAAACAAATAGAGCAAATAAATAATAGAGTATGAATAATGTCACAGTCAAAACACAGTTGCTCTTCAACAGGGACAAAACCAAGGAAACATTCCTCACCCCACACCTCAAATTATACATTAAATAGATTTTTCTTTGCCTCCACCAAGATAAACATACACACATACATGCAGAGTATGAGGACATTATGAGAATCTTCTGTGCCATAAGAAGCTTGAACCTGATGCTGGAGGTAGTTAGGTAGTAAGGACAAGATACTAGAGCAGGTCAATATATGAGAAAATGTATCCAACAGGAGCCTATGCAGGTATCTAGATTAAAAATTACAAAGACTTAGACTGTGGTTATGAGAATTACGGTGATTTGCAGATTTCAAATATACCAATGGTATCAAATTTTTAATTTTTTCAGTAGTATTTATTTATTAATCAGAGGCCCCTTTCAGAAAATCGCATTGCAATTTCTGAACACAATCTAAGAATTTTAATAAATATACTTGTAATATGGCTTTATATACACATGCCTACACAGCCATACCTATATACAAACAAACACAAATAGTTGCTCTTATAATTGAGATACTTCACCTTTTTTGGGATTAGGAAAGTTTACATTAATTTGTCATTCCCCAAACCCAGTAGCTTCAAATATGAGCAAAATGCTTAGGATATATATGACTTCTCATTATCAAACTACTACAATTACTGAGAAATCCAAACACAGTTTTCAGCTTAGGCAGATAAGCAGTTCATAAGGTGAAAATCTTCCATGTCAATAAACCCTAGGACTTTTTAAATGACATTTTTACATCACAAGATGATTGAATATGAAGTACATTTTATTATATATTGTCCCAAAGATTACTTCTTTTCAGTTTTCACCAATTGTTAGGACTTGGAAAAAACCTTGAATGTTTCCAGATTGAGTCTATTCCCCCAGGCGTGTGTGTCAAAATTCTAATGAATTGCTTTTAGGTGTTTGCAATATGTACAAGATATTGAGATGCCAGATTGGCTGTTTAATATACAGTTGAAAGTTCTAAGAAGGAGACAGTTTTGATTTCATTTATTCATTAGTGATGTTTTCTAAGCCATGGGAATTGTTGAGAACATAAGAGAAAGAAATGTAGAATTAAAAGGGGAAATTGTTGAAGATAGAATCTGAGAAGTAATGAATATTTAAGAGGCCAAAAAATGATAAGCAGTCCTCAAAGGAGTCTGGGAACAAGAAGTTAGAGATGACAAAAGTGAAATATAATATCTTAAAATCAAATGGGCAGAGAGTTAAAATCAAACAAACAAAAGAAGACAATCAAAGAGAAGAACGGTGTATTAGGTCAAATGCAACCGAGAGTTCAAGTTACACATGACCAAAAAGGATCCACCGCCTCAGCAAAAAAAAAAGGACAGTGACCTTAGATAGGTCTTTGGCATGCTGACAAAGAAAACTATTTTGAAGTGAGTGCTAAGTGATGGACAGAAGAAGGAGTGGTGGTATTGCTAGAAGTGGTTTGTAAGTTGAGATATTCTTTTTTATTCTTTTTAAAATTTAATTTATTTATGTATTTTATACAGCAGGTTCTTATTAGTTATCTATTTTATACAGATATATATTTTTTAACATCTTTATTGGAGTATAATTGCTTTACAATGGTGTGTTAGTTTCTGCTTTATAACAAAGTGAATCAGTTATATATATATACATATGTTCCCATATCTCTTCCCTCTTGTGTCTCCCTCCCTCCCACCCTCCCTATTCCACCCCTCTAGGTGGTCACAAAGCACCGAGCTGATCTCCCTGTGCTATGCGGCTGCTTCCCACTAGCTATCTATTTTACGTTTGGTAGTGTATATATGTCCATGCCACTCTCTCACTTTGTCACAGCTTACCCTTCCCCCTCCCCGTATCCTCAAGTCCATTCTCTAGTAGGTCTGTGTCTTTATTCCCGTCTCACCCCTAGGTTCTTCATGACCTTTTTTTTTTTCTTCTTAGATTCCATATATATGTGTTAGCATACAGTGTTTGTTTTTCTCTTTCTGACTTCACTCTGTATGACAGACTCTAGGTCCATCCACCTCACTACAAATAACTCAATTTCATTTCTTTTTATGGCTGAGTAATATTCCATTGTATATATGTGCCACATCTTCTTTATCCATTCATCTGTTGATGGACACTTAGGTTGCTTCCATGTCCTGGCTATTGTAAATAGAGCTGCAATGAACATTTTGGTACATGTCCCTTTTTGAATTATGGTTTTCTCAGGGTATATGCCCAGTCGTGGGATTGCTGGGTCGTATGGTAGTTCTATTTTTAGTTTTTAAAGGAACCTCCATACTGTTATCCATAGTGGCTGTATCAATTTACATTCCCACCAACAGTGCAAGAGTGTTCCCTTTTCTCCACACCCTTTCCAGCATTCATTGTTTCTAGATTTTTTGATGATGGCCATTCTGACTGGTGTGAGATGATATCTCATTGTAGTTTTGATTTGCATTTCTCTAATGATTAATGATGTTGAGCATTGTTTCATGTGTCTGTTGGCAATCTGTATATCTTCTTTGGAGAAATGTCTATTTAGGTCTTCTGCCCATTTTTGGATTGGGTTGTTTGTTTTTTTTTTGATATTGAGCTGCATGAGCTGCTTCTAAACTTTGGAGATTAATCCTTTGTCAGTTGCTTCATCAGATATTCTTGATAAAAGAATAAAGAGGAAGCATTTGAAGATATAGGGAGAATGAGATTAAAGGAATAAATCTCATTTATTTTAAGGATGTGGAGAGAGGATTGCACAGTGGAGCTAAGAATTTGATATGGATCAACCAGAAAGAGAGCAGTTTAGATAAAGTACAAAAAAAAAAAAAAAAAAAAAAGCAGTGTTAAGCTAGATGATAAATCCAAAGACAGGTGGTGTTCTAGAGACTATGTATCTCCCTGAGTTCCAGAAACTGGAAGTCCTGAAGCAAAAGAGTGAGATGTTTAGAATAATAGATGGTCAAGAGACTTGTTCAGAGTTTCAAATATTGAAATTAACTTCTAACTAATGACAAATCTAATGGTATTGATAAGGGGGTAAGTAGCTAAAGCAGAGTGGAAGTGAAAATAACAGAAAATCAAGTAGTTCTGGAACTAGCATACTGGATGGTTATTATTTTAGATGTAATTTTCAATGAAATGCCAGAACTTCAAATGAAGGTGTAATTTTAGTCAGATTCTAGAGCCATCAAAGAAAATAGAGAAAGGTTATGTAGGTAAGTACGAAACAAAGAAGAATGAAAGGTAGTAAACTAGAATAACATGAATCTTACAGAAGGTGAAGTTTTATGTGAAAGAAAATTTAATGACTTACATTTTAAAAGTTAACTAGATGAATGATGTACTGTGGATTATGACAAAATATAGGAATTTTGCTTGATGAACATACAGTCAACCTCAAATTATACTATAGATATATCTATCTAAAATATTCTTTTTAGGTTAAATCATTTTACTTTTGACTCTCCTACATTATTTAGGTACAGCTCAGAAATGACCAAGATAGGCTTTTAGACTCAAGTGATACTTTAATAGGGAATTAAGATATTCTCTTGTTAAGAACATATAGATATAACGAGTAGTAATGTGTTAATCATAATATATTTGTATTATATATACATTATTTGGGGTTTCTGAAAATCTTTTGTCTATACTAAATAAGTTAGCCAGGAAAGATTGCTTAATTCATACAAATGCATTTTATAATTTTCTGAAAAGACTTTGGAACATCTCTATACTTTCCCAGCTCTATGATGGAAAAGGTAAATATTTTAACAATATGTTCAATTGATGATATGCCTTGCCCTAACATCTAATCATACACACAGACACACACCCCCCTAAGTCCTGTATATTAAAATGCACAGAATACTTATATAATACCGCATAATGCTACCCTATAATCATTTAGATGATACTATGAATAAAAGCTGTTTCAGTGTGGCTTTATTTGACAAATAGTTTAACGCATTTCAAGAGAGAACTAGTACTCATTAAAATATATGGTGAGGGCTTCCCTGGTGGCGCAGTGGTTGGGAATCCACCTGCCAATGCAGGGGACATTGGTTTGAGCCCTGGTCCAGGAAGATCCCACATGCCGCGGAGCAACTGAGCCATGCACCACAACTGCTGAGCCAGTGCTCTGGAGCCCGCAAGCCACAACTGATGAGCCTGCTTGCTGCAGCTACTGAAACCCGTGCTCCTAGAGACTGTGCTCCACAACAGGAGAGGCCACCGCAATGAGAGGCCCCTGCACCGCGGCAAAGAGTGGCCCCTGCTCGCCACAACTAGAGAAAGCCTGTGCGCAGCAATGAAGACCCAATGCAGCCAAAAATAAATAAATTTATTAAAAAAATAAACTATATGGTGAAAAGATAAGAGTGCTATTCAGGGTGATATTTGGTAACTATTAAAAATTAAATATTACTGATTTATATAAATATTGGGATTATAATTTTGTAAAACACTATGCCCCTGAAAATGTTTAGAATTCAAATTTATAGAACCCTAAAAATAAATGAAAGTGATATCAAGAAGTTATCTTCTGAGAATTATGAATGAAAAACAGAGAAATCATGATACAAAATAAATGACCATGAGAACATTTTTAAAGTAGAATTAATTCTCTAAGATTTAAATATCTAAGATTTAGATATTTAAAAAAGAAAATATATAAAATATCTATATGAGAGAAAATAGCTATATAAATTTATTAATAATATGAGTAGAATCTAAAATTTTAAAAATGACAAAGATAATTGAAATGGTGAGAATCCTATATCCATTCCTTATACCAGGATATATTCCAGATACCAAAAATATTTTATGTAAAAACAAAACCATAACTTACAAGTGTGAAAATAAAACATCAATAACATTTTTAAAGTTTGGGGGATGAAAACATAATTCTAAGCTACACAAAACAGGAAATATGAAATATGTAATTGGCAAATTTAGATTTATAAGATTTATTTTTTTCCAGAAGAAAATAAAAAACAGTGACTGTGGCCTGTACACCAATTCATAAAGACATATATTATTAAGGCAATAAAAACATCTAAATAAACAAAAATGTGGGTAAAGACCTTGAATGGGCAATATCCAGAAAAAATACATATAAATCACAAACAAGAGTATGAAAAACTTCTCTAGTGATCCAATACATGGAATCTAATACTAAATGAAATTGTTTTTCCAATCCTTAATTACTAAAAATTGATATCTGTGAATAGCCAGGGTTATTGAGAAAAGGGAAAAAAGACATTCTGAAGTACTGTTTTGAGTCTGTAAATTAGGAGGGTAAATTTTGCAATACAAAATTAGGATTTCAAATGAGCTTATTATTCTTACAAGTATGACTAAAGTTCACAAACATGAATACATAATGAATAATGTATTACATCAATAATGAATACATCAATGCATAGTACATGGTAAATGTTCAATAAATATTTTTCAACATTCAACAAATATTGCTGAATAAACAAACATAATATTGCTTTATTATGGAAACAGTTAGGTATGTATCCAGAGAATGTGTATTGCTCATCCAAGCAAAAGTATATCTCCAGTAATACTGACCATGTAGATCATAAACTATTTACACAAAAATTTATCTAGAAAATATGCTGACAGAAAAAGCTATTAGAGAACAATGTGTAAAATACGTGAAATTATGTATATAGACATAGAGAGATATCAGCATCATATTAGTGAAAATGTTAATAATAGGTGGATAATGCTTTATTCTTTTAAATTTTCATATTTTTGGAAATTTATCTTGTATACTCATCATTTTATTATAGCAAAAAGTGAAGCTATTATTATCTTGCAAAAATAATCTTATTCATTGAATCTGTTGTTTTGCCAACAAAGGATATACAAATTAAGCAAAAAAATCACACATGAAAATGAGACATTGGCACACTACTATCTTTTGAGATTATAGAGAATATTGTCCTATAATTTAGCACATCTAAATTTAACAGTGAGATTATTTATATTTTCAAGAGGTTTATAACAGGATCTGAGTAACTATTTGAATATGACCTGTTTTGTGGAATGTGGAAAATGAAATTGTTTTTCACCAACTAGATAGATGAGAAAATGTATATGAATAAATAAACCACTTTATGACATTTTCTTACAATAATGAAGCATTATTAATAAAACATTTTAAAAGCTCATGTACTTATTTTTAGATTGTTTACATAGAATTCCACTGTGATGCATTCCCAGTCTTTTAGAACATTTCCTTAAGGAAGAAAATCCCAGGGAAGAGAGAAGACTAATGCTACTTCAAGCTATGTCTTAATAGTCTCCCTTGCTTTTTTACATTACTTATCATACATTATTTCCATAATGCTGCTAATGAATACAATTTAATCAGAAACAGTAGTCGCCAAAAACAAAACAAAACAAAGTTTAGAAAAAGAAAGAAAAGAAAAAGGATCTCTTTGAAATTTAAATGTTCTCACGTAGTCTCACATTCAAATATGAACTGGGAATCAATAATTTGCTGTCGATAGACTAACTCTTCTAATAGTTGGTGCATCTATAATATAGGTACTTGCTCAAGATCAAATATTGCTAACCCGACCATTTTGGTGCTTGGGGATTATAAAATAAAATATTTCATAATATCAGACTCAGGAAACATCAGCATGTCATGAAAGATGAATCAAAATAACCCTGACACTGCAAGCAATACACAGGCTTAAATGCTACATCATAATGAGAGACAGAACAATTTACACAGGATCACACCTCATGCACTTTTTGAATTGTTATTAGTTATGACAGTTTTATTACTTGAACCTTGACTGGCAGAATGGCCATCCCTTAACTGTTCGCTTTCCTAAGATTCTGCAAACAATCCTGTCACATATATAAACAGAATTCTCAACACTTATGTGAGTATCCAATGACATTAAGAATACAGCAGTGTAAATTTGACTAATATTTTAAAGTAGCCACAGTGAGAAGTGGTCCATTTTCAATACCTGGGATATTAATATGTGCCAGTGGTTTATACTGTGGTTTAGATTGAAACCCCAAAGTAATCACTGGCTAAAGTAAGAAATTCAAGAGATGTAAATATGGTAAGGGCCTGTAAGTCAGCTAAGAAGACTTAGAGACAACAAAATTGCACTATTCTTTACATCATTAGTTGATTTTCAAAATAGAAAACATAAAACATATCATAAAAATATGTTTTGAACATTTTATTATACTTTGTGACTTACAGTACGTATCACATAGCATAATAAGATAGATCTGAAATAGAGTTTCTTCTCAAGATATTGTTTCAGTATGTTTGCAGCTCTTAATATGTTGATGGATTATACATTATTTAGTTGTTTTATTTTTTATCTCAATATGTCAATCTTAAGAGCAAATAAATTATAATTTTCCTGAAATTTCAAGATTAGGGAAGCCGTCTTCATCTAGCATCACTTTTTAAAAAAGATTTAACATTTCTCTTTATTAACTTGTAAGTTGTTGACCTATTTTGAAATTTGCTTAAGAAAAAGAAAGGTGGAAATATCCTGTCAACTACTTTTGAGGATCAAGAGAGGATCTGTGGATAAACAATAATATTGATTAACACTAATGTAAGGTAAAATTTTTGAAATTTCTAACTAATACATTCAGTATTAATCAATATTAGAAGGTTATTCAATTTGTGTGTGTGTGTGTGTGTGTGTGTGCATGCACACGTGCATGTTTCTGCATGCTAGAAAGGCCTGATGGCTAGACTATGAATATTCACCTTTTTAGTAGTATAGCATAGTTCCTGATTAGTTAACTTGCTTAATAAGTATCTGATGAATTAAATTGAATTAAATAATTATCTTTTGTTACTCAAGTAGCAAACAAAAAGTGTTTTTTAGGGATAAAATTTAAAACAGAAACAATTTAAACTATTACGTTGTGAGGTAATCATGTGGAAACAGAAAACATCTGTGAAATAAAATTTTGTAAATTACCATATACACTGGCTTCAAAATTATTATGATTCTTTCTCTAAAACTGAAGAAAAAGAAAAGTATGTGGCATAAAATTGTAAATAATACAATAGCATACAATATGCTGAAGAAGAGATATTTTGAAAATTCTGTCAAATTTTAAAATGAGTGAAATATGATTCATGAAATTTCACTCTCTTTTCCTGAAATATTTTTTTCTGAAGGTCATCAGGAATACAGCTAACTGATGGATATCTTTTGTTATTTTCAGTTTACGGGGGCCCATATAATCCAGTTTCTTTTTGTCCAGTGGCACATTTGTTAGCATTTCTTCAAAGACCAGAGCATCAGCATTGACAAGTATTATTAACTTATCTCAGTCTTGAAATATACATGTAACATGAAAAAACTGGTGATATTGCTGCCCACTTGTAAAAGGGTCCTATTAGTGATTAAATTTCTAGAAGGCAAATAGCCACTTAATTCCCATAGCTTTCACAGAATATAACCTTGACTGTTACCAAAGAATAAATAAGCTGCCAAATTACTGCATTTCTCCGTGTAATTTATTGACAAGGCTCATAATTCCTTTAGCTGAGGAAACTACTAGAGAAAGAATATTAGCTGCTTCTTGAATTAGCAGTAGAGGGCTTTTTAAAGAAAAGCATTCTGGCACTTCTTTCTTTGGTGGCATTTATCATTTTTCTAGCTTCTTTTATTGAGAGATCAGGGAATTCTACAGCCTTGTCCTGGAGGCTCCTTTCAGATTGCCTGGAGAATGCTCATTATTTTATCCTATATGTGATAAATCCTTCAACTGTGTTATCTTTGTTTGGAGTTACTCTCCTTGAGCCTTTCAGAGTTTAGCATTGATTATATCCCCCTGACCTTTTGGCAAAGATGTATATGCATTTATACTGTCACAATAAATTATATATCCCTTCATCTGGCTGAATCTACAACTGGATTGCTAATTCCATTGTTCCTTCTCTTGCTTTTTTTCCCAGAGCTCTTTTTGACAGCTGCAGAGACAAGTGGTCCAATAGATTACAAATATCATTGAAACTTCTTATGATGTTGTCAACTAATTGATACCATGCAAGTCATGGGCAAAATGATTTTTCTTTCAGAAATGAATTTTATGACATAGAGTCAGTGTACAAATTACACCTCAGCTGATTGTAGTTCTTTTTTTTTTTTCACCTCAGTTTATATACTACTAATTCTTAGATTAGTTTCCCAGTAGAAAATTCCATTAGCAATTTTAAGCCATATTTGCATTCCTTCCTTTTATTCATATTAATAGGTGTTTTTAATTTAGTAGTTGGTCTTATGGTATCATATGACATTAGACAGGGATTTCAGTTATTATAACAAATTGAGAACTATGCTTAGACTGATAGCACTACTATTTATTACATAATTTCTAAAACCAACTTTCTACCTAGTTCCCTACTTGCCAATGGGGATTAACAATAGCCTTTCCCATGTAAAATAAATAGGTATTGTTTGGATTTCTGCCTGAAGAAATTAACAAATATATGTCTCAGTAAAACAGAGGCAATGGAGGTTAGTGGTTAGAATACAGGGTATAGAGTCCAGTTTAAATTCCAGCTCAGCCACTTAGCTATATGACCTTGGGCAAGTTACCTAATCATTTTTTTGAAGACTTTTATCTGTAAAATGAACATTATATTACTACTAGATGATCATAAAGGTGTTGTGAATATTTTTTAAAATTTGCTACATGGGAATATCTTAGGGGATTCATGACATAAAGTATTTGATAAAAGCTAACTATATTTATTTTTATTATTATAAATGTTAATGCAAGGTAGCTAGAGCTTGACATGCAAAGATACTATAAGGCATAGTATTTCATAGCAAGTGCTGAACTTTGATGTTGGCTAGAATTATAAACCACAAGACAAATGTCACAAGAAAAGAGCTTTCCTTTTCCTTCTTCATGGTTTCCTCCAATTTGCTTATACAAGTGTTTATCAATTTTGACAAATATGTTGCTAGTCCATATAAACTCTGTGAATAGAAAAATTCCATAGATTGCTATTCTAATTTCATGCTGGTATTATTTCTGATGGTTTTCTTTATTTAATTTTTAAACATCTATTTTGGTTTCTGCACCCAACTGCAACAAGTGTGTGGTAAGGCAGAGTTCCCCCCTACACCAACAAACAATGCTCAGGACACCACCATGGTATCCTACAATTTGATTCATTTCTAATGCTGTCTACCTGGAGATAGCATCAGGTTCCACAGGTTAAATGTTCAATCCTACAGAACTGCCCTCCCCCTCCCCCCACACTTCAGATGCCAGTTGCAAGTCCAGGTTATAACCTGCGCTTCTGACCAACTTCAAGAGGCTTCAGAGGTTCTCATGACCCCCTCCTTGGGCTCAATTAATTTGCTACTGCAGCTCACAGAACTCAGAGAAACATTGTACTTAACTATATAATGGGTTTCTTATAAAAGGATATAACTCAGGAACAGCCAGATGGAAGAGATGCAAAGGGCAAGGTGTGGGGAAAAATCACAGAGTGTCCAGGCTCCCTCTCCAAATCTCCACCTGTTCACCAACCTCTCTGAACCCCATCCTTTGGGGATTTTATGGAAGCTTCATTACATGGACATGATTGAGTAAATCACAGTCCATTGACAATTGATTCAATTTCCAGCCCCTCTGAGAGTTCCAACCCTCTAATTATAGCTTGACAATCAACCCCCATTTTTTGGTGTGGTCCAAAATTCACCTAATTAACATGACAAAAAACACCTTTACTGCTGTTATCACTTAGGAAATTCCAAGGATTTTTGGAGCTCTGTGCCAGAAAAAGGGGATGAAGACCAAATATATATATATATATTTTTATTATAAATCACAATATCACAGCATCCTAATATATTTTGATAAGAAATATGAGCTAGAAACACTAAAAAGCATTTACTACTTAAAAATTTCTAAATAAAAAAGTAATAAAACTTTGTTTCAAATAAGGATCCAAAATATTTATGGTGAATTATCTAGAAGCAATTCATCAGGTGTTTGGTACATATGCTTACATGAGTCAGAATCTCATACAGTTAATTTTGTCAATTATGTATAAGCTTTGATATAAACTTTGAAAATATGTTTTGATATAACTTTGAAGTTATTTAGTAAATGTTATATGATCTGTTACTGCAAAAAGATTGAATCTCATTCAATATTCTTGAAATATTCATTGGAATTTACATCTCAATCACCTTTAAAACTATGGTTTTAGTTATATAATGAGGGTATTTACCTACACTAAACAATCATAAAAGTGGACATTCATAATAACTGTTTGGTAGCTACTTTGTTTTTAGATATTCTGCATGATATTGGAATGCTTTTTGGGGTAACTTATCTTGTGATTGCAAACCATTTGAACTACAAAACCTATAGCAGTTTTAAAAAATTAGAACAAAAGTTGTTTTAATAAAATTTATATGAAAACTATCTCTATAAACTTTTGTACAGCAATGGTATTTTTCCAATTTCTGTTAGAGATTCCTTGGTTTTCAACAAGGACACAGTTCCTAAAGCATACATTCACTAGGCCTTTGCTTTGAGAATTCTTTAAATTAGTTTTATTAAAATAAAATAATAATTTTATCAATGCCAACTAGCACATTCATCCCTCTTCTGTGGAGATATAGACTGTAGGAATTTAAATAATTTTGAGTATGATAAAGCATAACAAAATAACTTGTAACATTCAGGCAGAATTTGTTTACTGGAATTTATTTGTTATTCTGGCAAACATTTTGATTGTTAATTAATTAAACCCACAAAATAGAGTACATCATTACAGATTTAAATTAATAAATACCATATTTCAAAAAGACATGTGCACCCCAATGTTCATTGCAGCACTATTTACAATAGCCAGGTCATGGAAGTAACCTAAATGCCCATTGACAGACGAATGGATAAAGAAGATGTGGTACATATATACAATGGAATATTACTCAGCCATAAAAAGGAACGAAATTGGGTCATTTGTAGAGACGTGGATGAATCTAGAGACTGTCATACAGAGTGAAGTAAGTCAGAAAGAGAAAAACAAATATCGTATATTAATGCATATATGTGGAACCTAGAAAAATGGTACAGATGAACCGGTTTGCAGGGCAGAAATTGAGACACAGATGTAGAGAACAAACGTATGGACACCAAGGGGAGAAAGTGGCAGTGGGGCGGTGGTGGTGGTATGATGAATTGGGAGATTGGGATTGACATATATACACTAATATGTATAAAATGGATAATTAATAAGAACTTGCTGTATAAAAAAATAAATAAAATAAAATTCAAAAATTCCAAAAAAAAAAAAAAAAAGAAACAAAGCTAAAATATGTTACAACTTTAAAATAAACGTAATCTTTGTAGTTACTTTCATAATAAACATATAGTGAATTTGAAATAAATAAATAAATAAATAGATACATGGTTGTGGCTCTTTGTGAGTTCTATTATTTTCCAAAAATAGTAACGATTATTATTCTATTAAAGTTATATTGTATCCCAAGGGAGGAATAAATTACTTTTGGAATAAAGAATATGTGGAATAGGTGTTGAATTGAGTAACATGAAATAGGATAATCCTACTCAACTAGCATATGTAATAGTATACATACGGGAAGTTTTTTTTAAGTCTCTTGAAATCTTAAAAAAGATTCACATAGTTTTAGGCAGAGTGTCATGTGGACTTGTATAATTCTTTATTTTTCATCTCAGTTTTCAAAGCAAGGTTTAATTCTTCTGTGAGACCTTTGTGAGAAGATGAGAATGACTAGAGTGTGGTGTATAGAGACATGAGTATGAAAATCACTGAAGCTCTCCAGGGGAGACTTCAAGATACAAACAAGAATGATAATTACAAGTGTTAATGAATAAATAGATGGAGATAAAGAAAGACTAGTGGAGGATTTGCAGCTGAGGGCTTTTTACCATTTTGGTACATGAAATAAGAAGAGGAGAAATAGGCAAAAGTATATATTTATGTGTGTGTATGCATATATATAATTTATAATTTTATAGGTATCTCTTTTTCATGAAAACCATTGCTCTTTCCCTTTTGCCTTAACAGCTAATATTATGACTGTAGTTTCCTCCCCGTTCTACCTCTTCACCAGCCCGATTGTTATGGTGTCACCGGGGCAATCTAAAATATGACTCATAACAAAGCAGAACTGAAAAATTATGAGCCTTAGAAGAACATAAGATAGTCACTTTATAGGACAAGAAAAATCACAGTAAAGAAAGTTCTAAAATAGAGCTAAGAAAAATGTTACACTGACACAAGTCAGAGAAATAGGAGGAAGACAAGAAATCAAGTTCAGTCAGAACACCTAAGAGAAGAAAGGATAGAGATAAATGACATGTAGGGAGAATTTTCCCCTCAGGAAACCTAGTCTTCTGATATATATATATATATATATTTTTTTTTTTTTTTCTTTACAAGATTAACAATTCCTATTGTAACTCCAGGGCCTAAAAATAAACATCATCCAAAACATCTTAATAAAAAATGATTTGTTGTCAGAAAGTAAAGAAGTAACTGTAAAAACCTTACTGTTACAAAACTGTAGTTATAAAACAACTGTAGATATAAAACTACATATATAATATATATTTTTATTGTTAAAATAATTTATGAATTTGAATAAAGTATTCAATATTGGTCAATCTTAAAATATGCTAAAAACATGAAATATTAAGGCAATCAACACATAATATTTTTTTTGCCATTATATATAGAGTCACATATTGTTAGATTTAGCAATATTTTTTTATTTCCTTTCACCATTTGGCGAATGTATTAAGCATAATGTCCGATTTAATTCACTTCTAGATATTTCTCTGTAATGTGATACAGAAAAAAATGTTTTTGTGTTTCTGTACTTTGTAAAACCTAAAGACCAATACGTTTTTGAAATACACTATAATAAATACAAGATCTTCTGAATATTATTTTTCTTTAAGTGATGGGTATACTTTAAAGTAAAGGTAATTTTGAAAAAGTAGAAAAAGTTACAATTTATTTAAAGCTGATAAAGTTTAGAACTGTGCTTCAAAAAGTGAATAAAATAATAGGGGTCAAGAAATCCTTAAGTCTTGATATAGGTATTAAAACTAACCATATTATCGTCATATTTTCAACTATCCAGTTCTGAAACTGGATGTTACTAGGATTTTTCACAAACTACTACACCTCACTTTCCTAATTACTAGAAAAGGCTCTAGACCACATAAATGTAGAACTGGCTCTAAAATTTTAAGTCACCGTATAATTATGTCTATATGTAGATACAAACTAACATAAAAATAGTCATAATATCACACATCAAGGTGACTGCCCATTCTTTCTAAACATACATTAGCTTTTTTTTTTTTTCATAGATTAGCTTTTGATTAACTTCCTTGTTTCCAGACAGTGATAGACATAATATATTCTTACACTGTCATTATTAACTTACATGAAATAATTTTGTTGTATCTTTCGACTTTATAGTAAAAAAGTCTTTTTCAAATGTCTTCGCACTTATTACTACAATCTAAACTTTCTGAAACCACTTTACTAGATAAAATTACTAAGTCTTTCAAAGGATGGAAATTCAATTGCTAGCTTAACAAAACAAATGCATTTAGAATGTAAATAAGCTGGAAATACTTGTGGAAATAACCAGGGTAACATCTTTCACATATATTATGTACTAAGATACAAATTTTGAGTTTTCAATAATTTAGAAAATATTGGCATAAATATACAGAGAAGTTAATTACTAAGCTAAAGGTTAGAGAATTAATCCCGACAGATCTCTGCACTTCTCTTGTTTTATTCTTTTTTCTCTACTATAATGCATTTCTGGTTCTCTTCTGCATATCCAAATCCTACATGTCTTTATGGCAAAATATCAGAACTCACCTGCCTCAAGAATTTTAAACTGGCTAAGCATATTTCAAATAATTCTATTTTATCCTGTATCTGCTTTATGTTCCTATTAAAAATTCTAAATAGAGCTTTCCCCAAATATTTATAAATTTTATATACATTGACTACTTGGGTTTTATTTTTATATTCTTTATATATATATATATATATATATATATATATATATATATATATATATATATATATATATATATATATATATTCTTCTTCATGAGCAAGTTTTTGAAAGCTAAGATGTCTTCTATCTTCATTTGATTATTCATTATGCCTAGCATAATGTCATATACACAAAAAGTATTCAGTAAATAGTCTACATTTTTCCTGAAATAAAATAATGAAAATAATAAAACAGTTCTACCAATTTTACTCTCAAGCATTGTTAAACAATTTGATGTATTAAATTGTGAACTTTAACTATTTTCAGAAAAGAAATGTTGTTCAACTAAATCCAAAAGTATTGAAAATGCTCCTTAGCAAAATCCACAGACTGTACAACACCAAAAATGAATCCTAATGTAAACTGTGGACTTTAGTTAATAATGATGTGTCAATGCAGGTTTGGCGGGTGTAAAAATGTACTTCTCTGTATATTTATGGTGGAGAATGCTGTACCCCTGTGGGGCAGGGGTATATGGGAACTCTATTTTCTGCATAATTTTTCTGTGAATCTAAAACTGCTCTAAAAATTTAGTTTCTTAAAAATTGTTACCTAAGAATTATAGACATTATCACTATGTTAACAATTATAGCTAAACTAATTGAAATGTTGTAAAAATAAAAATTGAAATCTCATATAATTATTTCCCGATAAATAGTAATAGGAGATCTCTTAATGAGATCTCTTAAATTTAGCTATTAATAAAATTAAATAACAATTTAAATGCATTGTTTAAAGAATTCCTATGTGGAAGATATTTGACCAGTATAAATACTGAAGTAAAAATTTTGCTCTATATTTGCTTAAATGTAAAGAAATATCTTGTATTGATTAATGCCTTTCACATATAGGAAGTTTCTTGTTAGTATGAAAAAAGTTCAAATAAAAAACTGAAAGAGTGTTGAAGATTAAAATGTGAATTAGAAAGTTAGATATGAAAATGTTCACAATGAAGAAGTATTTAGCATAGTATTATTTCTGAGTTCCATGTAAAAATATGATTTCCACACACTCTTTCCATCATAATATTGAACTTATTCTTATAGGTAAATCTTAACCAGTTTGAGAAAAAAAAAGACTGAAATATAAATTCAAAATTGTATATAAAACTTACATGCTTTGTGAAATTTTTGTTTCACATCATGAATAGTAGATTTTTGTGTCACCTGAAAAAGAAAATAGAATTATAAGGAAAAAGTGTTCATTTGTTTGCTACATATTTGTTTAAGAAGAAAACATAATTTAATATATTTAAAATGTAAAATAAGTACAAAATAGCCTGCTTGTTTTGTTTAGCTCTTTAGGCACTACTGCTTTGACAACCTTGAACATTTTCATCAATATAGCTTTTCCAAAGTTTTATATTTGTATATAATAATAATAGTGTAATTATGTGAGTTCATCCAAATTTTTATCTCAAAATATATTTTTGAATTTTCTCTGCCCATAATATTCAATTTCTGGTTTCCAAATTGATGAGACTATCAATTAAAAGTATGAGTAAATGCAAAAAGAGAAAAAATATATAGTAAAAGAGTTTATCAGAGGAGGCCAGGAATATAAAATTGATTTACATGGACAAAAGAGGGAAATGTTTACTTCAAAATATTATAAGAAAAAAAAATATCCTATCTAAGCCCTGTAGTTAGTTATGTTTTTAAAACTTCCATCCAAAAATATAATAGGTCCATCAAAAATCTATGTTAGATACCTTTTTATTTTGGAATCTTTAAGTATATTATTGTTATTTGATCCTAATCTACTAAAATTACCTCTTTCTAATGTTAGAAAAGTGAATAAGGGAAAAATGTTTCTTCATCTAAATAGGAAAATTCATGAGGATAAGAGCTTTATCCAAACACCTCAAGCCATCACAGTACTTTTTGACTTTCTGATTTTGTTCATATCAAACTTGCAAACTGAAGTTCCCCTCTGCCTCTGATTCTTCACTGGCTTATGAAAAACCCAACAATCCTTCAAAGTCTACATCAAAGACATTTTCATGATCATGCAAGTCAAATTTATTTCCTTTCTCTAAACATGTACAGAATATTGCATACATAATTTTATTTTTTGCTACACTAAAAATCTTCTTATGGCTATTTTGGAGGACAAAATGAAAAAAAAAAGTGCATAAAGGGATGCCACTCCAGGCAGTTCTTATTTACATTATTATACTATATTTAATATTGTCTTATATATCAGAAGCATGATGATGAATACATTTCTTTTACTATATTCCACTCCCTCCCATAACCAAGTGTGTGATATACCATTCAGAATTTTTTTCTTATTTTTTCTATGTATATAGTTTACTAACAAGAAAGTTCTAAGATTTGGGCACTGAAAAATGATATTAATTTCCATTTATGTTATGCTTTAAATAACAAAAGAACCCTAAATGATTCTGTTACTATGAAATTTTAAATTGTTCATAGCACTGTCCTTTTCTGGAAGATGTTAGGAAATATTTGAAAAAGTTTTTAGAGAGGGTAATATAAATTTATTTGCTTGAACATGTCATATTTCATTTTAATTTTGATTATTGAATTTGATATTTGAATTATGTTTTTAAAAGGGGATGATTTGTTTTAACAATGTTCATTGCTTTATCTCACTGTTACTTAATCACGAAGCACTATTATATGTTGTGTCCTCTGACAGGGATGACTAAAATCCACGTGCTATCTCTAGAGTAACAGATACCGGTCCATCAGTCTTTTCAAGGGCCATCTAATTTTTAAAAAATAATAATTTTCATGATTAACAACTCCTCTGTTAGGATTTGCTATATGCTCAGCTTCCGCTTTATGAGGGCACATAATCTTGTGTTTACGCGCTGGCGGTTCCAACAATCTATCAGGTCCTTGAAAACAATGATCTGGTGTATTGCAGTTTGTGTTTCAACATGTAGCACACCATATAGCATATAAGGAAGTGTTAAGTCACTTTTGTTGAAGTCAAAAATAAAGCTGTGAATGCAGTCACATGAAAACAGAAGCTCCTTGATCTGATATGAAGTGTTTCACAAGTAGATTACTATGGAAAAGCTGTATGCTTTTTTCCCAAACCAGCATACATTAAATGACAATCTTCTAATTTACATATGCATATTTTTTTCTGAATTTAGAAACTTTCAAGACTAAGATTATGTTCTCCTGAAAATACCTACATGTGGGAAGTGGGTTGTTATTAAAAGCTTTCTCACAAAGTTTTAAATTTATTTTTTATTTTTTTAAATTACATTGGACTTTCACTTGTTAAAATGTTGATTTTGCATAAGTCTTTGAGAACTGACCTTTCTGGAGCAATTTTAGTCAAATACAGCAGAAAAGAATATAATTAACCATTAAATGATTCAGACAGTGTTGCTCAATTAGCCACAAGACTATGCTTGATCAACTCTTTCAGTACTTTAGCTGTACTCAGAGCACAAAGAGAGGAAAAGATGATAATTAACAGAGCATATAGGACTTTCTGATTACTAAATTGATGACTCTGTAGCTTCATCAAGAAGTTTATTCGTAATAACTTCTACTTTTTAGCCAGTTTTACCTCTTAAAAAGGACAAACTATCATTACAATAATGTGTTCACTTTTATAAATCACCATTAATTGTGCAGATGGAAGAAATAAGTATTCCGTCATCTGAAATCCTGAAATTCTCTTCATTAATGTTTCATTCTAATTAGAGGAAATTAATCTTAAAATGTTAAGTACACAAGGTAAATGATGTTTGAAACAGAAATCTACCTCTGAATTTCAACTGATCATAGTTGAATTTTGGGCCATCATTACTTTATTCAACACTTAAGTTGATGGACTTAGAAAAAGCTTTTCACATTCAAGTGAAATTTAGGATTTGCTTGAATTTGCCCCCTGTGAAGATACTGCAGTATTTCACAAAAAACTTTTTTTTGCACTATTACTGATTTTTAAAACTATATTTTAGCCACTTTCTCAGGAACTCCTTAAAATGAACAGATATCTCCAGAATACTGTTTATCCTGCTTAGAGAAATGAACATTAAATGGTAAGGAAAAATAACAACTTGAAATTTGTTTGACAGAGTAATTGCAAAGTGCAAACCAAAAACTGTTAATGAACTTTGTAAAAAGATGTGTTTACTAAAGACACAGAGAGAATATATAGTATACATAAAACAAAAAGACACATAGAATATATAGTTGCATATACATTACTCAGAATGGACAGGAAGTTTTCTGAGTAAAAATATATTATTTTACTAGTGAATAACCTTCAGATTGTAACTAAGATACAAATAAGCAATCTATATGAAAACATTCTTATAAATTCCAAACATGTTTGGTATTTTATAGAATATCAAGAATTTTTGCTATGAATGAAATTGACATGATACTATAGATATGCAGAAATATCACTTTTAATAAGGTTTAAACGTTTTAAATTTAACTGGATTTCTTTACTATTTAAGAAATTTGATAATTGTTTTTTAGCCTATCAATTTTATTTCTTTACATACTACACTGGATTATTTAAAATGAGTTTTTGTTATGTCAAAATAATATATGTACATATATACACATTTTTCAATTTTTAGTATCATAACAAATTGTTCTTTATATGTTGCAGTAATGCATTTGGTCAATTCATTTTTAATTCAAAAAGAAAATAAACATTAATAAATTCTTTAAAATTTTCACCATAGAAATTTTCAAAAATATATCCTTCTGAAATAATATGCTTTTTTTAAAAAAAAAAGACCCTTTATTATTATCCTCAAGTTTCATAACTGGAAAAACTCTATTTGCACATTGTTTTAATATAACATTACCCTGATGATATTGATTTTATTTTATTTATTTATTTATTTATCTAATTTTTAAAACATCTTTATTGGAGTATAGTTGCTTTACAATGTTGTGTTAGTTTCTTCTGTATAACAAAGTGAATCATCTGTATGTATACATATATCCCCATATCCCCTCCCTCTTGCATCTCCCTCCCACCCTCCCTATCCCACCCCTCTAAGTTGTCACAAAGCACTGAGCTGATCTCCCTGTGCTATGCAGCTGCTTCCCACTAGCTTGAATAATAAGCTTTTAAATAAATACTTTACTCCCCAGTAAATTATGTGTAAATATAAATTTTATTTAGGAGTATAGCCTAGATATTATTTATTTTCTTATTACATATACATATATCTCATATAAATATAATAAATATGAGTAGAGGGAAAATATGGTGAAAAATATGACTGAATATCTGATTTTATTGTATATAATTTTTGTATAGTTATTATATTATTTCAACATTGCAGACATAAATAAAATCTCAGTAACCACTCTAAAACTAATATTTAATTTTTATAATTCTTCAATAAAATTAAATGTCCTTTAGTGACTAGAATATTTATTTATAGTATTTATTGCAAAGCCATTCCATTTCTATTCAATATGAAAATGGTAGTCTTTATATATTATGTATTGAATAAATGGTTATTTCTATACACTTGTTTTCTGTCTTATGACTTGAAATTCTAACATATGGAAAATGTGAAAGAAAATTAAAAATTGCAACTAGAGTTTGATACCCTATCAAAATAAAGAAAGAAAAAGAAATATGTTTTCTTAAAGTAGAAAATAATTCTGGTTTTATAGAACACACAATTTTCCATGGTGAATAGTCTTTCTGGAATATTTTTTAGGATGTATGATTTATAACCTAGGCGAGAATATTTTAGGACTAGAGAGGATCATGAAGACCACAAATTAAAAGCATATATTTAAGAATAAAATAAAGCCTGGTGAAATTAATGTGTATGATTACTTCTTAGATGACTTTAATTATGCTTTCCTATTGCAGGTTTGTGAGGTCAAGAAAATAATCCTTGCATTCAGGAAAGTTTAGACTTAACATGATATTACTGAAATAAGGAAGCTCAAATCCTATTTAAATGAAGTGGTTTCTGTATAAATACTGAAGGACTATTTCAAATAAAATAGTATTACCTATGGGTAAACTAATAAGTAATCATTAAGAAAACAATCTGTTAAAAACACTATGATCAGTTTTACTTTTTCTCTTCCAATTGTATTCCTTTTATTTCTTTTTCTTCTCTGATTGTCGTGACTAGGACTTCCAAAACTATGTTAAATTATAGTGGCAAGAGTGGACATCCTTGTCTTGTTCCTGATCTTAGAGGAAATGCTTTCAGTTTTTCACCATTGAGAATGATGTTTGCTGTGGGTTTGTCGTATATAGCCTTTATTATGTTGACGTAGGTTCCCTTTATGTCCACTTTCTGGAGAGTTTTTATCATAAATTGGTGTTAAATTTTGTCAAAAGCTTTTTCTGCATCTATTGAGATGATCATATGGTTTTTATTCTTCAGTTTCTTAATATGGTGTATCACATTGATTGAGTTGCGTACACTGAAGAATCCTTGCATCCCTGGGATAAATCCCACTTGATCATGGTGTATGATCCTTTTAATGTGTTGTTGGATTCTGTTTGCTAGTATTTTGTTGAGGAGTTTTGCATCTATATTCATCAGTGATATTGGTCTGTAATTTTCTTTTTTTGTAGTTCTTTGTATGGTTTTGGTATCAGGGTGATGGTGGCCTCATAGAATGAGTTCGGGAGTGTTCCTTCCTCTGCAATTTTTTGGAAGAGTTTGAGAAGGATGGGTGTCAGCTCTTCTCTAAATGTTTGATAGAATTCACCTGTGAACCCATCTGGTCCTGGACTTTTTTTGTTGGAAGATTTTTAATCACAGCTTCAATTTCATTATTGTGATTGGTCTGTTCATATTTTCTATTTCTTCTTGGTTCAGTCTTGGAAGGTTATACCTTTCTAAGTATTTGTCCATTTCTTCCAGGTTGTCCATTTTATTGGCATAGAGTTGCTTGTAGTAGTCTCTTATGATGCTTTGTATTTCTGTGGTGTCCGTTGTAATGTCTCCTTTCTCATTTCTAATTTTATTGATTTGAGTCCTCTCCCTCTTTTTCTTGATGAGTCTGGCTAAAGGTTTATCAATTTTGTTTATCTTCTCAAAGAACCAGCTTTAAGTTTTATTGATCTTTCCTACTCTTTTCTTTGTTTCTATTTCATTTATTTCAGGTGTGATCTTTATGATTTCTTTCCTTCTACTAACTTTGGGTTTTGTTTGTTCTTCTTTCTCTAGTTCCTTTAGGTGTAAGGTTAGATTGTTTATTTGGGATTTTTCTTGTTTCTTGAGGTAGGCTTGTATAGCTATAAACTTCCCTCTTAGAACTGCTTTTGCTGCCTCCCATAGGTTTTGGATCATCGTGTTTTCATTGTCATTTGTCTCTAGGTATTTTCTGATTTCCTGTTTGATTTATTCAGTGATCTCTTGGTTATTTAGTAACGTATTGTTTAGCCTCCATGTTTTTGTGTTTTTTACGTTTTTTTCCCCTGTAATTGGTTTCTAATCTCATAGCGTTGTGGTCAGAAAAGAGGCTTGATATGATTTCAATTTTTTACATTTACCAAGGTTTGATTTGTGACCCAGGATGTAATCTATCCTGGAGAATGTTCCATGTGCACTTGAGAAGAAAGTGTAATCTGCTGTTTTTGATGGAATATCTTATAAATATCTATCTGGTCTATTTTGTCTTTTAAAGCTTGGGTTTCCTTATTAATTTTTTGTCTGGATGATCTGTCCATTCGTGTAAGTGAGGTGTTAAAGTCCTTCACTATTATTGTGTTACTGTTGATTTCCTCTTTTATAGCTGTTAGTAGTTGCCTTATGTATTGAGGTGCTCCTATGATGGGTGCATATATATTTATAATTGTTATATCTTCTTCTTGGATTGATCCCTTGATCATTATGTAGTGTCCTTTCTTGTTTCTGGATGACATGATACTATACATAGAGAATTCTAAAGATGCCACCAGAAAACTACTAGAGCTAATCAATGAATTTGGTAAAGTTGCAGGATACAAAATTAATGCACAGAAATCTCTTGCATTCTTATACTCTAATGATGAAAAATCTGAAAGAGAAATTAAGGAAATACTCCCATTTACCATTGCAACAAAAAGAATAAAATACCCAGGAATAAACCTACCTAAGGAGGTAAAAGACTTGTACTCAGAAAACTATAAGACACTGATGAAAGGAATCAAAGATGACACAAACAGATGGAGAGATATACCATTTTCTTGGATTGGAAGAATCAATATTGTGAAAATGACTATACTACCCAAAGCAATCTACAGATTCAATGCAATCCCTATCAAATTACCAGTGGCATTCTTTACAAAACTAGAACAAAATATCTTAAAATTTGTATGGAGACACAAAAGACCCCAAATAGCCAAAGCAGTCTTGAGGGAAAAAAACGGAGCTGGCGGAATCAGACTCCCTGACTTCAAACTATACTACAATGCTACAGTAATCAAGACAATATGGTACTGGTACAGAAACAGAAATATAGATCAATGGAACAGGATAGGAAGCTCAGAGATAAACCCATGCACCTATGGTCAACTAATCTATGACACAGGAGGCAAGGATATACAATGGAGAAAAGACAGTCTCTTCAATAAGTGGTGCTGGGAAAACTGGACAGCTACATGTAAAAGAATGAAATTAGAACACTCCCTAACACCATACACAAAAATAAACTCAAAATGGATTAAAGACCTAAATGTAAGACTGGACACTATACAATTCTTAGAGGAAAACATAGGAAGAACACTCTGACATAAATCACAGCAAGATCTTTTTTGATCCACCTCCTAGAGTAATGGAAATAAAAACAAAAATAAACAAATGGGACCTAATAAAACTTAAAA
The DNA here is from genome assembly GCF_949987535.1 of Balaenoptera acutorostrata. NCBI lineage: Eukaryota > Metazoa > Chordata > Mammalia > Artiodactyla > Balaenopteridae > Balaenoptera > Balaenoptera acutorostrata. The sequence continues at coordinate 59,597,464 of NC_080068.1, read as the reverse complement.
GCTCTTACAAAGCAAAGGGAACTGCAAACAAGATGAAAAGACAACCCTCAGAATGGGAGAAAATATTTGCAAATGAATCAATAAACAAAGGATTAATCTCCAAATTATATAATCAGCTCATGCAGCTCAATATTAAAAAAACAACCCAATCAAAAAATAGGCAGAAGACGTAAATAGACATTTCTCCAGAAAAGATATACAGATGGCCAAGAAGCACATGAAAAGCTGCTCAATATCACTAATTATTAGAGAAATGCAAATCAAAGCTACAATGAGGTATCATCTCACACCAGTTAGAATGGGCATTGTCAGAAAATCTACAATAAACAAATGCTAGAGAGTGTGTGGAGAAAAGGGAACCTTCTTGCACTGTTGGTGGGAATGTAAATTGATACAGCCACTATGGAGAACAGTATGGAGGTTCCTTCAAAAACTATAAATAGAATTACCATATGACCCAGCAATCCCACTACTGGGCATATACCCTGTGAAAACCATAATTCAAAAAGAGTCATGTACCACAATGTTCACTGAAGCATCATTTACAATAGCCAGGACATGGAAACAACTTAAATGCCCATCAACAGACGAATGGATAAAGAAGATGTGGTACATATATACAATGGAATATTACTCAGCCATAAAAAGAATGAAATTGGGTCATTTGTAGAGACGTGGGTGGATCTAGAGACTGTCATACAGAGTGACATATGTCAGAAAGGGAAAAACAAATATTGTATATTAACACATATATGTGGAACCTAGAAAAATGGTACAGATGAATCAGTTTGCAGGGCAGAAATAGAACACAGATGTAAATAACAAATGTATGGACACCAAGGGCGGAAAGTGGTGGGGGTGGTGGTGGTGGTGGTGGTGTGATGAATTGGGAGATTGGGATTGACATAGATACACTACTATGTATAAAATAGATAACTAGTAAGAAAAAAATTGTATGCTTATTTAAACCGAAGTACAATTCTGACAAACTTTTTGATAGCAACAATAATTAAGTTCTGTAATATGTCAGCTTAAATATAATTCCCAAGACCCTTAGTTAACTTTAAAATCTATTATGAATGGTGAGTATAATTCTGGATATCTGGGTAATTTCTAAGTAATATAGGAGGCTCAAACATTGGTCATGAGGTGTAGTCTATATCTAGCTTTGCTTCTTATTTTTATATGTCATGAAGTAGGTAGATCTTTGTGTCAGTCAGATTGCCACGAAGAAGGTATAAAAGGTATGTGTGCAGTGGGGGTTATTTCATGTGTTCTTATAAACTCTTTTGGTTTGTGTGGCATTGTGATTTATATTAAGAAATATATATTTTGTCTTCCTCTTGTTTCTGGCTCCTAAAACCCTTGGAACTTCCTAAGTGATGAGAGTAATAAGGTGTCTTTTGTTATGTTAAAAAGAAAAAAACAAAACAAAAAAAACCCTGTAGTGATCAAATGACAATCATATTCCTTTCTAAATTGTCACACATATTATTACATGAAAATTAACTATATGAAGAAAATAGTTAACAAATGAATGATATTCTACTACCTACTGATTAATCATTCAGCTTCATAATCATAGGGAAAAGACTTAATGTATCTATGCATAATCCAAATTAATTTATATTCATTTCTTTGAAAAAGGTGATTTTTCCATAAGTAAAAATATTCTACATCAATAATACTGTGCATCAAAATATAAATGCAGATAAAGGGGAAATAAAAAGTCCATGTGATATATTTTAAATCTAGTTTGAATTTTCTTAATTGCAGTCTGTAAAATGTTTCAGGGCCATATTTAAGTGATATAATTGCCTAATGATAATCAGAATAAAAAGTCTTGGAAGAAGTAAGGATTTATAGTCCATTGAAAAATTATTGCTTAAAACATAATTGGTTTCTATTTGTTGATTTGCAGTGACAATGACAAGAACATTTACCAAAGTTGCTTTGCTTTTAGTTGTAAATGGAAAAGGTGATATTTATGAATACTTCAATTATAACTTATGTGTCATGAAATGTATTTTGAATAAAGGCTCAAATATAGTGAAAATAACAATGAAAGTGATAAGTATTAATGGGCTCAGTATTAGTAGTATCTATCAATCTGTTTTGTATATATGTACATATGTATATACTATTTATTAGTAATAAAAGTATACGTTATTCTATATACTATTGTGGTGATTGTAAAATTGGCCACAATATTTTGCAGATCCTCCCATCAAGAAGTAGAGTTTATTTCCCCGGACGTTATATTTAAGCTAGCCTTATGATTTGATTTAACCAAAAGCATGTGTTGAAAGTGAGGCTGTGCAAGTCATGAATCTAAGACTCGACAGGCCATGTATTTCTATTCTTTCTGCTAACACCCTCACATAAAGAAGCCTGAGTTAGCTTCCCCAGTGATGACAGACACATGGCCCTGTTGCACCCTTTCCTAGAGCTCACTCCCAGATCGATCACCCAGCTACATGGCAGCAGGCTTGAGCCCAGCAGACATCAGCAGATCTGCTGAACAACTATAAGCTAAATCACCAAATAACAGAATAATGAGATAAATAAGTGGCCTTTGTTTTAAGTTGCTAAGTTATTGCGTATTTTCTCTCAAGTGGTAAAGAACTATTAAAAACATTAATCATGTAAGGAGGACAAGGAAAAGAAATTTATTGCTCAATCATTTCATTGTACAGATTACAAACAAATTCATAAGGGTGATGTTTACTTTTTAAAAATGTACATCAGGTTTGTAAATCACCTGCGATGTTAACTCTGTGGTGTAATTAATTTTTGGCTTTTTTCTACTGACGATGTTAAAGAGATATGTCAATTAACTTTAAAAAAAATACATTCAAATGTCAAATTCTATATGCAAAAATGAAACTAACATGGTACCACTGTGAAATATGTCATATGTTTAGTTTTATAATAAATCTGAAACTATTCATGACTCCATAAATATTTAACCTTAATATTCAAGATACCTAGTATTTGCTTTTGAAAGATGCACAATGCAGTTAAACTGAATTTCAGCAAAAACCAAAACAACACAAAACAAAAAACAGTAACAAAAAATATAACCAAAATTTTATACTGCATAAGATCTTAAAACATGAGGTTGTTTTTCCCCTGGTGATTCAAGGAAATCCACAGTTTAAGATTCACAGTATCTCTTGGGAAAAGAGTTATTATGGGTGGCCAGTTTTCTAGAAATGTAGGATTTTAACTACCTCTTTATGCATCAAATATTTAAATCCATCCACTTTGAATAATTTTCTTCCTAAAATATATTATATTTATTGCCCTACCAAAAGAAGGATAATTTTAATGGTTCTTAGAAACTGTGTATCTGTGGCGTATTAGTTATTTTAGCAAATATTTGTTCTATTCATCATTTCCACTTCTCTAGAAAGTGATGCTGGTTGTGTTGGACTTGGCTCTTTGGCTTGCTTTGTACAGTGGAATGTGGACAGATGAGGCAATGTCAATTTCAAGCCTTAGGTCCTAAAAGGCATTATGAGCTTTCACGTGACCATCTGGGAGCTACTGAATTCTACCATGACAAGTACATGTTCTGGAAGCTGGCTCTCATTTCTTAACTTTTCCCTTCATTCTCTTGCTACAGTGTCACTTCTCTTTTTTGCTTATAAACCAGGCATCCAATATTGTTTCAACTAAGTAAATCAGTGAGTAGAATTTGAATGAGAAATTGGGGCTCCATGTATGATTAAAGTGAATGAAGTTTGGAATATGAATTTTGGAATAAATAACTTCATTGCAAAGAGTCTGCTTACTCTGGTAGATTTATAATTGCTCAAAATACTTGTTGTCCTTCCCAGGGCAGGCCTTCTAGAGGGAATAATTGGTATCTCTACCATGTTGAACTCAGCCCTGACACAGATTGACCAGTGAAATATGAGAGGAAAACAAATGTTTAATGTCCAAGCAGAAGATTTACAAGCCAGAGTTTGGCTCACCAACTGCCATGGACTGAATGTTTGTGTGTCCCAAAATCCAAATGCTGAAATCCTAACCCACAATGTTATGTTATTAGGAGCTGGGGGTCTTTGGGAGGTAATTATGACATGAGGGTGGAGCTTTCATGATGGAGTTAGTGCCCTTATGAAAGAAACTCCAGAGAGCGTTTAGTCCTCTAAATAAAATAAGAGAATGACAGTCTGCAACCCAAAAGGGGATCCTAACCAGAACCTGACCATGCTGGCACCCTGATCTTGGACTTCGAGCCTCCAGAACTGAGAAGTAAATTTCTGTTGTTTAAAAGCCACCCCGTCTATGTCACTTTTTATAGCAGTCGAAACTAAGATGCCTCCTCTCTGTTCACTCTACTTGGAAACTGACATGATAGGACAATGACAAGAGCTGCTTCATCAACCTGGTTACAGAACAGAGAGCTCAGAGGACAGCCATAGCTCATCCACACTGGCATGCCACAAGTGAGAAGTAAACCTTTGTTACTGTCCATCATTGATTAGTTGGAGTCATTGCTTAATCTAGACTGAAAGTCACTCTTACTTGTTTTATAAAATAAATTTTACTTGTTCAAAAAGTCATGGGACTTTTTTTAGATAACTAGATTAAACCTATTGATGTGGAAGGACTCCATATCTTATAACCTTGGTAGATAGATTTAAAATGACTTCCAAAACATCAGAGATCACTTCAAATTTTGAAGTGATGGTCATAAACTTCTTTTTAGCTACTTCAAGATTTATGTTACAGTTTTTAAGATGTGGAGAACGTGAAATGAGTTTCAAGCAAAAATAATTAGGGAGAAAAACCAACTTTAGAAAGTTTATATTATTAATTAATTGTTTGACATCAAACCACAGAGATAGATGCTACAATTATTTCTGCATCACTGGCTCACTGCCCTCATAAATGCTACTACAGAGTGCCAGCCACTGAAAGTGATAGCATTACTTTTCACATTTACCTGTGTATTGCATGTTCGTGGACAAATTCATCAACAGTTAAACAAATTCTGAGTATATTTCATCTTAGAACAATGAAAAATTTATTATTTAATTAATATGCCTGAAAATCTAAAAAATGTTTGATGATTAAATGAGCCATGAAGCTTCAATACCTTCATTACATCAGTTTACATTGCATCCCGGGTAAAAATAAGACATGCTTTATCTGTAAAGCTGATCTAATTCATTCTCATGACTTTGAATGCCATATATTTTCATACCCTCAGATGTATATCTCCAGCACTAACTTGTTTTCATAGCTGCAAACTTATATATACAACTGGACATTTAATACATTTACATGGATATCTGACAGTGATCACAAATTTAAACATCCAGAACTGAATGCTATGTGGGTTAAGCCAAGAACTATTTCTATTCTATTAATGACACCAATATTCAAAGAGTTTTTCAAACTAGAATCTTTTTTATAAACCATGAATTTTCAACTTCATTATCTGAGAAATTTCAGAGTTCTCCTCCTATATTTAGAATCATCCCCCTTCTGCTGCCTATTTTATTCAATATCTCCTACTAGAAAGACACTAAGTACTCATTAAACATTCACTGAAGAAATTAATATCCAGTGAATAGGTGGAGTATCTAATATAGTCAATTTATTGAATTATCTTCTTTGTATAATAAGATATTTTATTAACCCACTTTACAGTTTTTTGTACGTGTTTATTAAAATTTTTTTATTTAAAATTTGTTTCAGGTTTATTGAGGTAAAATTAAAAATTAAATGATAAGATACTTAAAATGTACAACACGATGACTTGATATACGTATACATTATTAAAGAACTCCCCCAGTGAGTTAATTAACACATCCATCACCATACATATTTACTTTTTTGGTTTTGGTGAGAACATTTAAGTTGTACTCTCAGCAAATTTCAATTATACGATACAGTGGTGTCAGCTATAGTCATCATGTTATACAATAGATCCTCTGGCCTTATTCATCTTATAACTGAAATTTCATACCCTTTTAACAACCTCTCTTTATTTCCTCCAACCCACAGCCAACAGCAATCACTTTTCTACTCTCTGATTCTATGAGTTTAACTTAAAAACAAAATCCACATATAAGTGATACCATGCAGTATTTATTTTTCTCTGTCTGGCATTTCTCTTACCATAATGCCCTTTAGTTTCATTCATATTGTTGCAAGTGACAGAATTTCCTTCTTTTTAAAGGCTGACTAATATTTCATTGAATATATATACAATGAATATATATATATACACAATATATATACATATTTTCTTTATCCATTCATCTGTAGATAGACACTTAGGTTATTTCCATAATACTGGAAATAATACTTTGTAAATAATACTGCTTTTGTAAATAATACTTGGCTTTTGTAAATAATACTGCTATAATCATGGGAGTACAGATATCTCTGAGATAATGATTTCACTTCCATTGGACATATACACAAAAGTTCAATTATTGGATTATATGGTAGTTCTATTTTCGATTTCTTGAGGAATATCCATACTGTTTTCCATAGTGTCTGTGCCAATTTGCATTCCCACCAACTAGTGCACAGGAGTTCCCTTTTCTTCACATCCTGGCCAACACATATTATCTCTTGTAGTTTTGATGATAGCCATTGTAACAGGTTTGAGGTGATATTGTGGTTTTGATTTTCATTTTCCTGATGACTAGTGATTTTGAAAATCTTTTCATGTACCTGTTGGCCATCTGTATGTCTTTGGAAAAAATCTCTGTTTAGATCCTTTGTTTATTTTAAAGTTGGGTTATCTATTCTTTTGCTATTGAGGTATATGAATTCCTTATATATTTTGGATATTAATCCCTTGTTGGATATATGGTTTGCAAATTTTTCTCCCATTTCATAGGTTGTCTTTACATTTTATTGATGGTTTTCTTTACCATGAAGAAGCTTTTTAGTTTGAGTAGTCCTGCCTTACTGTAATCCTACAGTTTTAAATGGAAGAGGAGACATTACATATATATATGTATATATATACATATATATATGTATAACTGTTTTTCCTCTCTCTCTTTCTGTTATATTTTTCTAATGATGAAAGGATCATTAATATTGAAATGACAAAATCATGAACCTCATCTTTAATTCAAGTTTCATTGAATGCACCTGTCAGAATAGTTTAGGTTGTGTTGCAAAACTCATTGGTTTGAAACAATATATGCTATGTTTTCACATGCACTACATGTATATCACAGGTTGACTGATGCAACTACTCTGCATTTTCCTTAGTCTAGGATCTATATTGACATAACAGACAACATATGGAACATTGCTTGTTTCCAAGGCAAAAGTTAGGGAGAAAAATGGTAGTGAAATTAGATTAGGTTTTTAAAGCTTCCCTCAGGAAATAAATACATGTCTTTCACTCCCATTTCACAGAACAAAATCCGTTACTTTGAAGTGGTAGGCAAGTTTAATTCTACCATGTTTCTGTGTGAGAACAAGAAAAAATCTTAATAAACAATACTAATATTTACCAGAGTTTAATATTTACCTTCTGATCAACTAGTTGGTCCCCTATCCTTTACTCATGTGTATCCTTTACTCACCCCTATCATTTACTCAAAATACAACACCATGTCCTCACAGAAGCAATGAAAAATTATTTTCAATTATGGTATCAATCTCAATGTCCAAGATGTCTGAATGATGTGAGGTATTATATACTTATGCAACTCAGAGACCTATGAACTAAAAGACAAGGTATCTGCTCTCCAAGAGCCCACTTCCTACCCATGGATGTTGAGAAACCAAAAATGCTTTTAATGCTTCTAAAGTCAGTGTCCAAAATGATTAAAATTTTATCTAGAATATTCTAGAAGACCATAAAACCAGGCATTATTTCCATTGTTTCTCTGTGTGTCTTAAGTAAGAATACACAATGCATGTTATTTTACTCTCATGATAGATAGATATAGGTATATAGATATAATGTTACATATATATTTCAAACATTATTTTATACATGCTAGATAGAGAGAGAGAGAGAGAGAGAGAGAGAGAGAGAAGAGAGGGAGGGAGGAGAGAAGAGAGGGAGGCCAGATAAGTTAGTTCTTTTCAGGTTGGGAAGACAGAATAGAAATATAATTCATTTTCCCTGCTTTACATAAGACATAGGCTTTCCATCATTGACCAAGAAAGACATTAGTTTCCTAGGCACATGACAGAAATAAAATATAGTCAGCTCATCAGCTATTAAATAAATATAAGATCAACTATTTTGTTACATGAATTACAAAGTTACCTCTATCACCAGTGTGATCTTATATATAGTGTCCATAAAATCATGATAGCAAATAATAATCAATATTCCTTCCCCACTGCATATGTCAGGCAGTTTAGTCTCTGTTCCTCATGGTCCAGAAGTGGTAGCTATTAGGCACGATAACATTATCGTTCTCTTCATTGTTGTACAGTTAACATTTTTTTGAAACTTCTATCAGTTTCTTTTGAAACTAGAAAAATTAGTCTTCAGTAGTTATGCAGGGCATAGTCTTCTAGAGTACACTCATCTCACAGGCTTAAATGTAGAAAAGGCAAGCACATAATTTGTAGTCCCAATTGACAGTTTTAAATGAAAAATGTTTTCATTAAATACACCACAACACAAGAATAAGAAGTATTTTACAGGTAAGGAATTCTACCTCTGGACATATGTTTTCTGGCTTCTGTAAACTGAACAGACTCTAGGTGACAAAGTGATAATGCAATAACAAAACTATTTCACCTGCAATAACAAATGCCAAATTCTATTTCACCTGGCAATATTGTGGAAACTCTGTGGGCTGTAACTACATCTGATAGAAATAGTATATTTTTAGTGTATATAGTATATTTACTCTGTTTTGCTACATATACTGTGGGTGTTCAGTGAAGAATCATGCAGAGTGTAGATCAGTCCGTATGTTAGAGATGATGGTAATTTAAACTAGGATGGGTACAGTTCAGTAAGGAGATATATTGTGTATGGAATGAAGTGATTTACTGATTGATTGCATGTAGTAAAAACAGGGAGAGATTCTAGAAAGTCAGCAGCTTGATAAACTGGCTAAGGTGAGACTTTCTCCATCAGTTCATTAAAGAATTATATTCATAGGTGAATTCTCTATTGATGGGGACACTTTGATCATGTTGCAATCACTTGCTGATTGTTGGCCTCTTTAACCTCCAAATGAATAACTTTGAGGCAATGAGCAGATATGGAAAAATTGCACATTCCATCACATACACATTATGCATCATTTTAGTGATGAGTAGTATGTGTAAATAGAAGAGCCATAATCAGGTAAAGGGGAAATGGGTGTGTTTCTGTACAAAAGCAAAGCTAACCTTTGAGTCCAGATTTTTTCTATTATAATACAGAATAGCCTCAATATCAGTTAACTAGAAAATTAGGTATTTTAGCCAAATTGTACTTACATACTTAAACTATGACATGGAGCATTAAGTTATTGAATTCTATTATCAACAAAGGCCTAAGAAGACATTATGTCTATACAGTGCCAGAAATGCCAATTGAAAAGTAAAAGCAAACGAGTAAATTTATGGATCTATTTATTTATAATTACAAAAAACCTATTTGATTTCTTTCTTCCCAGTTTGAAATAAAGCCAGTTTTATTTTAGCAATCAACACCTCAGGGTTTGTGGCTATACTTGCTGTTTGTGTTCTTATCATGTCAAGAGTTAAAAGAATTCTACATAAAATAGCTCTTTAGATAAAAGTAGCTTCTCAGGGATTTTAGAGTGAGAGCTTTTTGAAACTTTTCTATCTATAAAAAAGTAGTAACAGCACATTAAAAAGATCATACACCATGATCAAGTGGGGTTTATTCCAGGAATGCAAGGATTCTTCAATATATGCAAATCAATCAATGTGATACATCATATTAACAAATTGAAGAAGAAAAACCATATGATCATCTCAACAGATGCAGAGAAAGCTTTCGACAAAATTCAACACCCATTTATGATAAAATCCCTGCAGAAAGTAGGCATAGAGGAAACTTTCCTCAACATAATAAAGGCCATATATGACAAACCCACAGCCAACATTGTCCTCAATGGTGAAAAGCTGAAACCATTTCCACTAAGATCAGGAACAAGACAAGGTTGCCCACTCTCACCACTGTTATTCAACATAGTTTTGGAAGTGTTAGCCACAGCAATCAGAGAAGAAAAAGAAATAAAAGGAATCCAAATAGGAAAAGAAGAAGTAAAGCTGTAACTGTTTGCAGATGACATGATACTATACATAGAGAATCCTAAAGATGCTACCAGAAAACTACTAGAGCTAATCAATGAATTTGGTAAAGTAGCAGGATACAAAATTAATGCACAGAAATCTCTTGCATTCCTATACACTAATAATGAAAAATCTGAAAGTGAAATTAAGAAAACACTCCCATTTACCATTGCAACAAAAAGAATAAAATATCTAGGAATAAACCTACCTAAGGAGACAAAAGACCTGTATGCAGAAAATTATAAGACACTGATGAAAGAAATTAAAGATGATAAAAATAGATGGAGAGATATACCATGTTCTTGGATTGGAAGAATCAACATTGTGAAAATGACTCTACTACCCAAAACAATCTACAGATTCCATGCAATCCCTATCAAACTACCACTGGCATTTTTCACAGAACTAGAACAAAAAATTTCACAATTTGTATGGAAACACAAAAGACCCCGAATAGCCAAAGCAATCTTGAGAACGAAAAATGGAGCTGGAGGAATCAGGCTCCCTGACTTCAGACTATATTACAAAGCTACAATAATCAAGACAGTTTGGTACTGGCACAAAAGCAGAAACATAGATCAATGGAACAGACTAGAAAGCCCAGAGATAAACCAATGCACATATGGTCACCTTATCTTTGATAAAGGAGGCAAGCATATACAGTGGAGAAAAGACAGCCTCTTCAATAAGTGGTGCTGGGAAAACTGGACAGGTACATGTAAAAGTATGAAATTAGAACACTCCATAACATCATACACAAAAATAAACTCAAAATGGACTAAAAACCTAAGTGTAAGGCCAGACACTATCAAACTCTTAGAGGAAAACATAGGCAGAACACTGTATGACATAAATCACAGCAAGATCCTTTTTGACCCAGCTCCTAGAGAAATGGAAATAAAAACACAAATAAACAAATGGGACCTAATGAAACTTAAAAGCTTTTGCACAGCAAAGGAAACCATAAACAAGACCAAAAGACAACCCTCAGAATGGGAGAAAATATTTGCAAATGAAGCAACTGACAAAGGATTAATCTCCAAGATTTACAAGCAGCTCATGCAGCTCAATAGCAAAAAAACAAACAACCCAATCCAAAAATGGGCAGAAGACCTAAATAGACATTTCTCCAAAGAAGATATACAGATTGCCAACAGACACATGAAACAATGCTCAACATCCTTAATCATTAGAGAAATGCAAATCAAAACTACAATGAGATATCATCTCACACCGGTCAGAATGGCCATCATCAAAAAATCTAGAAACAATAAATGCTGGAGAGGGTGTGGAGAAAAGGAAACCCTCTTGCACTGTTGGTGGGAATGTAAATTGATACAGCCAGTATGGAGTACAGTATGGAGGGTCCTTAAAAAACTAAAAATAGAACTACCATACAACCCAGCAATCCCACTACTGGGCATATACCCTGAGAAAACCATAATTCAAAAAGAGTCATGTACCAAAATGTTCATTGCAGCTCTATTTACAATAGCCAGGACATGGAAGCAACCTAAGTGTCCATCATCGGGTGAATGGATAAAGAAGATGTGGCACATATATACAATGGAATATTACTCAGCCATAAAAAGAAATGAAATGGAGGTATTTGTAGTGAGGTGGATGGAGTTAGAGTCTGTCATACAGAGTGAAGTAAGTCAGAAAGAGAAAAACAAATACAGTATGCTAACACATATATATGGAATATAAGGAAAAAAAAAAAAAAGGTCATGAAGAACCTAGTGGCAAGACGGGAATAAAGACTCAGACCTACTAGAGAATGGACTTGAGGATATGGGGAGGGGGAGGGGTAAGATGTGACAGGGTGAGAGAGTGGCATGGACATATATACACTACCAAACGTAAAATAGCTAGCTAGTGGGAAGCAGCCGCATAGCACAGGGAGATCAGCTCGGTGCTTTGTGACCACCTAGAGGGGTGGGATGGGGAGGGTGGGAGGGAGGGAGACGGAAGAGGGAAGAGATATGGGAACATATGTATACGTATAACTGATTCACTTTGTTATAAAGCAGAAACTAACACACCATTGTAAAGCAATTATACTCCAATAAAGATGTTAAAAAAAAAAAGTAGTAGCCTATATCTGAATGATGGCCTCAGGATTCTATGTTAAAGTTGCAATTAAATTAAATTCAGACTATTACAGGATTTTATTAAATAAAGTTTATGAGAAGCAGATAATAAATATATATTTAATGGCACACAGATTAGTATTGACAACTAAAGGGCTCAGTTAGGCAGTAATTCATCAAATGTCTTGCAAAAAGAAATTACCAACTACATCACATTTTGATTTTTTTTAAAAATCAAATAACCAATAATTACAATTCAGAGACACCCAACATGAAGTAATATTACATGGTTATTTGGGAGGCAGTAAAAATGTGTAATGAGAAAACTTAAACTACAATAAGAAAAAAAGGAGAGGTAATAATTAATTCAGTCTTTTTACAATATGATGTTAGAATGATGAGTTTATAAGAAGGCAGAAGTCCAACATTCCTTGGTTTAAGAGTAAGATCAATTCTGAAATAAAATATATGTTAGCTAGATGTAGTAGGCAGTTCAAAATAAATCTGTCTAAAGGAGAACTAACTTCTCATAGGAAAATAAATGTGTGTGACATTCATAGGCTTTATGTGGTGACAGACTGGTGGGCTCAGGTTACTTAGTTGAATCCCAGTAGATCAACAGGGATTGAAAATTATTTAATGACTGTCAGTTTAAAAATTCACTAATAAAATATAGTATACTAATGGTATGGAGCCTGAAAAGTGTGCACATTTGACATTCTTAAGTAGGTAGGGAGTTCATCTTTGCCTTCCTTCCTAAATTCTCCAGAGGTGTCCTTATAGCAATATGCTTTCGGTTAAAGCCTGAAAGGCCAAGGATGTAAGGCATTTAGAGGAGATAATTTCTACTTTAGGAGATTGCCCTTTACTGTTAGAGCCATCCCCAGGATGATCCTTCAGTGTGCTGGGACTCCTTATAACTGGAAGAGATTTCTAAAGCCGCTTTCTTCAATAGAAGATAAAAAATCATCCATCTGTGCTCAGCACCTTGTTCTTACCTCTAGTTTAGCTTAGGTTATATTATTGTGTTGGACTATTTACATGTAATTATCCATTACAATATGGTGAACATTGGAAGAGGAGGGAACAGATTTTTTGTGGTTTGGATTGGTTTCTGTGCTGATGTTCCTAGTGTCTATTAAAGGGCCTACCAACTGGAAGGCTGGTATTCTTCCACGTATATGAAGAAAAACAGGGAAAAAGGAAAGTAGGAAGGAGGGGAGGAGAGAAATGGAAAGCAGGTGCTGTTCTAGGATTATGCCCCTGCAAGATATTCTTGTAGGTACTTGATAATAGTCAACTGAAAACATTTTAAGGGTAATATCACTTCAAACAATGATTGCCTCCAAACCTTTGAGCTCATATCATGTAGCCATGCAAATAACATAGCTTTTACAGCAGAAAGTAAGATGCAATGTAAATATACATAAATCTAAGATCACTTACATTTATGTATAATTTAGGACCATGTGGAGCTTAGATACTGCCATTACACAAATTCTAGCAAAAATATAAATTTCATCACTCTTATTAGTATTAATTTCTAATACTAATGCAAACTGAAGGCCTCAAGGAAGCACACACGTTCCAAAAAACATGCGTCATGAGGATATTAAAAATCTTAATGTGATGTAAACATCAGTTTCCACTTGCTGCAATATTGCCTCTTCAGTCCCCTCTCCCTTAAGCCTTTAGCTAATTTAAAATATATTTTAAAAATGGAATATTTATTTCTTAACGTTGCCTTAAATTATTGCTCATTTGTTAAATACTTATGAGGAATAGTTACAGAAAAGAAAATTGTAACTAGATAACTTTGAGCACTGAGGTCAGTAAAAGGAACAATTTTTTAAGAGTCTGTTATATTTTAGTAACATTAAGACCATGGCAACAAATTCGGTAATGATTTTGTTGTCAGGTTACCAAAAGGTACAGTAAAATGTTAATCTGGACAAGGTACATGCTTAAAATAAATTTCCTTTAATTTCTTTAAAAAAATCTAATGAAAACATAAAAAGGTCACACCAAAAATATTTCCCAGAAACACATTTTGTAAGCACAGTCTTTATCTTTTTTGTTTGAACAGTTAGATTGTGAAAGAACTAAGAATTGCTTCATTGTGAACTTTCTGATAATTAGTACAGCATGCACATCTTCAGGTTTTGTACTTTAGCTAAGCCACTCCATGATATTGCTGCCTGGCTTCACTATTGTTTGACCAACCAGCCTGCAGTGACCTTAAACTGCCCTGCCCCTCAGACAAGAATGCCCTTAATAGCAGCCCTCAAAGTCACAAGTAAATGTAAGTTTCTGATATGACTCCCCAACTGCTCTTATGATCACAGTTTCACCTGCCTGCCAAGGCCTCCTCCTTATATGCTCCTTAGATAAGACTGCCACAGGTATTACCAAAACCCCACTCTTTTGGTTTGAATTGGCCAATCTGGCCTTAGCCCAGAAACCCCAAAGCACTCCATTCATGGACCATAAGGAAGGCATGTGTCCAGGTCCTGTCTCTCTCTGTCTGTACTCTGCAGTGTAGTCCCTTGAAGCCTGCTGGATACTTCCTCCAGGACCTGTGAGTGTGAAACTCAATTTCAGTTTCTCTCTGGTGTGTTGTTGAATCTTAGCTTACCATCTGGCACCATGTGCTCCACTTAACAAGTGTTAATTTGATAAATTCATTACAAATCCAAACAGCAGAATCCCAGGAGAACAAAATTAAACTGAAATAAAATGGCAATGGAATATTCCTTTCACCTGTAATACCACATTCTATTCTATTGAACCTGGATACATATATTTGTCTAACCTATGTGGGCTGTAACTATATTTGATAGAAACTACTGTATATTCATTGCATAATTATTCTGTTTTGTTATATACTTGGTATTCAGTAAAGATTAAATTAGAAATACATATATATATACATATATATAGTATATTTACTTAAAGATTCAAATGTATCCTAAAGATGTGCCCAATGATTTATATTTAATTTGAATTATTTTATACTTATTCCTCAAACTTTGATGATACACACATACATACAAGAAAAAATAATTTAACTTTAATACTTTTATTACAATGTAAACATTTTGTTAAACCTTCCTTCATTTTATAGTTTTTTAGTATATTTAGCTGATTTGAGAATTCTCCTAGTATTATTAAATTTGTAAATTTTGTTAGCCTACTTTATTCAAGGCTCTGGGCCTTAGCCATTTCCTAGTGGAAATTCCTCATGGAAGGTGGTATTTGTTCAGGTGCCTCCAATGAGATAACTTGTGTCAGTAAAATATAAGGGCAAAGAAAACAAAGTCGTTGCCCAATGTCACAAGCTGGTTAAGTGTGAGAAGTGACTGAGTATCCTCAAAGCCTATGCAGATCCTCTGATGTCATGTTGCCTCCCAATGTGTTGGTCCTGAACAGGCTCACAAAAGATTCGCTTCCCAGTTTTACTGAACTCTCTGTCTTCAGTCTTTCTAATATTAATTCTATCTTCCACATGGTTGCCAGATTTAATTTTCTGAATGGCAGATCTGAAAACATTACCCCTCTGGTTTGAAAGAGAATTAAATGGTCCAGGTGCCTTTGCAAGGCATGTAGGCCCCCTACCATCAGTCCCACTCATACCAACTATTCTCAGTTCACTGAGTTCTGCAGCATCACACCATGGACTTATTTACATCTGGCCAGAAACCTTGCTTGTTACTTTTCTGTCTCTTTGCCTTTGTTATGCTAATTATTTTTCTGAGAGGATGTTTTTTCTACCCCACATATGGGAACGTATTGTACTACATATTTTTAAAGATCTTTTTGAGTCCCTCCTTCCAATGAGTTCAGCTTTCTCATCCTCATGCCTAAACCTCTGTTAGATAAAAGTATTCTTTCCCCAACCTTCTTAGTATAATTTGTATTAAACTCTCCTATGCTTTTTGCCATATTATAAAATTCGTTTTAAAATTTGTAGTCTCTCTTTCCAGTTTGACTCATGCATATCAGGGTAAAAGAAATGTGTTTAATTTTCAACCCCATGTAACCTAAAATACAGTAGCTCTTTGTCTAATTTGAATAACAAAGTACACATAACCTTCTCACCTTTACATGTCTATCTAGGATATAGTCACCAATTCACAACACTTCACAGCTACGTTCTTTACATGGAAAATATTGTCTAAGTCTTATGTATTTTTTAAACATGTGATTCCAACTATTAACTTTCTTCATTCAGTCTTGAATTAATAGGAAACAGGTTCTTTTTTTTTTTTTTTTTTTTTTTTTTTTTTTTTTTTTTGATGTGGACCATTTTTAAAGTCTTTATTGAATTTGTTACAATATTTCTTCCATTTTATGTTTTGGTATTTTGGCTGCGAGGCATGTGGGATCTTAGCTCCCTGACCAGGGGTCGAACCCACACCCACTGCATTGGAAGGCAAAGTCTTAACCACTGGACTGCCAGGGAAGTCCCAACAGGTTCTATTTTGATTGCACAATATAACCCTCCTAATTTTCTTCCTTTAATGGTTAGCTTTCTTTTTACACCTCATCTTTAAATTTCCAAGGGAAATATGATTCATTTTAAATTTCCAAGGGAGATATCGTTCACTTTCATTTGTCTAAAAATGTGCCATTTTAGTTATAAGTTTTGTTCTATATTTACAACACAAACTTTGAGAGTTATTACTTTATTGATACTTTGCCTTTCAAGAAAATGCAATCTTTAGAATGAAATCCAAGAGGAGCATGAATATGGCATGTTCTAATTTTGCATCCAAGGTACATTTATTGTACAAGAGCATTTAGGTCATTTGATCTGCTTGAATCGTGGCAATGTTGAAAAGGTCATTTTCATGTCATCTAGTTTAGTGCTTCCCAAACTATGTAGGGTAAAGTATAATTTTGGAAAAAATTATATTTTGTTGTGAACTAATACATTTGTAAAATACAATGAAAATAAATTGCTAAAAAAAATTAAATACTGATACACCAAATAATCCTAATTTTAAAAAGATTATTCGATTGAACAAGCACAAAATTACTCTTTCAAATTGTTATGACAGGTACCAATGCCCATTCCCAGCTAATAGATTATATAATGTACATAATGGAGATTTCAACCAATTATTGATATTACTGGGACAAAGAACACATCTGCTTATAGGGGATAATACTGGCACACGAAAGGGTTGCCATCTCAGTTGGACAATGAAGAATGAACATGAGTTAGACATAAGACTGTGACAGAACACTGCAGGCAGAGGAATCAAATTTGATCAAAACTGAAAGAAATGCCAATTCCAAGACTCTTTGGGACTAATGAGTATTATAGAATATTGAAACATGGAGTAATAAAGAAAAGGTAGGAGATAATCCCAAATATGTGAATCAGCTTACCTAAGAGTCAGAATAGAGTTAAAGAATGAAGAGTTTGGGACAAGTTTGTTTTTCAAGACTCCTACCTACAAAAGAAGGGCCTTCCAGGAAACTCAAATTTCTTATTCTCCATTGCTTGTCATCCCCATTCTAGACTAGATTTTCCCCCAAGTCACTGTACCTAAAGTAGTCTCATTAAATTCAACAATGAACGCTGCAGCATTCAATTCAAGGGATACTTATAGTATTTCTCTGTTTCTTAGCTGCTTTTGACTCTACTGATCTCTCACTTCTTACTCAAATATTTTTTCTTAAGCTTCTGTAATATAACATTTGCCATATTTCTTCTAACACTCTGGGGCGTTCTCCTTAGTTTCCTTTTTCATCTCTTCTTTATTTGAAATCTTTACATTTTAGAATTCCTCAGGTTTCTATAGTTGATTCTTTTCCCTTCCCATCCATCTTATTGTTCTCTCTTAATTTTATCTTCTCTACTCCAATGTCTGCAGAGGCCACCTGTATTTTTTAAAATTTTTATTTTAGTATAGTTACTAGAGAAATGCAGACCACCTATATGTTTTTGTTTTTTATTTATTGATTGATTTTTGGCTGTGTTGGGTCTTCGTTTCTGTACGAGGACTTTCTCTAGTTGTGGCAAGCGGGGGCCACTCTTCATCGCGGTGTGTGGGCCTCTCACTATCGTGACCTCTCTTGTTGCGGAGCACAGGCTCCAGACGTGCAGGCTCAGTAGTTGTGGCTCACAGGCCTAGTTGCTCCGCGGCATGTGGGATCTTCCCAGACCAGGGCTCGAACCCGTGTCCCCTGCATTGGCAGGCAGATTCTCAACCACTGCGTCACCAGGGAAGCCCTACCTATATGTTTTTACTTCCCAAGTCAACATAGTTCATTATGACCACCTTCCTGAGTTCTAGATCTTCACAATCAAAAGCCTACTGATCTCACAAAGATCTCCAACTTAAAATGAACAAAACTGAGTGTTTGTGTCCTCTCTGCTTCTCTACTTGTCTGAAAAATAATAGGAAAGAAAACTAATAGCAAACATAAGAATCCACAAAAAAAATTCAGTAAATTATAGCATCCTCAGGATCTACAGTTGCTCAAACAGCAATTTAACATCATAGTTACATCCTTCATGTCCCTCATTCTTGACAACCAAACAACATGTCCTGTTATTTCTATCTCCTAAGTGTCTGTCACATCCTCCTACTTCTCTTCATATTATTCACTATCTGGGCCACACATAAAAACCGTTTCTCCAGGGAGATTTTTCTGTTCCACAGACCAAGTTATCTTCCTTTGTTTACCACCCCAAATTACCTCGTTTTTCCTCTCACAATGTAGATATCTTTGCACCTAAAATTACTTCTACACTATTTGTCTTCCACAGGAGAGAATAAAATCTATGAAAATAGGAATTGTATCTGTTTATGTTAATGCATTATCTCAAACAGGTAATAGAACATTGAACACATCTCTCAACAAATATCTTTTGAACTAATAAATACTTGATTGTGATACTATAAAATGTCAAAATAGAGAATGGGAGAATGACTGAATCTGATAAGTTTCAACTATTTTCTTTCTAGAGGCATCCTCCAAAACTTACTCATCTATGTTGACCTTCTAAATGGAGTATCATTGCATCTTATATATTAGGAGATAGAAATGACATCTTCTTAGCTTAACTGTAAACAAAAACAGTTTTCTTAGATGGTGATACAATTGGAAAGTAGAAAAATATAGATATAATTTAGTTGATTATATGTAATGCTATATATTAGTTTTGTAAATGCCACTCATGAATAGGTACCTAGAGTATATATTTTTTTTCTCTACTATTAAATTGACATGCAATGTTTGTATATCCATTGGTATCTTTCATGGTATAACATAGTATAAGTAACCAATGCATATTATTTGTAGTATGAGAGTTGGTTATAGAATTCTAGAAACTGATGCTACAAAGATGGGTCCCTGTAACTATGCTTTCTAATTCTAATGCTTCCTAATCATTTCAGAAAGGGATAATAGTAACTATCATTTAAAAATGCCTAAATTTTTAGAGTCATAATAGAAAAGTATCAGTTCAGTTATTTTCCCACGTTAATGGAATAATAATATTTTAAAATATATTGCCACTATCTAAAATACAATGTTCATTAGCAGAAAAATAACCATGTGGCAGACAAGGTGATACATTTTGCATACAAATATAAAATCCTTAGATACTCCTGGAAGATAGATATTTACCCTACTTTGATTTGTGATTTACCCTACTTGGAAAACCAAAACTCAGAGTAGTTAAGTAATATGTTAAGGTGATAAGCCATTAATGATTTGCAAAGCTCAAACGCAGACACAAATATGTCTGACTTCAGAGCTTAAACAATTTTACCACATTATATATTTGGACTATATATTGTGACCAAATATATATAATAGGTCCACCTTTTCTGAGAGAAATATAAGTCAGAGCAGGTAATATTAAACACTGATTTTTTTGAAATTAGAACCACATGCTGTATTATGGAATTCTCAAGTATATATAAAAGAGAGGTTGACATTGGGAACCCTCTGGGTTCATAGAAAATGATTATATTAATTACCTCTTTTGGGAGGAACTATTTATTTTAATTTCTTAATTTTTAATGATGTAAAAATTTGAGCACATTTTGTCTTTATTATTAAAAGGAATTTAAAATATTTTTAATTTCTAGGTTTGAATATGAACTAATGCTATTTTATATTTATATATATAAAATAGAATGCTTAAGATCCTTCCTACCTCTGTCCTGAAACACATTGTATTGGAAGTCAGATGCCCCAATCATGAAATTAAACAGAACATGAGAATTTTGGCTAATGGAGGTCATTAATCTTTCACATTATAGTGTATAATAGTTAAGAGCAAGGCAGAGAATGTGTATTAACCAGGTTCAAAGCTTGGTTCTAACACACACTAAGTTCTTCTTTTCAAGTCTCTGTGCCACCTTTTCTTCATCTACACAGGGGAAGAATAATAATATCTAAATCCTTTTATAGAAAAAGATAATAAGGGGCAGAGGTATTGGACCATATCCAAGGAAAAAGAAAAAGCAGGCCACACTTATATTAAAATTGTAGTCTATGTAAATCCAAAGGTCATGAACTTTCAATTATATCATTCTGCATCATAAGAAATAGGATGAAGGGGATGGGGGTGGAGAGAAGAAAGGGGACTGGTATGGGAAGAAGAGAGTAACAAAATAGAGGAGGAAAAGAGGAATAAAAAACAGAAGAGAAGGAGAAAGAAGAGGAGTAATGGAAGAGAAAGAAGATATTGTTACTTGCTTATACATGAAATTCTGAAAACTGCCATTAGGCCATTTTAAGGCAGGTGCTATTCTCTTTTTACAGATGAGCAAATTAAGGCATAAATATGCTAAATCGCATGCACAAGGTGAAATATTAAAAGTGGCAAACTCAGACATTAAGAATTCTCAAATTTTCTAACTGAAGTATTAAAAGTACAGTTTTTATGTCTTACTACCCTATTATTCTCTCTACAGTTTTCTGGTGAACATTGGTATTTTTATCATTAAAAGGATAGGAGAATTATTGAGTACTTTATTTTATTCATAAGAAGCCTTTAAAAAACTTTTGAGAATTTTTACTTAGAGTATATAGGTGATAGAGGGCTCTTGAGGTCAAGTTCCTTGAAGAAAAGATTAAAGAAAAAAGAATGTGATGATATTGGAAATGTTTATCAACCCTAGCATTTTAGAGTTCTTTCCTTGCTCTTGAATCATCCACTTGTCACTAGATAAGCTTCTGACATTTTAAAAAATAGAAGTGAGACAGGAATAGTTAGCAACTGGAAATTATTCCATTTGACACTGTTAAATTTTTAAAATGTATTTTTCATATACATTTTTGATGTTCCAAAAAATAATTAAGGTGATATTTAACAATATTTTTAAAAAATCTGCTCTCCATTTTCATCATTCTTTATAGTTATATTATTTTAATTATTCATGAGAAATAACTACATCAGTTAAATATTCCCATCTGCATTTCCTTCTTTATGAAGAGCTTGTTTAGCCTTTGTAATCAGAACATGACTATTTGTTAGTAAATTATACACAGTACAAAGTTGAATTCTATACATTTTTGTTGGGAGCAAGCCAAGAGGAATTTGGGCATTCAGTGGAATGATTTAATTAAATGTCCTTTTATGTGAATATATTTACATTTATTTGATTTATAATTAGATTTAGAAAATAGTAAAAAGTACTTTCAAATATCATACTCCTCCATCCAGAAACTGTCGCTGCTAAACATGAGTGCATTGTCAAATCCATATATCCCTTGAACAGGCATCGATTTATTCAGTAAATATTGGTTAAACACTTTCTTTAGGCCAAGCACTGTTTTAAATGTTGGAGATACAGGAGTGAAAATACCCAAAGCCCAGATTTTGTGAAACTGGCATAATAGGGGTAGGCCAAATAATAACCAAAATTAAAAAAAGGAAAATAAGCAGTATGTTAAATAATGGTAAGTGTTAGTAAAGAAGTAGAACAGGGAAGAGTAATAGAGGATACTGGCAGATTTTGCAATTTTACGCAGGTAGTCAGGAAGGGCCCCAAGGAAAAAGTGACAGGTAAGTAAAGACCTAAAGGAAGACACTGACTAGTTCTGAGTAGGGAATGATATTATCTGACATGATTTTAACAGGCTAGTTCTGGTTGCTATGTAGAGAATATATTGAATGCGCTAAGGACAGAGCAGAGGAAAGATTTAGGAGTGCGGGCATTAGAGGTGGTGAAAATTTGTCAGTCTGGATATATTTGAAAATATCACCATGAAGATGGATTGTATGTGGGCTTTGAGAATAAGAGATGAGTCATGATGCCTCTAAGTGTTTGGTTTGAGCTATTTGAAAGATGTAGTTGCTACTTGTTGATTTGGAAAACTCTGTAGAAAATTTTTTTGGGAAGACAAAGTGCTCAGTTTTAGATACACTGTTTGAAATGCCTAGTAAACATCCAAATAGATGGATAGATAGATGGATGAATACATAGATACATAGATAAATACACAGATAGATACATACATAGATAAATGGATTTGTATTTCAGGGGAAAAGAATAAGCTGTAGTTTTATGTTTATGAGTCATGAATATGCAGATGATATTTAAAGCTATAGGACTCCATAAAGTAAATGATTAAAGATGTGGAAAAGTCCTGATGACTGAGTTGGTGACAGTCCACACCTAATAAGTCAAATAATGAAGAAGCAGCAAGAGAAAAGGGAGAAGCCAATGATGTGGGTTTTTTAAAAATGTGTGTGTTATTCTGGAACTCAAATAGCAAACATGTTTTCAGGAGAAGGATGTGCTTAGCAGTGGCAAATATTGCCCATATACTGAGTAAGTGAAGCATGAGAACTGACCTTTGGATTTAGCAAGGTATTTATCACTGCCTCACTGGTGACCTCAGCAAGTTCATATTCTGAGAAGTGATAGAGGCAAATGCCTGAATACAGTGGGTTCAGTATAGAATGAGAAGAGGAAAATGTGTACAGACAACATGACCACAATGAAAGTAAGGAGAGAAATGGGATAGAAGCTGGAGAAAATAATGAAGGCAATAGAAGGATTTGTGGTTCTTTGGGGTGTGTGTGTGTGTGTGTGTGTGTGTGTGTGTGTGTGTGTGTTTGTAAGTAAAAGAACATAATTCAATATGTTCTCTTTAATCCAAGGAATTCATTTAATGTTTTTGTCTTATGAATATCTTGAGTAAATACTTTGTCCATTCTGAAGTTAAAGTTATAATATCTAGATGCAAGCAAAATTTATGAGATCAGCATATATTACTAAAATACATACATCCTACTCATATTTGAAAATTCATATCTAACATAAGCATTATACCAGATCATGTCAATAGGTAATTGTCAAGAAGTCAAATTTACAGACTGTGCCAGTATCACGAGTTTCATCACTTATTTTTTCTTGGATTTGTATGCAAATTAAATTTCTCTTTCCAAGTGATTATTGAATTAAAAAAATTATTTTCCCTATTACGTTCAAGACACTATGCTAAATGTGTTACATATCTTACTCTTCACTTTAGGCTTACAAAATAGATTTTATTAACCTATGTTCTAAATAAGAGTCCTGGGGATCAGCAATTCAGTGACTTTCCCGAGCCTTTGATAAATATGACTGATGTAGCAGGGATTCAGTCCAGGTATACTTAGTTCCAAAATATATGACCTTGAACTTTGACTACCTTATAACATTATAGTTACTGAAAGACAGGGACTAAGTTATAAGCAACACTTCTTTTGAATACTGGGTAGAACCAAGTCTAATGAGACGCAATTAACATGACCTTACTCATAATATAGTTGTTAATTTGTCCAAGAAAAAAACAATATATTGGACAACAAACAAAATTTTTCTCATGTTTACAATCATTAAGCAAAAAAAAAAGTAAACTAATCCAGATTTATTTTTCTTTTAAATGTCTTGCCATTATTATAAGACAATTTACCAAATTACAAAGCTAAAACAAGACAAAACAAAATTTGTGCTGCTGACAAGTCAGAGATTTGGATGTAGTAAGTTGCACATCAGATGGTGTTGATTGTGCAATAAAGGCTGTGAGGAATCCAAAATTAATCCTCTAGCTAGCCTACTGAGTTTCCCTAAAGGTTTGCCACTGGAGATGCAATTACCAGGACTCTTAAAGTTCAAGTGTAACCAAATCCTTACCTCGAAAGAATGATGGCTTTCTGCATGCTTAAATTTTGTGCAGTTTAAGTAATACCTAAAAATGTAAAGCTCCATGTCTTAGCTTCAAATAAAAACTCAAAAACAGAAATTTTAAATGTACTAGGAAAATAATTAGGAGCCCAACATTTTCTCATTACTTTAAAGTAGATTTTGTGTTAACATTTAGACACATATCAGAAAAGACACAACCAGCCTCATTTTAGAATTTTGGTCTTTGGAAATCCTTGACAAGTATAACATCTATTCCATTTATTGTTTTATTCCCCTTCATTTCATTGTATTTTCCTTGTAAGTTTTAAATTTTCAGTAGTGAGAAACTGCAAACATCAACAACCTCTGGATGATAATTTTATTTTTAAAATTCTATGGATGTAGAAAAAAAACTTATGGTTACCAGGGGATGGGGGGGAGGGATAAATTGGGAGATTGGGATTGACATATACACACTACTATTTATAAAATAGGTAACTAATAAGAACCTGCCTTGTAGCACAGGGAACTCTATTCAGTACTCTGTAATGGCCTATATGGGAAAAGAATCTAAATAAAAAAGAGTGGATATATGTATATGTATAACTGATTCACATTGCTGTACACCTGAAACTAACACAACATTGTAAATCAACTATACTTCAATTAAACAAAATTGTCTTATTCCTGTATGATATAAAAAATACATTTTACTGAGATACTTAAAATAAATGGTAACATGCCTGAAGTTTGTAATTTAAGTCTATTATACGTAATTCATATTTATCATTTATACATGGCCCCAGTGGTACTATAGAAAAGAATATGATTTAGAGTTGCAAAGAAATGGTTTTGAATTTCATATAGTCCACATATGACCTGCATGAACTTGTAAAAGGTCTGTATTTTTCATTTCCATATGTAAATAAATGTTAATATTACACGAGTAATGGGCTGGTCATAGTGTTATAATTACTAAATAAGAAAGTATATATTATCTTCTTGGCAATTAGAAGCAAGTAAACAATTTCTTCTCTTTTCCTCTTATCTAGAAACACAGCTAGAGCATAGATAAATGGAATCAGTGATTGAATTTTAATTTTAGAACAACAGAAAAAAAACTTATTCAACCTGTCTGTAAAGCAAAATAAAGATATGTTTTATTAAAAATGTCAATCTTTCTCATAATAAATTGAAATACTAATGTTTTTTCAAACTTTAGAAAAACTGAAAATGACTAGAATATTGTACATACACATGTATATCTACAATACACACATATATTTGTTTTTTAAATTTTCTAACCTAGGAAGTATATATCTTATCTTTCCTTAGTGAAACATTGATATGTGATATGAATATAGAGGAATAGCATATTAAGCAAGACATTCTTTTTAAGAACTTAAACACTGTAGTTTTGAAATGAGTTAACTTTTCATAAAAAGTGAAATGGTTATATTTCAAGACAGTTAAATCGATTATAAATAATTTTCACATGACTAGATTTTATCACATATGCTAAATATTACTTTTAATAACTTTGGGGCCTTTTGCTTGCTGTTTTCTACAAACACTATTAAGACTCTATGAAAATTTGAATATGCAAGGAAGTACATGAAGAGAAAGATATTTTGTCATGTAGGCTGAGAAGGTGAGCACTAAAATTTTACCTCCTGCCAATGGCCAATGTTAGGAGGAAAACCAAAACCTAATAATTATTAGGTACCATTTAAATTGAGTATGAAAATTCAGTGAATATTTTCTACTGAAACAAAGTATATAAAGTATACTTTAAAGTATATTATAAAGTATCCATCCCACTCATCTTAAAATTAATATTAAAATCCAGAGATACATTTTGGTATTGTCTTATCAGCATTAAGCAAGTGATCAATAATCTTTGGGGCAAAAAAGAGAAGTTTAAATAAATAAATAAAACTCACCTTGTCCACAATACATATCTGCTTTCTGGTTTGAGCATCAAGTATTTCAATCTCAAAGTGAGTAGTTTTTGAATGTTTAACTGCTGGAGTTGATCTTAGAGGGCCTGCTGAGAGTATAAATTGCGACAAAGAGTGAAAATTTCTCAGGTCATTCTTCAGTATGGACCGTGTAGCTCCTGGGGAAATTAATTCTCTCCTGCGTTCTGAAGCAAGGAACTTGTGCCTTTTGAACATTGTGTGAACTACCAGGAGAATCTGTCTTGTCAACAGGAGACACTTGCAAGTGTGTTCCCTTCAAACAAGTTAAATACTGCTGGTGAAACCTGGAAAGGTCAAGTGGCATGCAATTCCAAGAGTTCAGTTTTATTTAGCAGGCTTGAAAACAATGACTGATCTCTTTCTATATATAACACACTATTGTGAATTGCTGCAATGTAGATTACTTGACCAGCATTCAAATTATTTCTAGCTTTCTCCTTTTATCTCTGCTTCTTAATATGGCCAGTAGTATCTGAAATTCCAAAGTAAGAAAAGAATAGACAAGAGTTTTATCTCTGAATTCACTAATCTTTAAACACATATATTATTATTCACACATTCACATGTAGATGTATTTAAAATTAGCATATTGCTTATAGTTAGATTTTAAAATACCTAGTACATTATTACATAACAACATTTTTTGGTAAATGCTGCCTAGGATAAAGATTTGTGCCATGTTTTGAATACACACATATACATCTGATAGAAAACAGACAAGTTCTTCATTCCGTACAGGGAGTAGAAAAATGGCAAATCATCTATGAGATTGGAATATATACAGAGGAACTTTATAATTTAAGGAAAAGGAAGTAAACCTTATTTTGACATTTTTATGCACATTACATCATAAGGAAATCATTAAGTTTGTATACAAAATCAGTACTGAACATCACATTTATCACAAAACTAGGTTATGGCAAATTCAAATAATTCAGAATGAACACTGAAAAGTGATAAACAAACTGGAAAGAAGTGTTTGTGAAAGATTCCAGGTACTCTGAGACCTGTAAATCTGGTGAAGGAACAACTGACAAAAATCCAAACTATAGTGTCACCGATTCAAAGGAATATTACAGGAAAGTATTCTGGGATGTTATTTTCAATGAAAACATGAAAAAGAAAATGGCTACAATAGTAGAGGGGGAAATCTAAACATCTACATGAAACTAATCTTAACTTTTATAATTAAATAAAATAATGTAGTTTTAAAAATTTGGACTGCACATTATGTGCTGGAGATTCACTTACACATTGTTCAGTTATCATTTTCATACTCTAGACCACCAGCACACTAATATTTATTATTTAAAGTAGAAGAGAGGGATGTATGTGTATATATATTTGTGCACACACACACACACACACACACACACACACACACACGCATTGTCAATTTTATCACCCCAGTTGTTCAGGACTTTAAACTTGGGATTACCCTTAACATTTCCCTTCCTCCCACACCTCAGATCTAATCCATCAGAAATCCAGAACACAATCCTATCACCATCTCCACAGCTAACTTCAAAGCATCAATCTCACCTGTATTGCTTTTCCAAACTGGCCTCCCTTTGTCAGTATTGTTCAATTTATAGTCTCTTTTTAAGGCAGCAGCTAGTGATCAATCCTTATATTAAAACAGGTAATGCAGTTATCTGCTTAACACACTGCTTGGGGATTCCTATTTTATGTAATGAAAAAGCCAAATTCCTCTGAAAAGGTCTACAAGGCTCTGCATCATCAGCATTTTTTTATATCTCTGATCTCATCCTCTTATCTATCCACAGTGCTCAGAACAGTGTCTGGCACACAGCAGGTGCCTAATACATATGTATTAAACAAATAATCAACTAATAAATAATCGATCAATAAATGTATCTTAACGGTGTAGGCAGAATGATGTAAATTAATTGCATGCTGAGGTAAACTACTAGCACATTATAGCAAGGTAACATAACTGTGCAACCCATATAATATAATCTTCAGAGATAGTTTCTATTTAAAAAAAAAAAAAAAGGAATAGTTGAAGGACACAGGTGCCAAACTGCAAGAGCTCCCATTGCCAACACTGGAATAATTCAAGTAAGAACATAAATACTGATGATAATATATTCTAACTCAAAGAACAGTGTAAATATCTGAGTCCATACTGTTATACATAAGTGATTGAATAAATAATAGATAAATAAATTGGGACAAGGGGTGAAATTTTCATACACAAGAATTGCAAATTATATATAAAAATCTCCCCTTGAATGTGGGTTTCACTTAAGTAACACAATGAATGGAAGTGGAAAATAGAAGCTTGATGGTGGAAAAACCTGGCAGGCAAATAGCATTTTAACCTAGAGGCCAAGTCTAATATCACCATGAAGAGTCATGCTGATATCATGTACCAACTGATATCATGAGATGAGGGTACTTCACCTCTGGGGTATTCTTCCAAAAGTTCATTACCTCAGTCTAACCATGAGAAAATATCAGACAAACACAAATTGAGGGACGTTCTACAAAAAGACCTAATATTCTCTCAAACTGTCAAGAATATAAAAAATGAGGAAAAATTGAGATACTATGGCAGATCAAAAGAGACTATGTAAAGACATGAATAAAAATGCAATATGGTATCCTGATTGTTTTCTGGAAGAGAAAATAAATGAATAGAAAATCCAGTAAAATAAGAATAACATCTGAAGTTTAATTAATAGTATTATACCAATATTAATTTCTGAGTTTTGACCAAGGTTATGCAAGATGTTAAGATAGGGGAAACTGAGTAAAAAACTACACAAAAAACTTTCTTTTCAATGTTTTTGTAAAATTATGCTAAAGTAAAAGGTATGAAGTAAACATATACTGACACATGCAAAAAAAAAAAAAAAGGAATGGAGAAAGAAAAAATGGGTGCAAAATGGCATTATTTAAAAGGAGAAAATTGTAGATTTTTGTCTGTGCTGGTCACCTAAGTTAAAAATTTTGGAAGAGAATAAAAAACATTTCAGATATTATGCTATTCATTGTTTCATTTTGTATTTTGAAGTAACTTTAAAAATAAAATGTTTTATATATGCTAAGGTGTTCTTTTAAGATTATTGCTAAATACATCGTAATGAAATTAATACCATGAATTACTATTTGTTTAATACTAGACCTGGCATACCACTTTGAACTAGATTGCAGTTTAAATATATTTATAATAGAAAACTATTATAAAACAATGCACTATAAAACAGGAATCTTTATTCCAATTGCATTTACTTACAGTAAAATGTGAAGAGGGGGGCTTACAATGTCATTTTTCTTTATCCTCATATTTTTCATTTCTTTTTTTTTTCATTTCTTTTTGACAGAAAGCATATTATTTCCGTTTATTTTCCATTTGAAGTGCTACTTCCTATGAGATCATTTAAAATAATTAATAGACATTTTTAGAGCAGTTTTAGTTCAAACAAAATTTGGGCAATTAAAAGTGCGGAGTTCCCATATATTTATTCTCTTCCCTCCCAACACACTATACATCCTATTATTAATATCTTGCATTAGTGTGAAACATTTGTTACAATTGATGAACCAATATTGATAGATATTTATGAATTAAAGTCCATACTTTATTTTAGAGTTTAGTCTTGGTGTTTTAGGACTAAACTAAACTAAAGTTCTATGACTTTTGACAAATGGATAAATTCATGTATCCACCATGATAACAACATACAGAATAGTTTCACTGACCTGAGAATGTCCTGTACTCTACCTTTCCATCCCTCTCTGCACTCCTCCTGAATTCCTGGCAACCACTGATATTTTTACTGTCTTTGTAGTTTTGCCTTTTCCAGAATATCATTAGTTGGAATCATACAGTATGTAATGTTTTCAGACTGGCTTCTTTCACTTAACAATATGCATTTAAAATTAGAGCTTTTTAAAAAATCACTGAATAATACCCCATTATATGAATGTACCACAGTTTACTTATTCATTCATCTATTGAAGGACATCTTCGTTGTTGCCATGAACATTTGTTTTCAGGTTTATGTATGAGTATAATTTCAATTTATTTGGGTAAAGAACTAAGAGTGTGATTGCTTAATTCAATGGTAGGCCTATGTTTAGCTTTGTATGAAACTGTCAGACTGCCTTCCAAAATGGTTGTACCATTTTGCATTCCTACCAGCAGTGAATGAGAGTTCCTGTTGCGCCACATCCTCTACAGTGTTTGGTATTATCACTGTTGCTGGAATTTGGCCATTCTAGTAGGTGTGTTGTGGTATCTCATTGTTTAAATATGCAATTCTCTAATGACAAATGATGTAGAGCATCTTTTCTTATGCTTATTTGCCATCTGTATGTCTTTGGTGAGGTGCCTGTCCAGATCTCTTGTCCATATTGTAATTGCTTTTTTTTCCCCCTACTGTTGATTTTTGAGAGTTCTTTTTGTATTTTGGATATAAGTCCTTTATCAGATATGTGTTTTCCACATGCCTTCTACCTGTTTGTCTTGTTTTCTAATTTTCTTAAGAGTATCTTTTGCAGAGCAAGGGTTTTAAATTTTAATGAAGTCCAACTTACCACTTTTTCTCATTCATGGACTGGGCTTTTGGTGTGTTGTTTTCTGTAAATTGTATGGTTTTGCATTTTACATTTATGTCTATGATCCATTTTGAGTTAATGTATGTGAAAGATATAAGGTCTGTGAATAGATTCATTTTCTTTTTGCATGTGGGTTTCAAGCTGTCCCAGTACCATTTGTTGGAAAGACTATCCTTTCTCCATTGGCCTGCCTATAATTGCTTGATTATACTTGTGTGGGTCTATTTCTAGGCTGTCTATTCTGTTCCACTGATCTATCTGTCTATTCTTTTGCCAACACCACATCATCCTTATTATGGTAACTTCATAATAAGTCTTAATGTCTGGTAATGTTGGCCATCTGACTTTGTTCTTCTTCAATGTTGAGGGTCTTCGTAGTTCAGTTTTTATGATAGATACTCCATGTATTTCCAAAATTGCATTGTGGATTTTCTAACTCATAGTTTCTTAAATTTGAACATCTCCATGTTAACAATGAATATTCTTATAAAATTATAATATTGGGAATTTACAGAATTGATACACTTTTGCTCTGAATCAATGGCAAAAATGTAAAAAGAAAGGACATTATGCCCATCGTTGGATAAATTATTCTCAGCCATTTTTCTGGAGAGTAGTTCATTTCTCTGTAGTTACATTTTTTGTTGATACTTTAGTCAAGTAATGAAAATTGTAATTATCCAAACATATTTGTGATATTTAACCACCACAGCATAAAATTCATGAGGCAAAGATCAGATCTAATTTTGTCCATCACTCTACCTTCAAGGCATAGTATAATTCCTGGCATATACTAAGTACTCAACATTGTTTGTTGAATGAATAAATCATCATGTGAATAAATTTTCCTCTTTAAGTTGAGATACTAATCAATGACATCACGATAAGGTAGTCACTGGACTCCTTTGATAATAGAAAAAACTTCATGATAAGACCTATGTCTTTAATCTGTACTGTCACCTGAGTAAATCCTCAAAGACACTAAACCTGGAGTTAGTTGGGTGAAAGAGAAAGAAATAGGAAGCCAAAGACAAACCACTTGTCATGGATATTTTTTGGTCAATGTTCATAAGAAAATTTTATATATAAGGTACAAAGAATTAGAGTTTAGGAAGTTAAGGTGGGAGCAGAATATTAAAATAAACATCAAGTCATACTATACTTGGACCTAGGCAAATATATAAGCAAGTAATATGTGTCTAGCAAATAACATTTTTAGTGGAAATAGTATGGGTTCAAGAAGTTCCTTGTAATAGTTAAATAGCTATGTGATGTCAAGCTTTCCATTATCAGTCACATTTTGATAACATTATGAATTTCACAAGACTCTTATGAAATATAGTCAGACAATGCATATAAAGTAAATAGAGAAGTTTCTGAAAAATGGAGGGCATTCAATATACACATACAACATACATTCTCAGTGTTGTCTCCAAAATCAGATTTATACCTCCCAAAATCAGATCTATGTTTTTCTTTACCCCATCACCCTACTCAAGCATTCAGATTATTCCTCTTCTCTACTTTTCTAAATCTAAATGGTTACAGTCACTGGAAAATGAAATTTACTCATAATTACCACACTGATGGGCCGACAGATTTCTAACCTAGTTCAATTGACTCCTTAAAATACCTGCAAGTATATTTATCATCCTCTTCCTCTATAAAGTTGATATAGTCTTATTTTTTTCTCTAATTTTCTCAATTTTAGTGATACCAATGAACTATGAAATGGGCTCTGAATCAGCAGGCTAAAGGCAGATAGAAAGGACTTCAGTAATATGAACATAAATTATTTTCTGAGTCTCCAGAGGATATGAGTTTTCCCAGAAGAATGTTTTATATCCTGATTTGTTACACAAGCTTCTTAAAGTCCTGAAACTACTAAGTGGTTAAAACCACTGATGTTAACATTTGAACTAATAGATAATGATTGAAACATTTTATATAATAATTGAGTATTTATTTTGGTTATATGAAATAAATTACTTGTAATAAAGGAAAGGATTAAGAGAGAAAAACAGGTGTTTTTACCATGACAAAGTTTCAGTTTTACAGTTTTGACCAACAAATTAGGAGAGTTGATCTAAAACAGTCATCAATAAGAAATAATGATGAATAAATTCATTCAGATTATAGATAAATAATAGTTGTTCTATTAAAAAAGACTGTAGCTGAAACGTAGGGGAAAGAACTCTGGAGTTAAATTCAGAAATGTAGATTCTTGGTCTAACTCTGCCAATGTCTGCTGTGTGATACTGGATAAACTGGGAAACCTCTCTTAATACTGGTTGTATCATTCATGAAATGAATGCACGCTCAGAATGATATCTAATGATCCTTCTAACTATAATATCCAAGTAATATTTAAAAGTTTGCTCCCTGTTTAAAATCAGCTATAATAAAAAAACAAATAGAAATAAGATCTGCATAGTAGTCTTTCCCTCACAAGATTATTGTACCATTAAAATAATGTTTGTGAAAATGAACCGTGAAATCCTATACATTATTAGTAACTAATAAATTAGACTGGATTGGAAGTCTCTCTATTTCACTAAGACTATGGTGAAACTAAATGGTTTCCTGAAAAGTGAATCAATTGAACGGAGATTTAATCATTTTTGTAAATTGAGGAAAACATAGTCTCATCTTGTGTGTACAAGGTTCAAGTTTCTTGTAAAATTAAAATATCTGTAGAAAAGGAAAAGTGCAAAGGAGATGGAACTTACTTCATATTCAGTTTCAAGCAGACCATGTATTTCTATTTAACTTGTCTTTATTTTTTTTTAATTTTGAGTTCAGTATTTACCAAAATGTTTTCTTTGGGCCATTTACATAAATTACAAACTCACCACAAACCATTTAATCTCAGTCTTTAACTCAGCTCTGCCTTCTTCATTTTTTCTTGATTGCACACTATGTTTTCATTACGGCAGTTGGCTGTGCCCTCTCCTGTGTTCTCTGATTCATCCCTGGAGAGTTTCCAGACATTCAGGCTTGCCCTTCCCAGAGTCTGCCACGCGATTGCAGTTGTTCTCTGATGTGTGTTGGCAAGTGCTGTCCTTTATTTTGGGAGCTGAGGCCATGCCTATTCCTCCTCTGTAAGGGATTTGTTGCCATGAACTGTGTGCACTACAGAGTTCCTTTCTCAATGTTGAAAGAAAAACTTGAAAAAAAAAAAAAAATCCAAATACCTGGGGTCTATATATTTAGAAGCAAATGCATACACTTTCTAGGCAGTTTTATCTCTACTTTGGTAAGTTGTGAGGAAATCATGGTCAAACAAAAAGTTTTCCATTTGAGAAATAAGGACTCAGTGTGTTCATTTTTTATTATGTACAGCTTCTTTCTTCATTGGGCTTGGGGGATTGAGGCCAGCACATTTTTTGGTTTCATAGATTTTCAAGAAAACTTAAAAACATCAGAAAGATAAGAATGAGACAGTACAAACAGAGTGAGGGTATTAACTCTTCATCCTCATAATTTAAAAGTCAATAATATTATTTTTATTTAGGTTTTTCATGCACATTTCAAATAATTTAAGTAGTATGACCTGAGATGTTTGAGGTGCATTTTCACCTTGAAGGAAAGAGGTTAACTAGCACTATTTGAAATATTATCTTGTCTGGTGATTCTCTGGGGTTGTAATGTTGTTTTCATTTTTATACATTTTATGCCACAAGATTTGCATAGTTTAATCTATTTAGAAAAAACAGCAGAAGTTATGCTTGTAGTGAAGTATTTGGTATTCACAGAATAATAGTCAGTGACCATGTGAGGCTTATTATGGTGCAGGCAATATACTCAGTGCTTATCCACATAGCAACTGTATAATATAGTTTTTATTATAGATGCAGAAAGAGGCACAGAGAATATAAGTAACTTCACCAAAGTGAATAGTCAAAAAGTGGCATAGTCACAAACCAGTCCAAGTTCTTAATCACTTTCCAGCATCACCTTTTATGGCCACATACATACACATACAGAGCTAAATACGTATGTAGGGATCTATTGTTTGTCATTGCATAGTTAAAATCATTCAACAAGCTATATGTATATACTATCAAAATATAAATGTGACTGCAAAATGATAAACACACACTTTGCAATGGCAAACACACAATATCATCTATGTGTGAGTATATCTATGCTTACAAATGCATGTGTGTGTGTGTGTGTGTGTGTGTGTGTGTGTGTGTGTGTGTGATATCTTAGAACAATTGATGCTGCTCTTTGGGGAGCTTGCTCTTAATGAAATAACAAACATAATGTCCCTTGACATATATATATAGGCTTCTGCTTCTCTGACTTCAATTCACTCTAAATTTGCACCATGAGTCAATTTTCCTGCCATTCCTACATCCTAGCCATTCTGGAATTTACTTGGGCCATAGTGATACCCAGAATTACACAATTTTCTTAAGGACTAAAGTAGGCCATCACAAGATCCTTCTGTTTACTATATAAGGAAATTAAACTGCACTATACTCAGAGCTATGTTCTTTTGTCTTTTGATTTGGTATATTATGCAGTTTCTCTAAAGGAATTGTATTTTCTTTAAATATCAGTATTTATCTTAACCTGTTTTTGAAAGAATACAGCACAATACCTAGTGTGTAGTATGGAAGGTGCTCAAAAAAATTTAATGAATGTACAAATGAATGGCAATATAAAAATTATGCTTAAGATGGTATAAAACAATGGGTAAGATATAGTTTTATGTTAATAAGTACAGTGAATATCAATATTGGGTTAGATTATATGTGGGACCAGAATATTCCTTTGATTATATTAGCAAAGAAACATCCAATCAAGAATAGTCATACTCTGTAGAGAACAAATGTATGGATACCAAGGGGGGAAGGAGGAGGTGGGATGGATTGGGAGATTGGGATTGACATATATACACTACTATGTATAAAATAGATAACTAATGAGAACTAACTTTATAGCACAGGGAACTCTACTCAATGCTCTGTGGTGACCTAAATAGGAAGGAAATCCAAAAAAGAGGGAATATATGTATATGTATAGCTGATTCACTTTGCTGTACAGCAGAAACTAACACAATATTGTAAAGCAACTATACTCCAGTAAAAAAAAAAAAAAGAAAAAGAAAACAGAAGAGTCATACTCAAACTCCGCCATTTCTGTCCCCTGGTAGAATGTACTGACAATAGATGAATTAAGAAATATCATATATCAGAAAGATATAAAATACAAGATTTTTATTGTATCTCTTCTCTTATTGGTCTATGCAATTACATAAATAGTGAAGAATGGTAATTCTTTACAGTAGAATATCAAGTAATAAGGAATAAGAGAACCACAAAAACACCATTTTGCTATCATTATATTAAAATTTTTCTGGCAAGAATCTTCAATGGACAATAAAACATGATATGTACATAGTTTCAATGTGTCTATCAAATAATCACAGATTAAAGAGGGAAAGTGGTAATGTTTCATTGAAGAAATATGGGAGCCATCACCATAAGTGATCTATATTAACATCAACAAAATACCATAAACTGATATCTTGTATCTCCTGATATGATATACTGAGAAGGCTATATTAATTCTGTAGTACTCCTTCCAAAAATAATTGTTCACTTTAATCATAAGGGAATGTCAGATAAAAATAAATAAGACATCTGAACTAAATTCCTCAAAATTACAATGTAAAAGAATTACTAAATAGCTGTTTCAGATGAAGAAATACTAAAGAAACATGAACAATAATTAATATTTACTTCTCAGTTGGATGCAGGATAAGGTAGAAATTTGTGTAATGCTATAAAGGATGAATCTGAGATAATTGAAGACACATTGAACTGTATATTAAATAATATCTTTGTATAAATAGTTAATGTTCTAAGTTGAATAATTTTTAACATAATTATGTAAGAAAGTGTACTTGGGAAATAAATGCTGATTTATTTAGGAAGAAAGCGCCTTGATGTTTGGAACTAAATCTCAAATAGTTTTAGGAAAATAAAATGTATTTATACAAGTCAAAAAATGGTAAATCTTGGTTAAGGATGTTCTTTATATTATTATTGTTACTCTTTAACCTTGTAACTACTTAAAAATAAGAAGTACTTTTGGTATAAATGAAAAAGGCTCAAACTATATGACTCAAAAGAGATGAAGAATAGATATATAAGGCTACAAGCTTTTAATTTAAAATGTATTTCTCATCTGCGATGAGATTAAATGGAAAAAAATAGTAGGGATCTGGAGTTTTCCTCCAGGTATCCATGGCATCTTGCAAGTTTGAACCTCCTAGTAAGTGTATTAGTAGCTTTGTTTCCTGGCTTGTCTTCAGAGCAATGAGTTTCACTGTTATGACATTACATCATTTATATTTTAGTGGTGTCTACACATAAAGGGCACTTTAGAATAAATTATAGAAATGAATAATTACCATAAAATTACTATGAAATTTACATTGCACCAATACCTTATACCAGGAACTATGAAAAATGCCATAAATTGTTTTTCTTCTAATTTAGAGTTATTTCTCTTGACTCTTTTCTTCTGTCTGTAAATAGTAAATCTGCAGGATGATTTTATAAACACTCTAAAGTTTGGTTCTAAATATCACATAGGTCATCAGCTAAGTGATGAATATTAATGTGCTTATTATTTCACTCCTGATTGATATAACACAATTTAAAATCTTTCTATAAACAAGTATGTGTCTGTTAACATTATTTTACATCTATTCAAGTTTATGTAACAAGTATTATGTCTATTAACTTTCTTGTTAATAAATCTTATTATTATGCCTGTCGACCTTAAAAGCACTTAAAATGAATAAGTTACTGAAAATTAAACTAAAATTTTTGAAGGTTAAATGCTAATGAAAAAGGAAAGTGCATATGTGTATATATGTAAATGTGATAATATTCATATATATCAAACTATGTATAAAATGAGTTCTTAATAATAAAAGTTAACAGAAAATTATGTGCTATAAAATCATTTCTCTTCTGCCCAATATGTATAGTAAAAGACTTTGTTTGGAAAGGGCTAATCTGTACATTTTGCCACCCACTCCTGACACATCTGTATTTAACTGGACATATCTTAGTGTCTGGAACTTTCCCTTTTTTCTTATTCTTCTAACACTTTTACCCCACTCTTCTCTCTCTCAACTGTTGAATTTTCTTCAGATACCAATAAGAAAATATAAGCAGTGGTAAGACAAGTTCCACATCTGTCAATAAACCTGCCTCTGTGCCCATATATTCCTACTTCTTTGCACTCATATTGCAAGACTGACCTTCTCCCACCTAAGGACAGAGCCTCCAATTGTACACAAATTCCCATTTCCTTTTGCTGGTTAAGAACATTGTTCCAGCAATTAGTCCTTTGTTTTCTGTATCATCATTTTAAATTCTTCTTACAGTATCATTAATATTAGCTTATAAATGTCATAATATCACTGATATTAAAAAATAAACAACTTCTCTTTACCCCATGTCTTCTTCCATCTATCTACCCTTTATTTCTATGTTCCTCTCTGTATAGAAACCCTTACAAATCTTATCTGAAATCCTTATCCCATTTCCTTTCCTCTTCTTACAAATCAAATTTTCAATTCTGTCTTCAGTTTTCAAACCAGTCTGCAGTGTGTAACCGAGTAAGTCACAATCTCTAAAACATTTTCAACCTTTGACCTCTGAGACTCCATCTCCCCTCATTCTTTCTTTATCACTTGCATAGTTTCCCAAGGATTTCTTTCTAGAATTCCTCCTGAACCCCTAAATGCTGCTGCTCTTCCCTTGTGTTAGTCCAAAAACTCTTGCTTTCTCCATATAACAATCACTCTCTAAGTAATACTATCCTGCTTTATGGCTTTTTCTTTAATCAACAAATATTCACTTAGCACCTGCTACGTTCCAGACACTATGCTGGGTGATAGTGTTACTTCAAAAACTCCTCGGATCTTTCTGGGTATTGTCTGAAACTGGCCCCCTTACACAGAGGGTAGGGAGAAACCTAAGAAAAAGGTAGCCACTCCAGATTGGCAGGGGTAACTTTTAAAAAGCAAGGGAATTTACTTATGAGGTTTGTCTTGGGCAGCCAAAAGACAAGTAGATTTCTTCACCTGCCCACCAGAACCTTAAAAGTTTATTTAGAGCCTAACTGGGTTCAGTCACAGTCACATACCAGTAAGGATAGCTTCACATTTCTATTTCAAGGTTGCATGCTTGGAGCAGCTTCTGGGAGCAGGGAAGGCAAGCTGAAAGCATATTCAAAGGACAGGGAGGGGGTGGGGAGCCTCCAATTGCCCAGGTCCAGCTCATGGGTCAATTGGTGGTCACATATTTTTGATGGCCTCCTTCAACAGGTAGAGATATATCAATGAACAAAATAAACAAGCAACCTGCCTCCTGGAGTGCACATTCTGTTGGGTAGAGAGACCTGTAATATACAGCAAATTATATAGTGTAGTAGAAGGTGGTAAATATTAAGGAGAAAAATAAATCAGTGCTAAGAAAAGTTGGGTAGGTGGTACTTGAGCAAAGGCATGAAGAAAGTGGAATAGTGAGCAATGGATTCTCAGGAAGTCATATACTTTTAAATGCAGCCTATGCATGGGGAAAAAAATCACAGCTCCAGCTCTGGTCTGTACCATAAACACCACACTCCCATGTCCAATTACTTACTTATATCTCATGTGGATAAATAACCTAAGAGACATCTCAAGTATGGCATGTCTAAAAACAAAACAAAATTTGAAAATCCTGATTTTCTCCGACATTCTCCCTGCAGTCATTTACATTTCAGTAAATGGCAATTCTAGTTTTTCTGACCAGCATTCATGTATCAACCTTATCTCTCTCCTTTCTCACAACCCATAGCCAGTCCAACAGCAAATGCTGTTGAGTTTATTGTTTAAAAATAACTGGAGTCTGAGCATTTTCACAACCTTCACAGAAAATGCTGTGAAGACGTCACATCGCTCAACACATCATCATCTCTCATTTTGAATATGGCAATAACCTCCAAACTCCTATTCCTTCTTCTAATCTTGTTTCTCAAAAGCCAAGCCCTGAGTAAACCAAATCTATCTTATCATCTCCCTAAAAAGTAAACGCAAAGATAAGGTACACTGCAGAGTCTTGTACTGCTGGAGCCCCCGTCTCTTGTCTTTCCCCACTGTTCTCTTTGCTTACTCTGCTCCATCACTCTGGTTCAGCTGTTTCTGGAAAACATCAAGCATCTCTCCCCTGAGATTTGCAACTTGTCTTCACTCTCCTTGGAGTCCAATTACTCAGATAATTTGCAAGACCACTTAAAAATTTTTTTCCAGGTCTCTGCTTAAATATCATCATTTTAAAGAGGAAGTTCTTAACCATTCTGTCTCTATTGGCCATAAGTCTGGGTCCTTATCCTCCATCGTTTCTTCCGAGCACATATCATCATTTGACACATTAAGAATGTATTTTAAACATTCTCCTCCTACTTCCACTGGAATATAAGCTCCACAGAGTAGGAAGTAATCTGTTTGTTTACCATGGTATATTCAACACCAAGAATAATTGTCAGGCATATAGTAGGTATAAGAAAAATATTTATTAAATGTATCTTGAATAAGTTAAACATGAAACAAAGCAGACAGTCTAAATGTACTGCAGATCATTGTAGCTGAAAGTAGTCTTTAAGATTTAGTAGTTTTGTAGCTATCAAAACCAAAATGGACAAGATACACAATAATGTATGTATATGTAAATATACATGTATTTGCCTCTGCATTTAGAAAATTTTTTAGACCAGAAGCTTTTCTTAAAAGAATTTCTAGGATTTTTCTTGTTTCTTCAGGTAGACTACATTATGCAAGTATAATATAGAATAAGTAATATTTCTTAGCTGCCAATTTAAATAGATATCTTGAATTTTCCATGTAGTAAGTGAGAAAAAGTGTGGATGTAGACCATCCCAATTTTGAGAACAGACACAAACACTGGCTAGCTAATGTGTTCAGCAACAGTTTAAATTTTTAAATGTGCTTATACATCACAATTCTTTAAAAAATGTTTTTAGTAATCATGAAATTGTTCTTTAAACAAAGTTATGTATATTTTATTTAATGCACTATCCCACAGCCTCTCATTTCCCCCTAATCCACATCATAATTATATAAAGTATTTTTTTTCAAATTTCTAAATATACATTTTTCTCATAAAAATCAACCTGTGTCATTCAGTATTTCATATTCTCCACATCGATGCTTA
This sequence comes from Balaenoptera acutorostrata, assembly GCF_949987535.1. Lineage (NCBI taxonomy): Eukaryota > Metazoa > Chordata > Mammalia > Artiodactyla > Balaenopteridae > Balaenoptera > Balaenoptera acutorostrata. The sequence continues at coordinate 59,556,140 of NC_080068.1, read as the reverse complement.
CTAGTTTGGCAAAACTAAATGATCTATTAATCCAGTTACTCTGATAAAGAATAATATTGAATAGAATATTGACATGAAAATTTAGAATCAATAGAGAATGGAAAATAAATACACTACCTGGCATAATAAGGAACACATGGGGATATGAAACTTTTCCCACAGCACTAAAAAAAAGACTGCTTACCTTTTGCAGAGCGACAATATATTTTTACGGTAAAAACTAATGTGTACTGATGGCTGCTTCAGTAGATTCAGATTTGGGGTTTTCTCTTAAATGTTACTTTCCCTTATGTGCTCAGCCTGTAATGGGTTTATGGTCCATACTAGTGTTACATTACATAAAGTGTTAAAGTTTTACAACAGTAAAATAACATATTTATCACACATGTATGCTGCTCAGACTCACATATTCATTCTATACCACTTTTCATTTCAGCTTGTTATAAAGTCTGACTAATTTTTTTAAGATATGCTCTTTAGATTACTAAAGCAATTAATATCCATTTATACTGTTTGTAATAAATTTGTAAATTCTATGTCTGAAGAGATTTCAGGAAAGACGCTTCAAAGTTATAGGATCTTACTCTTCTAGTTCAAATCTGATTAAGAAAAATCTAAGCTAATTTTAAAATACAGTTTAATCATCATATTTGATTGTACATTCATTTCACTGAATGTATGTTTTTGAAAAACTGAAATATAATTTTGTTTGATTTTCTACTTAATAATTACATACTTTAATTGAAGATCCAATGCCAACATGAGACAAATAAATTGACATTTTTAATAGTTCTCTGGCACTATCATTAGTCATAATCTTAAACTGTCTGTGGCAGGTCATGTTGGATGTTGAAAACTCCATTGTGTGGAATAGCTCCTGGCACACTGAATTATTTGAATTGTGTCATCATTAGTTTAGCAAATAAGTCATATGCTATGAGATAACGTTTGCTTTTATTATAGAAGGACAGAGAAGAACTAACTATATTCTTGATTCAAATTACATTAATACTATTTCAATTTGTACTTCAGAAAAGCATACAAGTTGATTTTGGAAAACAAACAGCAAATAAATTATCACATTTTGTGTAATGCCATTCATACACTTTCTAATAATCTTAGCTGCTCCTCAAAACAATCATGTGTAATAGGGTTTTTGTGTGTGTGTGCTTTTAAAGGTTTTTTAATCTTCATCAAATAGAACTGGATACAGCAAACCTTTAACTGGTGGTTAAGCAATTTGACAGAGTTATAAAAAGGACACATCTGGGCTTGACTCCAAGTCTTCTGAGGAAAATTTAAATGACTGCCTGATACAAAGTATTTCAACCCAAAAGTTTGTTCAGGAGAAAATATGAAGAGAAGCGAAAATATTTGTAAGCAAAATGGAGGTTTCCTTGTATGACGGAGACATATATTAAAACTTTAACCCTAACAGGCTCCAATCTGTGCGTTTGTGCATGCTTATATAGATGTAGTGGGTACTGTGTCTATATAAAAGAAAATATACATAAACATGTGATTGTACATTTGAGTTTCAGTCGTTTTATTTCTGAAATGTATTGTGAATACAAAATTCTCCACATAACATAGCTTTAAACTTTAAAGTCTATTAATAAGACAAAACTAAGTATCATGGCATAGCATTAAAAAATAATATTTAAAGTTTTTTTTGTGCCCCTCCACAAAAGCATCTTGCTTTCTCTTTCAGTTAACCCTTTCCTTAATTTTGGATTATTTATTCCTAAAAAACATAGTATTGTTTGAGGTTTGGAGAACCAATTTTTGATATTTATATAAGCAGTGCTCATTCTTCTGTGATTTGCATTTTCTCCCAAATATTCTTTTTTTGAGACTTAGATATATTCATGCATGCAGTGAGAGGGGATTCCAATTGAAGAATATAGTCACCAATCATTAGACATGACATGGTCAGATCATATCGTTCCATGTTTTGGCATATAGTAAAATTTATTTAATTGTGATTGGACATAATATTTTTATTATATGTTTGTCAGGGTTTTTGTTTGCAATTTTTTATTTTGCAAACAATTCTGCAACAAAAATGTAAGAACATGACTTCGGTACACACGTTAGCTGTGCTGTACACCCAGAAGTACATGTGCATACATGTTCAATTGTATTGGGAAATAAAAATTCTTTTCCAAAGTTGTTGCATAAACTTTCAGTAGAGTGCATAAAATTTCCCTTGCCCTACAACCTTTTCTGCACTTGATATTATCACCAACTTCATTTTTTCCAACACAATATGTGTAAAATATTTTTTGACTGCAAACTTAAGTTCCATTTTCTAGATTATTCATATGGTCAAGCATGTCATCATAGATTTTTGGATGACATGCTTTTCCTTGTTCAATACAGCCAACTCAAGATTTTTGTTTATATATTTATATATTTATTTACATATTGAATTGTTTGCTCATTCAAGTAATTTGTATAGGCTTTTTACAGTTCCTGTATTTAAATTTTATAGCTTATGTATATTGTTAATATACAAATTTTTGAATTGTCATTTCTCCCTCTCTGTAGTGTATTTAATAAACACAAATTCTTAATTTCAAGGTAGTATAATTTGTTGGTATTTTTCTTTGCCTAACTGCTTTTGGATCTTTAAGAAAACTTTCTATTTACTAAAATGGTAAAGTTTTTCCTCTATATTTTCTTCTAAAGGTTTTCAAAATTGTCCTTCCAAATATAACTACATAATTCATTAGAACTGAAAATTTATGTTATAATGAAGGGTTCATATTTTTTCCCACATGAATAACAAATGGACACAGCACCATTGATTTAATGGGCCACCATTGCCTTGCTAATTTGCAACACCAGCTCTCTATGAAGTTTCCATATAAATCTGATTCCAGGGTCTCTATTTGGTGCAACTGGTGAAATTGCCCATTCCTGTACCATTACCACAGTATTTTTATTACTATAAGGAGCCCTAATATAAACTAGGACAAATCCTCCCATTTGGTTGTTCAGCAGGTGTATCTTGTATATGTTTGGCTTCTTTCTCTTTTATATTAATTTTAGATATATGCTATTACATTCCTTGGAAAAGTGTGTAGATTTTGACTGTGATTACAATTTAGAGAAACTAATATTTTATTACCTAATAATATTTTATTTAATATTTTATTAAATCATTTTGTATGATTTATATTTTTTCTCTGAATTGTCTGCAAATAACAATATTTTGAATCTTTACATTGTCTTTTTTTCTTATTCTGCTGGTTAGGACTTGTAACTCATTTTTAAAAAGAAATGCTGACAAAATGTCAGCAAGAATGATGAAATAAGAGACTTCTGATTTTCTCTCCTCTTACAGACACACTGAATAAACTACTACACAGGGATCAATTCCCTCTGAGAGAAATACAAAAATTAATTGAGTGACTCCTATACATTCAGTGACTGAGAAAATACCCACACTGAAAAGAGTAGGAAAATCTGAGAAACACTCATACCATACAACACAGCCCCTGGTACAGAGTTTTCTATTCAGGATGGAACCCTCAACTCTCAGCTTCTCCCAGAGATGCACATTTAGCACCCCAACTTTTAAGGCTGCTATCTGAGAAACTGGCTCCCAAATTACCTACCTCTGAGAGCTGATGAGTCTCAGCATTTGCAAGTCTCCCAGACCATATGAAACAAAGAGGCAGCTTTGTTTCACCACCAACCCAACCCTGACCAGCTCAGAAGGAGCAGGTGAAAACTCAAGGCTCCCAGTTTTTCCCTGAATGGGGTTTCACTGCATACTTTCCCAGCTGAGGGTCAAACTTCTAATCAGCTTGCATCTGGGAGCTGACTGGGATCCTCTGGGAGCTTGAAAGGGCTTTTGGACACTTGCCCTGTCTTCTCCTCCCAGCTTGCTCCAACAATAAAACAGTCTCCAGTTTCTCCCTAGAAGGAAATGTCCACCGTCTTGTGCCCCAATTTCTAAGGCTGCCACTCAAGAGACTGGCTCCTAAATCACCTAGTTCTAGGAGATGATGGAGTTCTGCAATTTCAAGTCCCCCAGAACACAAAGACAAAGGGCAGTTTTATATGGATGCACAAGCACCCCAGCGGTTATTCCCTCTGGCTCAGCAAAGAGCTAGCAGGCAAAATAACCAGTTCCCAGTTTCTGCCTGAGAAGAGCTAGGCTGCCTATAGAACATCCCAGCTTTCACAGCTGCTGCCTGAAAGGCTTCCAATCAGCCCCTATCTGGGAGCTGACAGGGCAGGCTATTAGAAGTCCTCTGGGAGTGTGAATGGGAATGTGGAAATTTCCCCACCTTTGGGTCACTGACTGGACTTGACATATTCTAATCTCCTGGGGGCCGCTAAGAACAGAGGCAGGGATTTGGAAAAACACAAAGACTTTAGAGGCGCCAGAATCTCAGACCAGATTGAGGACTTTTCCATCTATAGTCATCAGAAATATTGGCCTATAGTTTTCTTTTCTTGTAGTGTCCTCATCTGACTTTGATATCAAGGAAATGCTGGCCTTGTAAAATAAGTTGAGAAATGTTCTTCTCTATTCAATTCTTTGGAAGAATTTGAGAAGGATTGGCATTAATTTTTCTTTAAAAGTTTGGTAGAATTTTCCAGTGAAGCTATTTGTTTCTGGACTTCTCTTTTTTGGAAAATTCTCTAGTGCTACTTCGATCTCTTTACTTGTCTGTTCAGATTTTCTATTTTGTCATGACTCATTATTGGAGGGTTGTATGTTTCCAGGAATTTTCTTTCTTCTAGGTTAGTTGGTATATAATTATTCATAGTAATCTCTTATGATTCTTCACATATCTGTTGTATCAGTTATAATGTCTCCTATTTCATTTCTGATTTTATTTATTTCAGTGTTTGCTCATTGGTTTTCTTAGTCTAGCTAAAATCTTGACAATTTTGTTTATCTTTTCAAAAAACCAAACTCAGTTTGTTGATTTTTTCTATTGCCTTTCTACTTTCAATTTCATTTATTTTTGCTCACCTTTGTTATTTCTTCATTCTACTAACTTTGGGCTTAGTTTGTTCTTTTTCTGGTTCCTTAGTTTGTTCCTTTTTCTAGTTCCTAGTTAGCTTGCTTATTGGAAATCTTTCTTTTTTCTTAATATAGACATTTATTGCCATAAGCTTCATTCATAGAACTGCTGTTGCTGCATCCTATAAGTTTTGGGCTGTTGCATTTCTATTTTTGTTTGTCTCGAGACACTCTGATTTCTCTGTTGATGTCTTCTTTGACCCATTGGTTGTTCAGGACTCTCAAGTGTCCAAATTTGTCACTGCAGCCCCATGCAACCACCAAAAGCTCTGTTGTTTTCTTTTTCCACCAGCAGTAGTCCTCTGCCTGGACTGAACAAATCACTTTTATATTTTAAATTGTTTTACTGATTGTTCTCAGTGTAAGGATTAGCCTGCCACAGACTGTCATATCCTATTTTGAACAAGGAAACTGAAATCTGATTTTCAAAATCAACTCTGATAATAGCTTTCTTTAACTGGAGTATTAAGACCATTTACATTTATCACATATTTCTCATATGCCAATATGATGAATATGGATTCATTTCTATTTTTTTATATGTTTCTTGCCTATTCTGTCTTTAACCACTTTCTTAGATTGTTTTCTAATGCATTCTTTGTTTTCCTTTTTGTTACACTATTTTTTCCTATTTCTTTTTTGGGGGGAATTTTACACATATTTATATTCGTTAATGGTTTATCTTAAAATTTTGGTACTCACATTCAACTTAAGACTGTGAATGCTATTTGATAGATTTTCTCAGTTCTGAAATGATATAATGAACTTTAGATTATTTTGTGTGATTAACACATGCTATTGTTATTCAGTATGTTTATTTTATATTGATTTATTTATCCCACATATTTGGTATTATTATGCAGTAATGCTATAAGTAATGATTGTCTAGATTTTCCAAATATTTACTATTTCCTTTGATTACCATTTTTTCCCCTCAGATTTCTTAGATGATTTTTCTTTTTCCTTGAATCTCATCCTTCAGTTTTCTACAGAGATGCTCTGTTGGAACTAACCCAGTATGATACTGTATATCTGGAAATATTTCCCCCTTTTCTTCTCAAGAGAGAGTTTCATTAGGTGTGTAATTAATGTCAGTTGTTTGAAGATATCATTTTGTTGTTTATGCAACCATTGTTACTACTAAGATATCAACTGGCACTCTATTTTCATTTTTTCCTGAGTAATCTATCTATCCCATCCAACTCCTCTTTTTCCCTTTCAGGATGCTCTAAAGATACCCTCTTTATCTTTGGTTCTGATTTCACTAAAATATATCTTGCTGGGGATTTCTTTTTACTTATCATCCTTTGGAGTCACTAGGTTAACAGAGTGTGAGAATTGATGTCATTCAAGTATGTATGTCTTGGTCATTTTGTCTTCAAAAATTCACTTTAGGATAAGCTTTTTTGAAAATAGTGTGAATTTTTATTTACAATTATAGTTCAGGTTCATTTTAGCAAATTTGTGGTATATGAAAAGTTAAAAAAAACACTTTTAAACACAACTCCAAGAAATGATAACATCTTAATATAAGCAACTATTTTGTTTTTGCTTTACTAAGATATAAAAAGTATACATAGAAAATTTAATATAAATGAGTTTCATAGACTATTTCTCAAGTTAATTAATATTCTTCTACAACATAAATTTGGTGACTCTATGGTATTATATATATAAACCAATTTAACCAATCATCTAGCTTTCAAATATTTAAGTTGTTCCCATCTCTCCATTCTTATGCTCAGTTATCAGGATATGATAGTGAAATAAATGTGGAAAAATCTTTGTCTGCAGAAACCTTGCAATCTACTTGGTGAAAGCAAGCACTAAATAACACAGTAGTAAATATATAGTATTTTTTTAATGTGGGGAATGTTGAGGAAAAAAACATATGAAGTGGGAAAGGTGGATACAGATTATTAGGGCTTGCTGTGTGAAATATTAGCAAGTCCAGGAAAGGTTTCTCTGAGAAAGTGTTTTGATTAACATATGAATCAGAAACCAGTCATACAGATATCTGGAAGATCATGCCAGGAAGAGAAAACAGCAAGTACAAAGTCTCAAAGTGGTAACATGCCATGAGTAGGAAGCCAGAATTCTGGATTGAAGGAGGCATTGGAGAGCATGGGATGACATCAGATGGTACCAGAGGGTCAGGTCATGTTGGATTTTAGGGGTCGTAGTGAGGATTTACCTTTTACTGGGAAAGAAATGAGAAGTCTTTGGGGATTCTGAGGAGAGAAGTGGTATGATCTGAACTAATAGTATCATTTTGACTACTTTGTTGAGGATAGACTAAAGAGTGGACAACAGAAGCAGTGAGACCAGTTAGGAGGTTGCTTTAATGTTCTAGGCCAAAGATGATGGACTTATACTGAAGAGGCAATAGTGGGGATAATTTGGTCCCCAGATCAAATTCTGGAGCAAGACGCAAACAGGAGTTGCTGGTAGGTTTGTTATAAACAACCAAGACTGCAGAAGGAGATATGTTAGGAGAGGGGCAGAGACTATCAGGAGGTCATATTTATAGGTAAATATTGTGAATATTTCTACTCTTTTATTTATAAGTCCCTGAACATGAAATGTATATAGAAATATGTGTACATTTTAAATATTTTTCTATCTACGGTCAAATAATTTTCCAGTGTGTATTTTACTAGTTTATGCATTTGAGCAGTACATGTAACTATTTCCCTTCACACTCTAAAATACTAATATTGCTATTTTTAATTGCTGTAAATTTTATGAGCAAAAGTGCATCTCAATATTGATTTAATGTGCTCTTTAATTAGAACAAACAAACTTAATTTAAAATACTTGAGTCAAAATACTGCAAGATTTGACTTCTTCCTACTTCCTCTTTTACTCTTTTTTATTATTCGCTGTCCATAGTTTTAGTCTGTTTAATAAATAGGGATACTGACATTTGTAATTTCTTGCCCTCAGGACATTTGAATCCTCTTACAAGTTTTGGGAATTCTCATTATGCCCCTTGGACATGGCAATCTGAAAGGGGAATGTCCTTCTTATTTCCATTTTTTGCCAGACAAGATATTGGTAGCCTAGGCTTATGTAAGTAGTCTTTCCTGCCAACAACTTAGTTTCTTGATTGAATGACTCCATTGAAAAGAGAGAGGAAACTGTAATATTCAAAGGTGTCTAGCAAGGGCAACGACATCCATTGGTAGTGGTGATGCACAGGAGTGGGGAAGTGCCTTGACTGACTGTTCTTAATTATTAACTTCTGCAGACATGCTAGATGTGGTCCTATATAAAATCTGTTTCTCCAGGCTTTAGTGACCCTTTTCATCCTCCATACCTTTAAAATAATTCCACTTTTTTTCTTACTTCTGCCAGAGCTGTATTCTGTTGCTTGTAAGCTAGAACCCTGACAAGAACTGACTACAGTATCCCATTAGGCTCAAAATGGTTCTTGCATATTGCTGTTGTTTGGTACTTTAATGGGGCAAAGCTATTTTTATTCATTAGAAATCCTCTTGGTGAGAGCATTGCATGAACCGTTATGCAATATTTTTGTTAAGCCACTTGGAACTGAGACTGAGACCCTCACTAAATGATTAGCATAAGATAAAACAAAAATTTTATTACTCCTAAGAAAGAAAATATGAGACAGAGGGAGAGATTGCTGCCAGTGAGATGGCATAAGGCTATGGAGCTGAACAATTTAATTTTTTCTTATTAAAAACAAAACAAAAGAAAAATTAAATATTAATATTACTATCAAAATTGGAAATACAGGGCAAGTAGGAGTTGGTACCTATCATAGCAATGTGATTATATAATGACTCAAGATGATTATTCAGAGGTAGACTTATAAACATATTATTAATAAATATACAAGTAATCCTAAAATAAATTATGAACCCATAATGTATTATATTTAAGTACGACTTTTCAAGATTTTTGTTTTAGTCACTTATACTCTTTGTTACCATAACAATAACTGAGGCATATCAGAATTAAGTCTTTTCTTTTGGTAGGTTATTTTGTTTAGATTCCTCGTGTGCATTCCACGATCTTTTCAATTATAATTTACTCATTTTGAATTCTTATTTTGAGAGATATATGGCATATGCATATGGATAAAAGTTTGGTTAAAAATTGGATTTGGGTGGTATAATCCCTATGGATCAGAGTATAGCATTCTGTTTTCAAAAAATATTTCCTCCCAGTATAAAAATATCAAATTTGGTATTGATAAGTACTACTTCAATTGCAAGTGACTGAAACCACCTTTAACTGTGAAAAACAAAACAAAAGGAAAAGAGAGGAAAGGGAGATTTATGGTTGGGATACTAGAATATTTCATGAATAAGGGAGAGTTAAGCAAAAAGCCTCTCATCCAGCAAACCTGCAACAGGGAATTTGATATCCAGAATTAGGTCTAGAGAGCCTTTGTTTGGGTCTTGGGTTTTTCCATTGACTTGTGATCTCTACTCCTTGCTGCAGATCTGTTTAATTTTACTTTATTTCTATACATTAGCTTCCTATATGTGAAGAAAATTGAGCTAACCTATAGCTGGTGATATTTAGAGATTTAGACAGTTTAAGAAACATATAAAACCTACTATCTCTTGGTCCCCAAGTTCAAAAATCCTGAGGAAGGATCACATTTTACTAATGGTTAAAAGAGACCATATGCATATAAAATATCTTTTGAATTCAGAAATTGTCTATAACTTTGTAAACCTGGTAACTGTTATTACAATGCAATCACTATTAATATACAGTGTCTCTAACTCAGTGGGGTATCACATATGCTGTGTGTCCTAGGCAGTTCCCAGTTACTTAGTGTGGATTCTCCAATAGATTATTCACAAACAAATAATGTCCATTTTATGTTTTAAATCTTACAAAGGTTTAATGCAGTGTCTAGCACAGATAATTTTTAATAAAACTGTATAAAATACTGAATAATATGTTTTACTAAAAATCAACAATCCAGATAAGACTCAATTTAATAATAATAAATATAAACTGGTTAGAGTTTATTTAAGGTTCAGCTGATTTTATGTGTGCTTGATTTGAGTATCACTAGAAAGATTCATCTCAGAAAAAAAAAAATCATGTAGTTAGCAACTTAACTAAGATTACACCATTGATTTTACTTCCTCCAAATTGAATCATTTAATCTATTTCCAGCTTTGATATATGTGTAATAGAGTTGATAACTGCTAAATGTGCATAGTAAATCATTATCAAAAATAAGTACTTGTATAAAGAACTGTTTAAATAAATTGTCTTAAAATTAGTCATAAGTTTAGCTAAAGATTTTAACTATCAAAACTTACCTCAAATTTTAATGTCTTCTATTGAAACTCCCCTTTTAACTAAATATTATTAATGAAACAAAATGCCATAATTTTTTAAGTTCTAAATATCTAGTTCTGCAGCATAAAATTAAAAATTCAAAAAAGTTATAGGGAAATGAAACAATAAAATAATTTTTACATATCTTAAAAATTTACATTTTGCTTTCAATTCAAGCAAGATAAATCAATGCACATGTATTTTATATACGTTTTTCATATAAGCTTGTACAATGGTATCCAAAGCAGTCTTGAGGGAAGAACATGGAGCTGGAAGAATCAGACTCTCTGACTTCAGATTATACTACAAAGCTACAGTAATCAAGACAATATGGTACTGACACAAAAACAGAAATATAGATCAATGGAACAGGATAGAAAACCCAGAGATAAACCCACACACCTATGGTCAACTAATCTATGACAAAGGAGGCAAGGATATACAATGGAGAAAAGACAGTCTCTTCAATAAGTGGTGCTGGGATAACTGTACAGCTACATGAATGAAATTAGAACACTCCCTAACACCATACACAAAAAGAAACTCAAAATGGATTAAAGACCTAAATGTAAGGCCAGACACCATCAAACTCCTAGAGGAAAACATAGGAAGAACACTCTTTGACATAAATCACAGCAAGATCTTTTTTGATCCACCTCCTAGAGTAATGGAAATAAAAACAAAAATAAACAAATGGGAACTAATTAAACTTAAAATCTTTTGCACAGCAAAGGAAACTATAAACAAAATGAAAACACAACCCTCAGAATGGGAGAAAATATTTGCAAATGAATCAACAGACAAAGGATTAATCTCCAAAATATATAAACAGCTCATGCAGCTCAATATTACAAAACCAAAGAAACCAATCAAAAATTGGGCAGAAGACCTAAATAGACATCTCTCCAAAGAAGACATACAGATGGCCAAGAGGCACATGAAAAGCTGCTCAACATTACTAATTATTAGAGAAATGCAAATCAAAACTACAATGAGGTATCACCTCACACCAGTTAGAATGGGCGTCATCAGAAAATCTACAAACAACAAATGCTGGAGACAGTGTGGAGAAAACACAACCTTCCTGCACTGTTGGTGGGAATGTAAATTGACACAGCCACTTTGGAGAACAGTATGGAAGTTCCTTAAAAAACTAAAAATAGAATTAACATATGACCCAGCAATCCCACTAGTGGGCATATACCCAGAGAAAACCATAATTCAAAATGACACACGCACCCCAATGTTCATTGCAGCACTATTTACAATAGCCAAGTCATGAAAGCAACCTAAATGCCCATCGACAGATGAGTGGATAAAGAAGATGTGGTACATATATACAATGGAATATTACTCAGCCATAAAAAGGAATGAAATTGGGTCATTTGTAGAGATGTGGATGGATCTAGAGACTGTCATACAGAGTGATGTATGTCAGAAAGAGAAAAACAGATATCATATATTAATGCATATATGTGGAATCTAGAAAAATGGTACAGATGAGCCGGTTTGCAAGACAGAAATAGAGACACAGATGTACAGAAGAAATGTATGGACACCAAGGGGGGAAAGTGGTGGGGGGTGGTGGTGGGATGAATTGGGAGATTGGGGTTGACATATATACACTAATATGTATAAAATAGATAACTAATAAGAAACTGCTGTATATATAAAAAGAAAAAGCTTGTACAATGGTACTAATACAAATTTCATTGTGCTCTTCCTCTACTTCTTGACAAACAGGCTATCTTCTGGGGAAATTCACAAGATAAATTACCTGGCTACTTTCTCTTTAAATACTGGCTGTGAGAAGAACTAACTTCATATTTTAAAAAAGATCATGTTTATAATACATATATTTGTGATTTTTTCCAACTGAGAATTTTTTTCCATTAAAAATTCAGCACAGAAATAAGAAAATGTTTCAGTGAGTGGAGATACCAAAAATCCCATTACAAATTCCTTTCAAATTTTTCTTAAATTTTTAATTTTTATTGGAATATAGTTGATTTACAATGTTGTGTTTGTTTGTGCTATACAGCAAAGTGAATCAGTTAAACATATACATATATCCACTCATTTTTAGACTCTTTTCCCATATAGGTCATTATAGAGTACTGAGTAGAGTTCCCTGTACTATATATAGTAGTGTGTATATGTCAATTCCAAGCTCCCAGTTTATCCCTCCCCTTCTTCCCACCCTAGTAACCATAAGTTTGTTTTCTACATTTGCGACTCTATTTCTGTTTTGTAAATAAGTGCATTTGTATCATTTTTTTAGATTCCACATATAAGCGATATCATATGATATTTGTCTTTGTCTGACTTACTTCACATAGTATGATAATCTCTAGGTCCGTCCATGTTGCTGCAAATGACATTATTTCATTTTTTATATGGCTGAGTAGTTTCCATTGTATATATGTACCACATCCTCTTAATCCATTCATCTGTTGATGGGCATTTAGGTTGCTTCCATGTCATGGCTATTTTATTTTTTATTTTTTATTTTCTTTAAAGAAAAGAGTGGAATTTAATCTTTATTTACAGGACACTGCAAGATATGAAATTCCACATAGAAATAAGAAATCCATTGAGAGGAGAAGCTTCATACAGTATGTACCGTTTGGAACTGTTCAAGTATAGTTTCTTTGTAAAAAGTGCTACAATAACAAACCACGTGTAAAGAGTTCTTAGTAGAGAAACAGTAAGACAAACTTCTGCCAAACATAGTACACAACAAACAACTTTATGCCTCAGATGTACAATCTAAAAGTTGAAGGTCCCAGCAGTGCCATCCTGAACTTGGAATGTATACCCTTCAGAGGTAGTTTCTGGCACAACATTTTGATCTTCCTCTTCCTCCACAGAGAAATACTTCTCAATCAAGTTTAATGAAGCTTTGTACAGACTCATTTTCATGGTTTTGTAGAGCTTCAATTTTGTCCAAACCTCCACATTCTTCAATCTTTATACTAAGTTTCTCAGTTTCACCTAGTTTCTCAGCAGCCTGAAAGATATTTGAGATGGTATCCAGAATAACCAGAATAATTTTAGTGTCTTTCACAGTTAGGAGGTTCATCAACGGTTCTATTATGCCACAGTGAACAAGGTATACGATCTGCTCAACTATTCCGCCACTTGTGTAGTTGGTCACAGCCCATACAGCTTCCTTTTGTGTCCTAAAGTTGGCTTTAGAGAGAACGCCAACAAGAAATGGGACTAATCCATGATTTACAACTTGTTGTATCTGGTCCTGGTGGCCAGCCGTGATGTTTGACATTGTCCACGTAGCTTCCTTCTGAATATTAGTTTTGGAGTTTGTTAGCAGGCTGGGAAAGATGGCAAGTGCTCCTGCATCTGTTACAACCTGAGTCTGTTCATCTGTCCCAGTGACAATATTCCCTATGGCTCTTAGCGCGGGAGTCACAATTGGCAATTCAGTAGCTCCTAAAAGCTTCACAAGTTGGGGTACAACCCCAGTTTTCACAACCATTTCAATCCATTCATTTGGACCATCGGTAAGGTAGGAAATAGCCCAGCAGTTATCAGCTAAAACTTCTGGATCATCGTGATGCAGGAGACGAACTAAAGTAGGAAGAATTTACTCAACAGCATCTAAGGGGGGTGCAGGATTCTTGTTGTGACAAAGATTTGAAAGTGTCCAGGTAAGATTACGTAAGTAACCACATGCTAAAGATGACAAATCAGGAACCTCTAAAAGTGCCAACAGTGGGTCAACTGCACCATACTTGATAACCAAGTCTTGGAAAACCGATCCATCACCTGCAATGTTTCCTAGAGCCCATACAGATTGTTCACTGATGTGAGTGTGGGGAGATGCCAACAGAGAAATGAATGCTGGGATAGCACCTCCATCTACCACAGCCTTGGTCTGTTCTGATGTCCCGGAAGCAATGTTAGTGAGGGCCCAAGCAGATTCAAACTGAATGGGACTACAATCAGTTCTGCCCAAGAAGGACACATATTTTGGAATCAAACCAGCCCGGATTATGCTGACTATAGGGGGCTGTTTTTCCCTGGAAAGCAGTTACCTAGCAGCTTGAGTAGCTTGGAGCTGGCTTTCCAAATTGTTGCTATTTATGCCTTTGACAATGTCATCAACAGACCGATTTACAGTGCGCTGGTTGTTGCGGTTTTCCTGCAGTGGAGAAGCAGCAGCATCTGGAAAAGAGCTGACATTTCTCCTTTTCAGCATCTGGTCACCCTTCTTAGCTTTCCTGAGCTCCACATTAACTTCTATTCTGCGCCGCCTCATTTCTGTACTGTCTTTCCCCTTGTTCTTGAATCTGTTAAGGCGGGGAGATGGTGAATTAGCATTCTCACTGGTGGACATCGTTATGAGACAAAGGGAGAAAGCTACACAGCCGGCTCAAGCTTCCACAGGAGGCGGTGCGGGGCGCACAGGCTACGGATCAACTGCACTAAACGTCCACCACGGTCAGCCCGAGGATGGTGTCTTAGCTATTTTAAATAGTGTTGCTATGAATACTGAGGTGCATATATCTTTTCAAATTATGGTTTTCTCTGGATATATTCCCAGGAGTGGGATTGCTGGATCATATGGCAGTTCTATTTTTAGTGTTTTAAGGAACCTCCATACTGTTCTCCCTGATGGTTGTACCAATTTACATTCCCACCAACAGTGGAGGAGGGTTCCCTTTTCTCCACACCCTCTCCAGCATTTATTCTTTGTAGACTTTTTGATGATGGCCATTCTGACCGGTGTGAGGTGATACCTCATTGTAGTTTTGATTTGCATTTCTCAGATAATCAGTGATGCTGAGCATTTTTCATGTGCTTTTTAGTTATCTGTATGTCTTCTTTGGAGAAATGTCTATTTAGATCTTCTGCCTGTTTTTTGGTTGGGTTGCTTGGTTTTTTTGGACATAAAGCTGCATGAGCTGTTTGTATATTTTAGAAATTTATCCCTTGTTGGTCACTTTGTTTGCAAATATTTTCTCCCATTCTGTGGGTTGTCTTTTCATTTTGTATATGATTTCCTTTGCTATGCAGAAGATTTAAAGTTTATTTAGGACCCATTTGTTCATTTTTGTTTTCATTTTCATTACTCTAGGAGGTGGATCAAAAAAGATTATGCTGTGATTTATGTCAAAGAGTGTTCTGCCTGAGTTTTTCTCTAAGAGTTTATAATGTCTGGCCTTATATTTAGGTCTTTGGTCCATTTCAAGTTTATTTTTGTGTATGGTGTTAGAGAGTGTTCTAATTTTATTTTTTTACATGTAGCTGCCCAGTTTTCCAGGCACCACTTACTGAAGATACTCTCTTTCTCCACTGTATATTCTTGCCTCCTTTATTGTAGATTAGTTGAACATAGAAAGGAAAAATATATTCTAATACTCAACAAAAGAAACACTTATTTTAGATTTCAACAGAAAGTCATCCGTATTTTTTAGTTAATGAGTAAAACCATTTGTGTATCTAAACTTCTTCACATTTTTTTTAAACATCTTTATTGGAGTATAATTGCTTTACAATGGTGTGTTAGTTTCTGCTTTATAACAAAGTGAATCAGTTATACATATACATATGTCCCCATATCTCTTCCTTCTTGCATCTCCCTCCCTCACACCCTCCCTATCCCACCCCTCTAGGTGATCACAAAGCACAGAGCTGATCTCCCTGTGCTATGC
The DNA here is from genome assembly GCF_949987535.1 of Balaenoptera acutorostrata. Taxonomy (NCBI): domain Eukaryota; kingdom Metazoa; phylum Chordata; class Mammalia; order Artiodactyla; family Balaenopteridae; genus Balaenoptera; species Balaenoptera acutorostrata. The sequence goes on along the minus strand of NC_080068.1, from coordinate 59,540,087 downwards.
GGTTGCTTCCCACTAGCTATCTATTTTACGTTTGCTACTGTATATTTGTCCATGCCACTCTCTCACTTTGACCCAGCTTACCCTTCCCCCTCCCCGTATCCTCAAGTCCATTCTCTAGTAGGTCTGCATCTTTATTCCCATCTTGCCCCTAGTTTCTTCATGACCATTTTTTTTTAAATTCCATATATATGTGTTAGCATACAGTATTTGTTTTTCTCTTTCTGACTTACTTCACTCTGAAAGACAGTCTGTAGGTCCATCCACCTCACTACAAATAACTCAGTTTCGTACCTTTTAATGGCTGAGTAATATTCCATTGTATATATGTACCACATCTTCTTTATCCATTCATCCGACGGTGGACACTTAGGTTGCTTCCATGTCCTGGCTACTGTAAATAGAGCTGCAATGAACATTTTGGTACATGAGTCTTTTTGAATTATGGTTTCCTCAGGGTATATGCCCAGCAGTGGGATTGCTGGGTCGTATGGTAGTTCTATTTTTAGTTTTTTAAGGAACCTCCATACTGTTCTCCATAGTGGCTGTATCAATTTACATTCCCACCAACAGTGCAAGAGGGATCCCTTTTCTCCACACCCTTTCCAGCATTTATTGTTTGTAGATTTTTTGATGATGGCCATTCTGACCTGTGTGATATGATATCTCATTGTAGTTTTGATTTGCATTTCTCTAATGATTAGTGATGTTGAGCATTCTTTCATGTGTTTGTTGGCAATCTGTATATCTTCTTTGGAGAAATGTCTGTTTAGGTCTTCTGCCCATTTTTGGATTGGGTTGTTTGTTTTTTGATATTGAGCTGCATGAGCTGCTTGTAAATTTTGGAGATTAATCCTTTGTCAGTTGCTTCATTTGCAAATATTTTCTCCCATTCTGAGGGTTGTCTTTTGTCTTGTTTATCGTTTCCTTTGCTGTGCAAAAGCTTTTAAGTTTCATTAGTTCACATCTGTTTATTTTTGTTTTTTATTTCCACTTCTGTAGGAGGTGGGTCAAAAAGGATCTTGCTGTGATTTATGTCATAGAGTGTTCGGCCTATGTTTTCCTCTAAGAGTTTGATGGTGTCTGGCCTTACATTTAGGTCTTTAATCCAATCCATTTTGAGTTTATTTTTGTGTATGATGTTACGGAGTGTTCTAATTTCATTCTTTTACATGTAGCTGTCCAGTTTTCCCAGCACCAGTTATTGAAGAGGCTCTCTTTTCTCCACTGTATATGCTTGCCTCCTTTATCAAAGATAAGGTGACCATATGTGCGTGGGTTTATCTCTGGGCTTTCTATCCTGTTCCATTGATCTATATTTCTGTTTTTGTGCCAGTACCATACTGTCTTGATGACTGTAGCTTTGTAGTATAGTCTGAAGTCAGGGAGCCTGATTCCTCCAGTTCCATTTTTCGTTCTCAAGATTGCTTTGGCTATTCAGGGTCTTTTGTGTTTCCATACAAATTGTGAAATTTTTTGTTCTAGTTCTGTGAAAAATGCCAGTGGTAGTTTGATAGGGATTGCATTGAATCTGTAGATTGTTTTGGGTAGTAGAGTCATTTTCACAATGTTGATTCTTCCAATCCAAGAACATGGTATATCTCTCCATCTATTTATATCATCTTTAATTTCTTTCATCAGTGTCTTATAATTTTCTGCATACAGGTCTTTTGTCTCCTTAGGTAGGTTTATTCCTAGATATTTTATTCTTTTTGTTGCAATGGTAAATGGGAGTGTTTTCTTAATTTCACTTTCAGATTTTTCATATTAGTGTATAGGAATGCAAGAGAATTCTGTGCGTTAATTTTGTATCCTGCTACTTTACCAAATTCATTGATTAACTCTAGTAGTTTTCTGGTAGCATCTTTAAGATTCTCTACATATAGCATCATGTCATCTACAAACAGTGACAGCTTTGCTTCTTTTCCAATTTGGATTCCTTTTATTTCTTTTTCTTCTCTGATTGCTGTGGCTAAAACTTCCAAAACTATGTTGAATAATAGTGATGAGAGTGGGCAACCTTGTCTTGTTCCTGATCTTAGTGGAAATGGTTTCAGTTTTTCACCATTGAGGACGATGTTGGCTGTGGGTTTGTCATATATGGCCTTTATTATGTTGAGGTAAGTTCCCTCTATGCCTACTTTCTGGAGGGTTTTTATCATAAATGGGTGTTGAATTTTGTCAAAAGCTTTCTCTGCATCTATTGAGATGATCATATGGTTTTTTGCCTTCAGTTTTTTAATATGGTGTATCACATTGATTGATTTGGGTATATTAAAGAATCCTTGCATTCCTGGGATAAACCCCACTTGATCATAGTGTATGATCCTTTTAATGTGCTGTTGGATTCTGTTTGCTAGTATTTTGTTGAGGATTTTTGCATCTATGTTCTTCAGTGATATTGGCCCGTAGTTTTCTTTTTTTGTGACATCTTTGTCTGGTTTTGGTATCAGGGTGATGATGGCCTCATAGAATGAGTTTGGGAGTCTTCCTCCCTCTTCTATATTTTGGAAGAGTTTGAGAAGGATAGGTGTTAGCTCTTCTCTAAATGTTTGATAGAATTTGCCTGTGAACTTCTTCACATTTTATTCTGTTATTTGAGTGGCCAGGAACTCACTCATTTGGGTTCAGCCAAACTTCAGGTCATTAGCATAAACTGCCAGGATCCTCACACAATTGTTAAATTATGTAAGTTTATTCATTATGTGTTCATGTACTTTTGTTCCAACTGTTTGATGGAAATATATAATTAAATCTTAAAGGAATAAAGGCGACTAATTCTATACCAGAAATGAGCAAACTTTAAAAAAGAAATCAACTCAAAAAACAAAACAGTCCCAACAACAATGCCTTATAATTAGTATCCTTATTTGGAATAGAAAAGATTATGTAAATATTTATGTTTAGAATTACATATTATATCATTAGAATTAGAATTTATGGTTCTGAGATACAGAGGAAAACAGAAACTATCAAATGAAAACAATTTGCTTCACTTAGGTTTAACAATTATATTTTGTAGCACTAGTGGCTGATTCAGATTGTGGATATAAAATGATTAATTAAGATCTCAAGAAATTGGAGATTAGAATTTCTTTGGTAAATATCACAGCTCTGTAATATATTCTCTTGTCTCACAATGAAGAAAGGGAGAGAATTATTTTCTCTCTCAAGTCAGGTTCAGTCAAGTGGCTTTATGAAAGACCAAACAGATTTTGATATTTGTCCCGTGCAGTCTGCTTACAGAGCCAGGAGGGGTAGTTTCATGAAGACTTTGTGAAGGAAAGAACCAGGAGATGTATCTTCATGAGGACACCTCCCAGAGTTTGTTGGGGAACAAAATTATGAGAGCTTTCTCTCAGGGACTAAAAAAGGGGATGGAGACCAGTTATTTTTAAACCTTTCTCAACTGACTGCCTTGAGGAGGCGTGGGCCCTCTCAGAAGTGTTACAGGAGGGATTTTACGTGACCATATGGTGCAAGTATGACTTCTTTTAAGTGAAATACAGATGAGGGATCCCCAGTGGAGAACAGTCTCTGAAAAGTCCACAAAGCTTTCCACAAGAGATAGAGTTTGATTACCCACTAAACTTAGAGGATGTCAGTGATAAATCATGATAGTACTAGTCAACTAGACCTGGCCTGGCTACTGCTACAACATTGGAATGCTTATAAACCATGTTTAGCAAGTTGGAGAGATTGTGAGGAAAAGAAGCATAAGACTAGGGGAAATTAGAAAGAAAATCAATTGTACTCACTTCAGGTGTCCTGTTGGAGCAGGTTAGGTCAGAGGGAGAATATAAGCTGAACTTGAAATATGATTCAGAAATATCATTCAAAGTTTGCCTGTTATATAGTATATTATTAGTTAGGTTTCTCCAGAGAAACAGAACAATAGGATGTGCATGTGTGTGTGCATGTGTGTATATGTAGATAGATGGATAGATAGATACAGATAGATTGATAGATACAGAGATAGATATATAGAGAGAGATTTTAAGAAATTGGCTCATGTGATTGTAGAGGCTGCCAAATCCAAAATCTTCAGGCCAAGCTAGCAGACTAGAGATCCAGGGAAGACTTTCAGTTTGAGTCCAAAGGCAGTCTGCTGGTAGAATTCCCTTTTCCTTTAGGGAGCTCAGTCTCTTTTGTATTAAAGCCTTCAACTGATTGGATGAGGCTGTCAACTGAAAACAATGCACCACATGAGCTGTGAGCTTCAGTTTTATTTGGAGACCTTACTGAGGACTATAACCTGGGAGAACCTCTCAGATAGCTCTGAGGAACTGCTCTGAAGAGATAGGGGAGGGGCCAGTATATACATATGAATTTTTTGGCTGGGTCATACATGTAGTCAAGGCTAAAAATATTACTTCTAATCACAAAGAACAGATACCTCAAGTTAATCATTTGAGGACTTCTTTATGTATTGGAAGATACAAGAATCTGAGGTCATTGAAATTCTTTTTTACAATTTGAACCTGAACTATCTGAACTATTTAAGGGTCCCTATATCCAAAACACAGAACACTTCATCCTGAATTCCTTTCAGGGTATACTGTATGACAGTAACTACAATGGCTAATGACTTGATGGCAAGCAACATTCTTTGTTTTACAAGACCCACACACATGATGAAGGGTAGTCTGCTCTACTCAAAGTCTACTGGCTTAAATGTTAATCTTATCTAAAAAAAATACCTTCAAAGAAAAATCTAGACTGGTATTTGACCAAATATCTATGTATCATGGCCTAGCCAAGTTGACACATAAAATTAATCATTACATATAGGCAGATATTTTAGTCATTAAAATAAATTTATTTTGAACTAAGGATAATTAGATAATTTTACTATATAAAAGTAAAAAGAAAAGTCATGCGATTAACCTTGCATCAATGAGATTAGAAAAATTAGCTCTATATGCAAAATCTGTTGGGGGAAATAATTATTTTGCTTAAATCAAGTCTTAAGATAATACAATGTAAGAATGGTAGCAAAGTGAAGAAAAATCCCTCTCTTTCTTTCTCTCTCTCTCAGCTATTACTGATACAAATAAGGGAAAAATAAACTATCTTCTGCAGGAAAAATAGTCTCGTATTCAATCTAAATTCCATTCTGATGAACCTAAAAAACAGTCAATTACAAGTCATGAGAACCAATTTAACCGTTTTACAATTTTTACTCTACTCTCCTAGTTTCCTAGTTTTGTTTCTCCAAATTTTTCATCTTTTCAGACTCAAAAACTACTTCTTCCATCCACAAGTTATCAATAGATGAACATGCTGACATTTCTTAGTGAAAATAGAATCAATCAAAAGAGATATTCCACACATTCCTTCTACCCATGAATAAGGAAATTTTGCTTTCATGTAAATTGTTTTAACTACTGTTAGGATGGGGAAACTCTTATACTCCTTTCTACACCCAACCTCCTTTGTAAACTAGATCTCATCCCTTCTTGCATAACAAAGACATTGCTTCAGGTAGTTTACCCTTCCTCATCCATCATTTTGTTTCTCTAGTGTATCATTCTTAGAACAAACAAATTCTACAGATATAATAGCAAAAGATTCTATAATATCTCTTATTTACAAAAAAAAAAAAAAATTTGTCTTGACCTCACATTCCCCTTCAGTAACTATCTCATTTTTCCTTCTTTCTTGAAACCAAAACTTCTAAATAAACATTGCCTTACTCACTGACTCCATTTCTTTACCCCCAATTATTTCCTAAATTCACTCTAATCAGATGTTCATACCTACCAGTTCAAAGAAACCTTTTATCAAGGTCACAAGTAGAACAATCTTTGACTCTCTCTTTTTCTTTCACCCCACATCCAAGTCATGTTAATAGCCAATAAGTTTTTCCCTTAAAATTTACACACACACACACCACACACACACACAAACACATACACAATCAAATCATGCCCTGTACTGTAGCACAATCTAATCTATGTCACTTGGACTATTTCAGTATTCTCTTAAGTGTTCTCCCTGCTTCCAACATGCAGTCTCCATATAGCAGCCAGAGATTTTTTTTTAACCAAAATTAGATCATATCAACACTCTTCATAAAGCATTGCGATGGCTTCCCATCTTATTCAAAGTGTAAGTCAAAGTCTTTCTGTTAGGTAGTCAGACATTAGCAGCAAGGAGGTGACAGTGGCGGAAGGACAAGAGGGTAGTAGTCAAGTTACACCCCAACCATCTGAGGACCCTCCCCTGACCCCACTCAGAACAGGCGAAACTATGGTCGGGTGGTAGGCAACTTATCCTGATAAAGAGGGAGTAGAGTGACATGAGGAAACTTCCCCAGGCTGCGCATGCCCAGACTACACAGGCGTATAACCTATAGTAAACCCAAACTCATTATACCATCACTATAATAAAATCTGCATGTGGTTTTGCCCCTCCCCCCGCCCGTGGCCTTTTCTTAGTGAATCAAGGGTAACGGCATGCACAATAATGAACTTGTTACATAACTCTGGACTGTCAATCGAATAATGATCCCCTGTCACTCACCCATGATCGCACCCCACCTCCTCGATGAACATTTCTTATAAATGCCCTTAAGCCTGTACAGGATGGCTGGTTTCACTTCACAGAAACAGCCTGCTCTCCCTCTGAGAGTGTAACTATGCTTTAATAAAACTTGCCTTGCGCTTAAGCCCGAAGTGGTAGTCTGCAATTCTTTGCTTGCTATCACAAGGACCAAGACTGCTGGTCCACATCTTCTGTTGACCTCCTGGATCGAAGCTATTTGACACAACGCACGCCAACCCGGTAACATCTCCAGTGGTCTATAGAGCTACATGTGATCTTCTCCCCACCACATATATGGTTCTCTAACTTCATTTTCAACCTCCATCTCTGTAGTTTATTCTCTTCCGGGACTATTTACTTCCTTTATGGGCACCAAACACACCAAGGATGTTGTTATTTCAAGTCCTCTGCACTTGCTTTTTCCTCTCCCTGAAACCTCCCCATGCCTCCATGTGGGAGATGCTCACTTTGACACCTCTTCCTGTTATCTGAACTATTGTGACTTCGTCACAGAGGCTCTGCCTGATCACTCTCTATAAAATAGTCAGACTTACCCAAGATGCCCTGTCCCTCTTACCATGCATCACATAACTATAGAGTACAGATAATTTATTTGTTTATTTCTTACTCCACCTGAATGTGGTATTTGAGTGGATGTCAAGAACGTTATCTGTTTTGTGGAATGACAGTCCCTGCACCAGGAATATTACCTAATACTCAGTAGATGTTCAATAAATATTGTCAAAATAATGGATAGATGGATGAATTAATGGACAAATGATGGTTATATTGTGGTATCAGAGATTAGAACCTTTATACTGTTCCACAGACCAAACATGAAGGAGTAATTTCTTCTAAAAACACTTGTGCATTTGAAACAGAGGATGTTGTCCTAATTACAGGATAAACCTCAAGGATAAAGCAAGATTCCAGATAAAAGTTTGTTTACTATGCCTTTATGCATACAGATCTTAGCCTCACAGGCTTACCAGTGCTGGGCCAGGAGAAAAATTATTTTAAGCTTTGAGGTAGAATAGAAATAGCTAAGAGAGTTAGTTGGGACTGAAGTAGGCAGAGGGCTTGCAGTAAGGGAAATTCCATTGAGATCTTCATGGATAGATGATGGAGGTGAAGGAGTTGGGGTCATGAGGTGATGGATTTCTCAGAGAATCTCTTCAGGAGTTAATAGTATTAAGAAGAGCTGAGACACTTTTTCTTCCAGTTTTGGCAAAATAAAACAATTTTTCCAAGATATAGGATGAAATGAGTGGTGACTGACTTTACATTTTCTTCCTTTTCTTACTGTTAAATTTCAAAACTCTTCAGAGTTCAGAGGCATGGTTTGTGGGGATGTTTCTAATTGGCTTAATGGAAGCCTCAAAAATCTGTTTATAGATGTAGTGTTAATAGATTTTATGAAAGTATAAAGATATCCATTTAAAACTACTATTTACATTTTATCTCATGACAACTAGTATTTATCTATTGCTCAATTTGCTTTTTGATAGAGTTTGCTTAAGTTAAAAATATTACCTTTTATACTATGGAATGATTTGGTATTTCCTTGTTTGTCCCCTTTCTAAATCCAGTGATTTTTTTTTGTAATAAACTTAGAATTAGTCCTATATATGTCATTTAATTATTTTGATAGAGAATTGAAATTATAATTATTATCAAGCACAGAATCCTCTGCAGATTTGAATGGGAGACATTAGATCAAGCTATCCCAAAGATAAAGAAAAAAGTATGCAGGAGTTTAGAAGACAACCAACCTGAAATATATATGTCCTTACAAATATTATATTTTCCCACAGAAGTAAGATAGATAGGTAGTTTTTTTTTGTTTAGCTAAACAGTTAGCTATTTTACTCACATACATGTAGTTGATTGAATAGGAAATATTTCTATAATTTTCACCAGATATTTTTCAGTATGATTAAATATATGAAGTAATACAGCTCCCTCTGCTTTATAAATAGTATTTTCTCAATTATACTGAAAACAAGGGAGTTATAGACATATCACACCATTCTAGCCATTCTTTAGGGATAGCAAGGCTGTCATCTTGAAAACTAAACAAGATTTTATACAGAGTAGTTTGATTTCATAACAGCAGAGACTAATGAAACATTTTAGGAATGAAATCTGTCTAAATAAATGAGCTTCTTCATCTTCAAATCTACACAAAAGTCCCAGCCCATATCAGACAAAAATTAAAGTTGTGTGTAGGGGGAAGGGAAGCTTATGATTCATTCCATTTTCATTGATTAATAGATTTCTCATTTTTGCCAGGAGATAGCTGCAAAATTGCAATCTATGTGAGTAATTAATTGGATAGTCTTGTTATTTTTCTATCTAACAGGAATGAGTAAGTGACACCTAAGTTTAGGTAGGATAAATAGGCTTCTTTTTATCGTCTTCCTAACATTTTCCCACTATTTTCTTTTCAATTAACATGTAAATGAAAGTAACCCCCCTAGTGCTACAAAACAGATTTTATAACAGAAAAGAAAGGGATTTTGCACATATCTGGTGTGCATTAGAAACACTGTAATTTTTATAACTTAGAGAAAATAAAGGTGATATTATATATTCCCCATTTTAATACAAAGATCTAAGAGCAGATCAATAAAATTGCCTTATGTTAGATTCATTTAGAAATATATAATACAGAAATATTCTGACTATTATCTTAATAGAATTATATAGAGCATTTTAATCTAAAATATTTTCTTGAAAACTTTGTTGATGAAGTATTGATAGAAAATTGCTGTTACAATATATGGTATTTGCTGATTTAATTTATAAAGGACACTTTATAAAAATATTTGTTGAGGAGGCTCCATAGAAAATCAACTCGCTAATACTTAATAATTTCTTATATTTAATCCTTTTCCATTAAAAGATATACCTGGGGCCTGTGTATAAATGTGTTTTATTTTTTTTATTTTTATTTATTTAGTTTTTTATAGATTTAGTTTAACAGCATTGTTTATTTTGATTTTATTTATTTATTTATTTATTATTTTTGGCTGTGTTGGGTCTTCGTTTCTGTGCGAGGGCTTTCTCTAGTTGTGGCGAGAGGGGGCCACTCTTCATCGCGGTGCGCGGGCCTCTCACTATCGCGGCCTCTCTTGTTGGCGGAGCACAGGCTCCAGACTCGCAGGCTCAGTAGTTGTGGCTCACGGGCCCAGTTGCTCCGCGGCATGTGGGATCTTCCCAGACCAGGGCTCAAACCCGTGTCCACTGCATTAGCAGGCAGATTCTCAACCACTGCGCCACCAGGGAAGCCCAATGTGTTTTATTATACTCATTTATTATACTTTGTCAGTTTCTCATATTAAATATACACACAAGATATAACATAGTGTTGTAGGTCAATTATACTTCAAAAACAAACACACAAACTCAAAAGATGTGGGATCTTCCCAGACCGGGGCTCGAACCCATGTCCCCTGCATTGGCAGGCGGATTCTTAACCACTGCGCTACCAGGGAAAAGAGATCAGATTTGTGGTTATCAGAAGCGTGGGGGAAGGGGGAGGGGGAATTGGATGAAGCTGGTCAAAAGGTCAAGTTTCCAGTTATAAGACAAATAAGTACTAGGGATGTAATGTACAATATAATAAATATAATTACTGCTATATGTTATATATGAAAGTTGTTAAGAGAGTAAATCCTGAGTTCTCATTACAAGGAAGAAATAATTTTCTTTCTTTTTCTTTCATGTTGTATCTATATGAGATGATGGATGTTCGCTAAACTTACTGTGGTGATAATTTCATGATGTATGTAAGTCACATCACTATGCTGTACACCTTAAACTTATACAGTTCTGTATGTCAATTATATCTTAATAAAACTGGAAGAAAAAAATATATACATACTACAGATCTATAGTTAGTATACATATTCTGTGTTATAATTACCAGTATTCTAGGGTTACTTGGCTAAACACAGTTGAAAATCATTTGTCAAGATTAAGATGAATCTTTAAGTGGAAACTTTAAAAAATATTGTCTTTTTGAAATATTAACAGTAAATATATATTTATAATAAATATTTCTATTAATGAAATATACCCAACAAACCAAACCAAACTCTGATGATGCTTGATGTTCTTGAGAATAAATCAAACCTACTTTTTTATTTTTAATATTTTCCAGGTTGCATGACCTAAACCTATATGCATTAATATGTGTAGAAATTATAAAACAACTTGGGGCCATATTTAAAAGGATGAAGATGCCAAAGGATGAATACTTATTTGTAACAAAACTGAATCACAAGACTAGCCAAAAGATTAAAACAAATTATGGCTATAAATACAGTAGTAGATGTTCTGAGGTTAGAGATCTAGATTAAAAATTGGAACAATGGGGCTCTGGATTTATTTTATGCCTGATCCACACTACCAAATAACAGACCCTAAATAAATATGCTTCAAAAGTGAATGGATGAAAGCTTGCAGATTTATTTTCTCATATATTAATGTATAATAAAATTCCAAAATCATATTTTTTTATACCTGCTATTTTTTTCCTGTTAATGGTTGTGGGAGCTAATAAAATATGTATAGGATACATTTGTAAATGTTGAAAAACAGATTTTATTCATAAACCACTTCTATTATTTGTTAAAAAAAAAAAAAAAAAAAGGGTTTCCCTGGTGGCGCAGTGGTTGAGAATCTGCCTGCCAATGCAGGGGACAAGGGTTCGAGCCCTGGTCTGGGAGGATCCCACATGCCGCGGAGCAACTAGGCCCGTGAGCCACAACTACTGAGCCTGCGCTTCTGGAGCCTGTGCTCCGCAACAAGAGAGGCCGCAATAGTGAGAGGCCCGCGCACCGCGATGAAGAGTGGCCCCCACTTGCCGCAACTGGAGAAAGCCCTCGCACAGAAACGAAGACCCAACACAGCCAAAAATAGATATTAAAAATTAATTAATTAATTAATTAACTTTTAAAAATAACAACTCAAGTTTACATGTTGAAGTTGATATATGCAGCAGATATACCATAAGAATTTTCTTGTATTACAGGTGGGCTATACAAAATATAAAAAGAAATAATAAGAAAATTTTGTGTCACGTATTGGAAAGTCACTGAGGGACTATTAGGACTGTGGATAGGGGCTCTGGCATTAATATTCTCAAACATAAATATAACAAAAAAGAGGATCTGAACAGTACTTGACTAAAAAGCATCCTGGGACTTCTCATTTAGACAAGCAAAGAAGAGGAAACATTCAAAAATAGAAAGAATTGAGGTTTTAGGAACTGGACCAACTCTTGGACTGGCCTTTATGCTGTATACGTCTTAATTCCATTTTGTCACCTTTTGATTTTGTACTTTTGATTGATTTTTTTGTGCTTGATTTATATCCAATAGGTTTAATACAGTAGAGAATAATGGACATTATGGCTAGCAGGCAATATGAGAAGTAAGACAGATGGCAGCATAATTCATTGTGGTGATAAAAAACATGACTGAGATAAGGCTCCAACTTAAAATTAAGGTAGTTTGAGACTATGGGCATGGGGAGAAAGACAGGGAGAGCCAAGCAGGCTTCCAAGATCCAATAAAGACGGCTGGGGTTCAGGGCAAGGCTCTATTGTCAAGGAAAAGTAAAACATATATCAGAAAAAAACTAGTGGGTATAAGAAATAGATCATAAGAAACATACCATTAACCTTCAGCGAGGAGAAGAGGAATCATTTAAAAAATATGTCAAAAAGAACTTCATCCAGAATTTTAAAGACGTAATGGACCGTGTAGGATGTTGGTGTCAAATCTACTCTTCTGACTATTCCTTCCCAGTTTATTTTCCAAGATTAGCTACAGTAACAAATATTTCTCATCCTGTATTTCATTACTCATAAAGTAAGGACATTATGAGACAATCTGTATTCATCTTAGTATTTCCCTTTATACCTGCCTCCATATTAGTAGTTTCCAAACCCTATCTCATATGACTGCCTCTATGGTGACTCTGTGTCACCTCTGGGAGAAAGGCCAGGGTCAGCTGAGCAGAACTCTAGACAGCCAGCCATCTGCCTTAGTCAGAGCAGCCCTGCATTTCTCTGCTTAGCATCCTTGATTAAGAAAAGTAGAGAAATTCACCTGTGCATGAAGATTTAAGTGTTGTTATTTAACAAGCAGAATATTCGAATTCAGGGTATATTTGGTGATATTAATTGACAGTAGCCTTCTTTTTTTAAACTAACAGTAGTCAGAAATTTTGTAAGACTGTATGAATTTTCATACAGAATCAGGAAGGAACCTTGTCCAATGAACACATTTAATGGGACAAGAAAAGAAAAAAATACTTTGTTTTAAATTACAGCCAATAAAACTTGTCTGTGTTAATATGTAGCTGTATTACACTAGATAATTTTCATTCTTAAAAACTTTTTCTAAAATTAGTGGCAAAAACTCTTAAATGGCCTAAAAGACCCTAATCTGTTCCTTGCTCTCTCAATAGCTTGATTGTGTGTTGTACTGACATTGATACCTATGTGCCAGCCAGGTTGTCTTCTTTCCCTTTTTTCAAAGGTACCATCTTCAAAATGTGGCTTCAGAAGTCACCCTGGTGACCATGTATGGCTCTTGATACATTTAGTTATGTGATCTCACCTTCACACAAACACACACACAGAAACACATATACTTCTGCTGGGGTGATAAGCAAGTTAATGCATCCCATCAGGGGGATTGACACTTGGCTCCACCTACCTGCTAATTACAAAAAAATGAGATTATGGTTTTAGTAAAATATTTAAATTAAGAAAAACCCACTATATGGGTTTATTTTCAAGTGTGAGGTGTGCACACTCAAAAGATCAGTGGTAAAGCTTAAAACCTTTCAGAGTTGATTTTGAAATAAGCAGTGCAATCAGTTTAAATTGTGGTTTATAATAAATGATGACCAGAATGACCATTATTGGTCATGTGTAGCCACATGCCTGACCTCTCACTAGATGTCAGTAGCACCCCTGTACTCCATCATGACAGACAAAAATGTATGTACTCATTGACAAATATCCCCTGGGAAGAAAAATCATATACCTCATCAAAGGATTCCTTTATTAAACTTTTTAAAGTCATCTGAATTGGATTCTGAATTTTACTGTGAGGCAGATCAATACATCATACTACTCTCTTCCACATTTCATACTCTTGAATAAGATTCTCACCTCTTTTAAAAATTATTCGTTATTGTCTTCCCCAAAACTTCATTTTACCATTTTCCTGTTTTGAACTATCTAGTGGTTGTACTCCTTTGCATCTTTTAATTTTTCCATCATTTAAAATATTATTATTTAAACAGAAACGATAATAAAGAAATAACTATTCTTGGGTTCCTGTTTACTATCAGTGAGGTGCTCTATGATTTCCACTCAGTGAATATCAAATTTGGTGAATACCTTTCACTGAGTTGGATTTTAAGACCTATCCAATAAGGAATTTAAGTTGGATAAAAATATTGAATCCAATAAGAACGTAAGAATCTGCAAGTGGTTTTCTTTGTTGTGTTTTTAGTTTTAAATGTTGTAAGAAATTGTATGAATTTTAGCATCTAGCATCTTTGTTTCTCTAGCCTGAGTCACCATGGTGATTTTTCTTGTGAATCATTACCAAGTAATAAAGTTACAAAAATTTTCAGAAGCAATGGTAAATGCGTAGTAAGTCACTCTATTACCATCTTACAATTGTAGACAGTCAATTTTAGAATTTGTCTAGATTTGAACATATAAAGCAGATTAGAATTCTTTAAGGAAAAAAATATGGATTATAATCACTAGCCAACTCTGTTCCTATCTAGGAAATTAAAACTACTTTGACTCAAGATTTCTCAGGCAAATAAAAGAACACTTTGAAAGTAGGTGTAAATTCTGTTAATTTTTGGCTTTTGAATTAGTGGCATATTTGATTATTATTTTTAGAAATAGATTTGTTATGTATAAACTTTTTTAACTTAAGTGAAGCTTAAGTAGTAGTTTCTTCAAGATGAGCATCAGTTTGAGAGAACCAAAAGAACCATAGACAAAAATGTATGTAGTCATTGTATGTATGTAGCAGAGAAGTAAATACCCATAATATATCTCCTTTTATATTATTCCAATATAAAAAATATTACACTAAAATGTAATAAGAGAAAGTATATCTGTTAACATAGAGTTATTTATTGAGTGTAATGTATGCGTCATTGTAAGTTCAAAGAATGGAAGGAAAAAAAGTGCTTATAGTATAACCATAAAAATCAACAAATATTCATATACATAAACAAGGGATGGTATGTGACTGTTCTGAATCCCAGGAGAAACCAGAATTCACTTCAAGTGATTCAAACAAAAAGGATCTAATACAGGCATCCCTTTCACAGGCATAGGCAGACAAAGAAATAAGCAAGGGATTGTGAGGTAATAAGTAATTAGCAATAGCAAAATCCAAAACTATCCCAGGGCTGAATGGACACAAGGAAGAACTAGGGTTACTGGAGATGAGTGAGATCCGGAACTGTGGAGGAGGAGCAAAAGTCTAGGAGGGAAGCAGTAATTGCTTGAGATGCTGTGAGGAAATAGGAAGGGAGCAAAAAACAAAAACCCTTATACAAATGAAATTTTAAAAAAAATCTCACTCTTCTCTGTACCTCCCATAACCTGCAGGTATATCCCACTGCTTGAACTTCTAGAAGCCAGCTGGTCGGAAATTCTTGTCATGTTATCCTTGGGATATAACCTTTTGGGTGCAGATTAAGGGAAAGAAAGTCAGAGGATGGGAGTATGGGGCAAATGGAGAATAACCAGCAGAGTACTTTGTCGATTTCTGGTGAATCTATAGATTTCTCCCCCAAATTTTGTATTTTTATTTAGTCACTTTGATGGTAATTTAGAAGGGATAGTAGTAACAAACAGTATCTTAAATGAGCTTGTAGAATGAGAAGAATTCTCTGCCCTGCCAACACACATTTTTAGTCATGAAAAAAAAGTCCTTATTCATAATTCCTTAAACCTAAGTTGAATGGAAGATTTATCAATGTCCTTTTTTTTTCTTTCTTTGGAAAGAGCTAACATTACTATCTAATAATTGATCATCATGGTTTTTATGTTATGAACTCCACATTTTTTAAGCATGTAGAATTTATACTAATGAAGTTTATATTTCACTTTCCTCCTTTTTAATTAAAAAATAACTAATAGGGCTTCCCTGGTGGCGCAGTGGTTGAGAATCTGCCTGCTAATGCAGGGGACACGGGTTCGAGCCCTGGTCTGGGAAGATCCCACATGCCACGGAGCAGCTGGGCCCGTGAGCCACAACTACTGAGCCTGCGCGTCTGGAGCCTGTGCCCCGCAACGGGAGGGGCCGCAATAGTGAAAGGCCCGCGCACAGCGATGAAGAGCGGTCCCCACACCGCGATGAAGAGTGGCCCCCACTTGCCGCAACTAGAGAAAGCCCTCGCACGAACCGAAGACCCAACACAGCCAAAAATAAATAAATAAATAAATAAAGTAGCTATAAAATTAAAAAAAAAAAAAAGAAAAAAAAATAACTAATATGTATGGAGGGCTTACTATGAGCCACATATTATATGAAACTTTATATACATTATTTAATTTAATCATATATAAATGGTATTTCTGGTTTTCCCTTATCCCCATTTTATGGAAGAGGAAACTTCGGCTAACAATTGGCCAAGCGCTCATTATCATCAAGGGGCAAAGCTATTTCCTGAACAAAATCAGACTAACACAAAAGGTCACTTTCTTAACAATTATACATTCTTTTTCTCTCTTAAAAGTATCCATTTATCTAATTAGTATCCAGAGAGTTTTACTTAATTTGCTAATCTTAACCACAGTTATCTAAGATAGGTTTTATTAATTTAAAGGTAAAAAAACTTATAGTCCCAGAGAGATGACAGTACTTGCTAGTAAAACTTCATGGAATATATTATTGTCACTTTTTTTTTTTTTTACTATAATCTGTTGCCAAATATAAAATATTTGGCTGACAACACAAAGAAATCACTATAATAGATGCACATACCTTTCAAGAACCAGTGACTTTCTGGAGACTGGACAGTAGTGCTGTCCTAGGTCATATTCTGAGGGAAACCAAGTGTGAGTAAGAGTTTAGTGTCAGGATGTTTATTAGGAATAAACCATTGCTATCAATACCAAAGGGACAATGGAAAGGGAGCAAGGAAAAATAGGGTGGGCCCAAGAGCCTCAGCCCACCCCTTAGAAGCTCTGGAATTGAAATGGTCCATCTAAGCTGTCTGGTGTTGAGCAAGAATGATGAACCCCTTATGCCCTCCTCTTTATGTCCCCCCATCAATCATTAGTTATATGTCACCCCAGGAAGGGAATGACCTTGAGCAGGGCACTGTTTGCAGTAGAGACCATCCTAAAAGTTCTGAGAGCTTAAGGTTGTCAGCAGACAGTATTCTAGAAGCCAGGACAATATATTATTCCTTGAAGGGAAATCTGGGTTGTACCTCCCTATTTCCATCACAGATATATTGCTCTACTAAGATAAGCAAACTAATACTGGCAATAATGAAGAAGATTTCTTTCTTCTTAAACTTGAGTACTTTTGTCCTAAAAGTACCAGATTATATGATGTGTCTGCACATTTGTATGTGTCCATTCCACCTATCTCCTTTCTAAAATTTACCTAATTCATTTATGTATCAGGCTTTGAATTCTTAAATTACTCAAACATGCCAGTAGCCAATTGCAAAAGTTCCTCTTTCTGCTTTCATAAACACCAACAACAATATAACTTTCAACTATACTCTTAACCTTTTTCCAAATGCGTGGTGGGTTTGTGGTAAATTTGCGGTTTGCAGACAAAGCTTCATTTATTGACTACCACAGTTGAGAATGTAGCAGAAGACTGTTCTGATCATTGGAGCCTGAAAATCCTATGTATCCCCATTAAAACTACAGGGTTTCTCTGCAGAAAAAGCTTTCCTTTCCTCTCTCTAGCCAGCTAACACAGAATGTAATTAGAACAGAGAAAAGAAATCTGAAGCTCAAACAAAAGCTATATTGTTTTGAAGTTTAAAGGTGAGTTTGTACAAATATCAAAAACTAATTAAGCAGAACAGGTGATATTTAACTACTTTGAAACTTCAAAAAAGGAAAATTGATTTTTATCTCATTGGATTAAATTACATTTTCATATTGATTGACACAAAGCCCTTCTGTTACTTCTCTTACAGACACGGTAAATACGCTAGCTGCTATTTATTCATGAAACCCTATCTCTCAAAATTTCAGAGAATGTTATTCTAGCATTTTATTATTGAACAAATATTTTGACAGGTGATGATATTCTAGAAGATAAACAGAAATATACATCCAGCCACTTCCTCTATGTAATTTAGTACTAGAAAATAAAGTGTAAAAGTGATGGAATGTATTCACAGGTCAATTCTACCTGTTTGATGTAGATTAAGAGCAATAGAATCAATACAGCTTAATTAAAACTTTGACCATTTAATATTTTTGTATTAAGTGCTAGCAGTTCAGTAATCATTTCAATTCATTTCATCTCACTTCCCCAAAGTTATTAAAAGGCTAAGGATAAAAATACTTAAGCCCCATAGGAACATTAAGCTATTGGAAAGTTAAGGAAATTTTCCTAAGAAAATGGGGCAGAGAGGAGCATAAAAATATAAAAGGAATCTTATTCTCTAAACCACAACTCCCTCCAACAGAAAAACACCATTTTTAACTGATCCATTTGTTTTGGTTTGCATTTTGTTTTTGGAAAGAAATAATGTGATAAAATGCTTAGAAGGAGGGAGGAGATTCAGTGAAACAACCAAAAGTTAATCTTGAAGAATAAAATAATTTTTATGACCATAATTCAAGGCTGTTATTGTACTGGTGGGAAATATGAACTATAACAGCATGGAATTTTGGGGGTCAGTAAAAAGGAATTGTAGAACCTCTGTGGAATAAAATCCAGTGGAGAAATGGAGCACATGGGGAATTAAAACAAAAACAAAAACAAAAACACACCCCAAAACAAACAAAACCTCATGAAAAAGTCATTGTTATCTTAAAAGGAATTTTACTATTGTTCTAAATTGCATCCGTATTCACTCCTCAAACTAAAAGTTCGAATGGCTTTGCCTCTTAAAATGAGTAAAATTCAAGATACTTAATATGCCTTAAAAGTTAATAAATGATTTTACCTCTGACTACCTTTCTGATCTCACATCTTACCATTCTCCACAATAGTTTATTCTGTTCTAGCCACACTACAGCCATTACAATTTTCTAAATGTTCCAAGTACACTCACAATTGAAGCCCATTGTAGCATCTGTATCCTCTATCCCAGATATCCACAAGGCTTGCTTATCACTACCTTCAGCTCTCTGCTCAATATCAAGGCAGACTTCCTTGACAGTCCTAAATCAAATTTCACCACCCATTGTGACTTTTCTCATTTCGCTTTATTTTTTCACATTATCATGTTGTGATATAATGTTGATTGATTTTTATTGTTATTGTCTATCTTCCCTCATAAAAATATCTTCTTCATGAAAGCATCTAGCCTATTCTGTTTATTCTTGTATCCTAGCACGTGAAGGAGATTTAGTAAATATTTACTGAATGAATGAGTGAATGAATGTATGTCCTTATCTCCCTGCAGAAGTTTTAGTATAAAATAAAATTTCATTTTTTCTTATGAAATTGTATGTCCCTCGGGAGATAGAATGAAGTATTAGTAGACCCCTAAGATAAATGCAGGGTGGCATCAGCTCATAGCTGCTTCCATGGTAATTAATAAAGTAGTCAGTTACTCTGGGAGAGCAGAAAAGCATCTCATAAGGTTATTTATATCCTTGTGCTAGTGATGTAAAGAAAAAAGAAATTGAGGAATTTCATGTACTTATTACTTATTAAAATGATGGCTATATATTATAAAGGAGTTTGGTTAGATCCCATACTTTGGAAATTATATAATATGGTTCAGGTAATATGGCTTTATGTTGATTTAATAGAAAGATAGAAACTAAGAGAACCAGATGGCCAGAAAAACCAGAAAAACTGCTTACCAAAAGTATTCTTGTTCCCGGGTGGACATTTATCAGGAGTTGAAAAGCAAATGATTTGAGGCTGAAAATACTAGAAAGTGTGTAATTTCCTCTACATATGTTCAAAGAGCAATCATATCTGGTTTATCCCAGTCTGTTATAAAAATAATCTACAAATTAACCAAGACAAATATTAAATTCCAGGCTACCTTTGCTACTTTTCTTTAAGGCTCTTAAAAAGTGTTTTGTTGTTGTTTTTTTTTTCTAGAATAGCAATAACAAATCTAGTCTTAATATTCTCCCAACTGTAAAAGGGTAAATTTGCTGCTAGAAATACAGAAGATTCTTGGGAATTAAATTTCTCCTTCAGGCCACTAATGTATCATTCAATGAGAATGAAATGAGAACAACTAAAAAAAGAAGAGATACTTTGTTCCGGGCCATGCCACTAAATCATTAGTCCCATATATCAAATAAAATGAAAAAGTATCTAATTGTCCAGGACCATTAAGTTTTAACTGGTAATGTACTTTAGAACAAATCTGAGAAAGGGCTTTAATTTACCTCTGAATCTGAACCCTAAAACAAGCAAATCTTTGACATGTGAATTTCTCTGTTCACTATTATTTCCACATAGATTATATCAGGGTTTATCACATATTTAGTGCTTCAAAAAGCATGTGTAATTATTGCGTGAGCAAAGTCTATGTATAAATTAATGAGTGTGTCTACTGGGAAAGGAATATATTTTGACTTCTGTTCTAGATTGCCAAGAACATTGAAAAGCTAAGAGACTGGTGATGCCTTTTTAGATACAACAACAAAGACACGATCAATGAAAGACGTAATTGATAATTTGGACTTCAATAAAATTAAAGACTTCTGCTTTGAGAATAACATTATCAAGAGAATGAGAAGAAAAGCCACTTACTGGGAGAAAATGTTAAGCATATGAAAAATTTTTCCACATAATATATCATTGGGAAAATGTAAATTATGACAACAGTGAGATAACACTGCACATCTATTAGAATGGCCAGATCACTGACAATATTAAATGCTGGCCAGGATATGGAGAAACAGGAACTCTTATTCATTGCTGGTGGAAATGCAAAATAATAATATAATGCCACAGTTGGGCAGTTTCTTACAAAACTAAATATACTCTTAACATAAGGTCCAGCAATCACACTGCTTAGTATTTACCTACAAGAGTTGAAAAGTTATGTCTACATAAAACTATGCACATAGAAGTTTTATTCATAATTGCCAAAACTTGAAAGCAACCAAGATGTCCTTCAGGAAGTGAACAGATAAATAAACGGTGGGTCATCCAGACAATAGAATATTATTCAGCACTGAAAAGAAATGTGCTACCAAGCCATGAAAAGACATAGAGGAAGCTTAAATGCATAATACTAAGTGAAAGAAGTCAATCTGAAAAGGCTACATACTGTGTGATTCCAACAATAAGACATTCTGGAAAAGGCAAAACTATGGAGATAATAAAAAGATAAGTATTTGCTGGTGGCGGAGTGGGGCATAGAGATGAATAGGCAGAGCAGAGAGGATTTTTAGAGCAGTGAAAATACTTTGTATATTCTAAAGGTAGATATATGTCATTATACATTTGTTCAAAGCTACAGAATATACAATGCAAGAATGAACCCTAAGGTGCACTATGGACTTTGGGTTATTAGGATGCATTGATATAGCTTCATCCTTGGTAAAAATTTACCATTCTGGCAAGTAATGTTAAATATGGGGGAGGTCACGCATGTGTTGGGGCAGGTAGTTTATGATGAATATCTGTACTTCCCTCTCAATTTTGTAGTAAATGATAAATCTCTGTACCTCCTTCTCAATTTTGTAGTAAATCTAAAATTTCTCTGAAAAATAGTCTTTAAAAGAATAAAATAAAATAAGGTCTTTTTTAAAAAGTTGAGACCATTTTATTCATGTGAAAAACTAAAACTAAAACACAACTGAACATTTTGAATAAATTTCTTGAATGAAATGAATAAAGAGATCTGGCCTGATATTTCAAGTGAGATTTCTCTAAGATGTTTACAGCAAAACCTAATTAAGAACAGTGGCAATTACATTTCAAGTTATCAGATTTCCACTATGATCATATATCATAGTGGAAAAAATGTTAAAGTTGCAAAGGGGTGGTCTAAACCAATAATATTTCTTAAAATGTGATCCATAAATTACATGCATAATGTGTAACTTGGGAGACTTTTAAAAATTCTGACTTGTAGTCCAATTCTACTTCTAGTCTGCTATTAGGAGAGACAAAGTTATTCTGTATTAACACACAATGCCCAAATCACAGTTGCTTGGAAAAAGAAAGATTATTTTACACATCTAACATGTTTCATATGGTCATCATAAGAGGGGAGACCTCTGCCCCAGCTTAATGTGAGAGGAGAACAAATCACTTTTAAGTAAATATTTTAGCCCTGGGTGCCACCGTTGTCACATCTGGTTGGTTAGAACCAGTCATCATATCACATAACTTTAAGTGGGTAAAAAGTATAAATCTCCTGTCTCTGGAAAAGAGAAAAGAGAAACATTGGTGAAACCACACCTATAGAACCCACATCTCTGGATAAGGGAGCCAAAAATTCTTTCTTGAAAAATTTTTTAACAAGTTCCATAAGCACAGGAATTTGATAACCAGTGATCTGAATCAGCTTCTACTGTAAAGGTGTTAGAGAAATTTCACTTGAATTGGATCCCTTTACTCATATAATTCAGTAGTTCAATTCTAAATATTCAGTTCTGTTTCAGTTTGTCACATAAATGTAATGGTCTCCTAACTTTCAATGTCCCTATCAATACAGAAGTTTTCCTGGTTTATAACATTAGCATGTAACAGCAGAAAAATATAACATTCATTCATTTTTCATTCTGCTGATGAACTGCCTAAAATGTTTTAGTATGAAAGTAAGTGGCAGAGGAAATACATATCTGTTTATGAGGTTCCTGAAAAAATAAGTTATTTACACAGCATAGTATCTGTGACATGGTCATCTTAGCTACCCCAGTAAGTTGAGGATCTCATTCTCCCAATTTTGAGATTTTACATTTATTTTTACAGAGTTGTCTCGGAGTTGAAATTAACAAGAAACCAAAGTGTTTTGTTTTGATTTACATATCTCCTAGACCTGAATACTAGAACTAAATAGAACAACCAAACAATTTAGGCTCAGTAAGAAACAGGACCCTTTGATAATTCAGTGCCATCTGGAAAATAATATAATGAGTCTGCTAATAAATATGTAAAGAAAACTGCAAAAAGTGTCAAGTGACTATCAAAAGGAGCCTCATATAAATCTGCCATTAGTTAAAATGAATAAGAGAAGAAGAAAATACTGTATGAAAACAGCTTTATGTGAACCACCAGAGGAGATTACAAAATTTCGTGACTTGAGGCATTTTTCTCTCAGTGAAGGGAACAGCACATCATACTGATTTTTTGATTGAGCCATTTGACAGGCTAGATGGCAGGTCACAGCTGAAAAGACAGCTGGTGTTAGGCATTACCCATCATTCATATGACAAAAAAGTACTGTGAGCTTAACTTTGCAGTGCTCAAGCACTTGCTGATCAGGTTCTGTACCTAACATTGTATCAGAAAATAGAACAGGGTGTTTTCATGGAGTGAAATTGAGTATGTCCACATCACATGTGGGATATTTTGCGTTAGGTTGTCAGAATCAAGTTTCCCTCAATGACTTGACTAATGCTGACAATCAGTTGAATAATTCAGATACTACTTAATATGAATGAGGAGAGAATATTGAGGTATCCAATTTAATTAATTTAATTAGCCTGATGATTGTCAATTTTCCACCTCAGTTTATTACTTTATGTGGGCAATTGTAGTTCAGTGAACACTAATTTCTGAATCATGAAAATGAAAACACATACATTAAAAGAGAGAGAGATTGGCATATAATAAAATTTTTTTACTGAAATTGACAATCATTTTTATCCTTTACATTTTGCTTGAGAATTTTAGTATATATATTCATTGATTAATTTTTTTTACTTATTTTTGTTTTTTCAAACATAGGCCAGAATGTAGAGAACATTTTAGCTAAAAAATATTTTAAGGGCTGTTTGATACTTTTACCTGGAATAGAATAAAGCCATAGTTTATATAAAGGATACGAATATTGTTTATAAAGCATATTTAAAACAATAAACATGGTTTATTATCAGTTATTTTCTTCTTTAGGTTACCCTTTTTATAGTTTTCAACAATAAACAAAGGAAGACACAATGGGTTTTTTTCTAACTTGAGTTTTCAAATGAATAGACAGTTAAGCAAGCTGTCATATATTGTCGTACATTGTCAAAATTTGGAACAAATAAAATCTATTTTATGACAGATATGGAGATATAATTTTAATCATACATGGAGAAAACATATATAGCACTTCAGTGAAGAATGAAACATGCATTTTATAGCTGAACATTATTCATATTTTAATCAATATTTAATGCAACTATCTGACATTAATTCTATATCTTTGTATCATATAGAAGCAATTGTAATCAATACATCTATATTTTACTTAGTATGTAAATATTATTGTTTATAATTATGAAGAGAGTATCCACTCACATTTGTTGATTAGATGATTAATTAAAAATATATATAACTATGATAGAGAAATTAATGTTGTAATTAGAAAAAAAATGATAACATTAATTTCCAGTTCTTAGCAATTACTAGTGCATACTAAAACCATGGGTATTAATGTTTGATTTAGAGTTACTTTGAGAGTCTGTTAAAGAAATTAATCAAATCTATTTTTGCACTATGAATCTGGATAGTTTGAAATAACATTGGAAATTGTTATTTAGTTGTAAAAGTCTTTCTAGTTCTTCTTTTCCTACAGTCTCAAGATTTGTAATTAGCTTTCCTCATTTTCATGTGCATGAAGACAAGCTCCCCTCTGATGATAATGCCAGAGAGCCAGTTTTGGGGTGTGTAGATGAAATATTAAAGTCAGTTTGGACTGAAATGTGTACAGCTCTCATTAATGACATTCTAGCAAATTTTAGTATGATATTATTTCCTCTAGGCAAGTTGTACTTTGGAAAGGTGTTCTGGAAATCCTGAGAGACACATCCTTCTATCTCACTGAATTCCACTCCTGCTGCTACACAAAACCTTATTTTTATTATTACTACTAATATTAATCCCTTTTCACTAACTTAATCCCTTTTCACTAACTTGTCTCTATGTGCATCAAAAATGAGTAGGGTATTTAATAAAAGTGACCAGACAACCGAGAGTATTTATCTTAAATACTACCAATTGTTTACTTAAAGTGTTATTCTTCTTTGTAGTTGTTGTTTTTGTTGTTGTTATTGAATTCATAAACCCCTTGCTTTTCTTCTGTCATCCTCAAAGTGCATCAGTTGAGTCTCAAAACGATAACACCTTGAAACTAAAAAGAGAAATAATTAAAGTTTTAAAAATTTTTAAAAATTTTGAAACAAGTTTAAACTTAGAGAAAAGTTGCAAGCATAGTACAAAAAACTCCTGGTAATCTTCATTGAGATGCGCCTATTCTAATATTTTGCTACATGTGAGTTATTCTCAATCTATCTCTCTTTCTCTCTTTTATACATATGTGTGCATGTATACATAGATATGTAAACATAGAACCACATATATGTGTATTTTTACCATTTTACCATTTTTAGAACCACTTGAGAATAACTTGAGAGCATCATGACACCTTTCTCCTAAATACCTCAGTATATATTTAAGATAAAAACATTATTTATATAATTATAATAAAACTATCAGAGCAGAAAATTTTATATTGATGTAATACTATAATCCAAAATATAACTTTACTCACATTTTGCCAATTTTGCCCAAAATTTCCCTCTTAGAATGTTTCTCATCCAAGATCACACACCAAATTTACTTTTCACTTTTCTTTTATCTGCTTTAATCTTAATTGATTTATCAGTTATGTTTTGTCTTTCAGAACTTTCATATTTTTAAGACTGTGGACCATTTATTTGTATAACATCCCTCAGTTTTGGTATGTCTGTTTATTCCTTATCATTTCATTCAGGATATACATTTTGGACAGTAATGCTATAGAAGTGCTCCTTCTTTAGTGCAACATAGCGAGAGGCATATAATATAGGTCTGTCCCATATTGGTGAAGTAAATTTTGATCACTTGTTTAAATAGCATCCTCCAGATTTCTCTCTCTATAGAAACTGCTTAGTTGAGGAATAACTAAGTAATAGGAATGGGGTTATAATTTGAGACAATGTAAATACCCTGTAAACCACCAAAATTTTGGTTGTTAGTTTTAATATCCATTTTTCCATAATCTGTCATTACCATAATTGTTGCAAGATAATGATTGTCCTTTTACGGTTATTAGTTAATATTCTGCTGTAAGGGAAATATTTCCTTCTCTCCTATTTTAAAAAAAATGTATATGATAGACAAAGAATCTTATTGGATTAAAATCCATTGCTATAACTATTTATGTTCATTCCCATATTATCCCAGTTTAGTCAATGTAAGCCCATTCACTCTAGCTCCTTTGAATTTTTGATACATCTCCATCATTTTCTGAGGATTTCTCTATTTAGTTTTTATTTTTGCCACAAAAAGATACTCCAAACTTATCTGTGAACTTTTTCTGCCCTCTCCCTGGAATTATCAATTTCTTTAAGAGCCTGATTCTTCTGTATATTGGGTAGTGGTATTTAGAAACTAATATTATTTCAAGAAGTCTAATTTAAAATCTATTTGAAAACCATCAATTTTATACACTTTAAAAATTTTTTGTAACATAGAATTACAATATGTTTACCAACACACACACAAAAATCACTTAACCTTTAGAAATATAAAACATCCAATATTTATTTTTTAAAAAAAGCCAGAATAGGAATCAGTCATTTTCCTAGCGCAATGAGATTTAGAGAACTATACATGTTACCTTATTAGAAAATAATTAATTTGCAAATGCATTAACTAGTAATGCCACAATGGAAGATGGATCTAATTTTACAGGTAGATGTGTCACAAAGTTCCTATTTAGAGATAATAATAAAAATAAAAATATATTTAAATAGGCCTTGTCCAAATCCCACCAAAATAATTTCAGAACCTTCAGTCTCTGTCCATAGACTCTTCTTATCTAGGAGTATCTCATTATATTCAAACTCAAGTCTACATTACCTAGCTTAGTACCTGAAATATTGTATATACTCATTCACATTTAATGAAAATACACGGGAAAGAGTAAAAAAGGTAGAAAGAGTAGAATGAAAGAAAATAAAGAAGGAAAATGATACAAAGAAAATTAGGTCAAAATTTAATTTCTGTTAGTGAGATTTCCACCTTTGTTGAGGAGATGTTACAGTAAGCCCAATTTGGGGTAGACGCTTAGTCACAAAGAGCTGACGGCTGTGGTATGTAATCCTCAAGGAGAAAATCACTCTGCAAAATAGCTGTGAAGTGTCTAATTCTCGGTCAGGAGGGAAAGTTGGGCACAATAGAGAACAGGAAATATATGGTTCCTACATCAGGTGTTTGATAATCAAACAAAGAATAAAAGGCATTATATTTGACATGACACAAGTTTGTTTATGGAGGATGACTCAAATTTTATCCACTTGGAAAAAGAGGACAAAAGAGATTTTACAGAAAAATAATACATGAAGGCATGAAATCATAAAATAGATTTCAGAAGAGCAAATATTTCACTGTGTCTGTAGCTTTGGGTGATAGTGTACACTGGAAAGTCAAATTGAATTAAAATCTTACTCCAGGTCACTTATTCAACTGTTAACTTTTACTGGATCTTTGTTACTAAAAAAACTCTCTTCAATTCTATTTCCTGCTGTAGAGAAGAGAAACTTTTCTAGTCCTGCCAGGTATTAAACTTGTGAACTCTTTCTAACCAGTCAAACCATTTTGAGCCTATCCACCTTTAGCAACATCTTGCCAAAACAATCATTAGTAGCCAGCACACACTACTTGGAAGTTTTATTTTCTAACTCTTTTCTTAGAGCTGTCAGGCAAGCAAGCACATTTTTCTGCTTCTAAAATTATTGTAGATGACAATTGTAACTAATGTTTTGCCACTGTATAACATGGATCACAAAATTTCTAGCCTCTGGTGTTCATTTCCTAGGGACCCACTTCCTAAATGCTAAGCTAATGCTAAGCATTTCAGTTTTTGGTCAAAATAGCACCCTTATTCTAATACCAGTTTCTGTCAAGATACTCTAAATTATGTTGCCATAACAGGTGAAGTTACAGTTCTCAATGGCTTTACTCAATAAAAATTATTGCTCACTCATGGCACTGTCCAAACGAGGATCAGATGCTCTCCACCCCCACCCCAGACATCCCACTGAAATTGATGACACAAGGATCTGGGGACCAATATGATCTCTCTAAAATCTTGCATTTCGTCCTTTCCGGTATTGTGAATAAGACAGAGAAAGAAGAAATAGAAGATCAAGTGTGACCTTTTAAGAGTCTAGTTCAAAGACTGAAGTACACCATTTCCTTTCATATTCTATGAGCACAACTGCTCACATAGAACCAGTCATGCAGCAAGTGTGAGGTGAGGGGAAATATAGTATTTAGCTATGCCCATAATATGCCTATATTATGAAAGCAGTGAGAATTGCAGAGGAGGGATTTAAGATGGGAGAGAACAGAAATGAGGAAATGTATCTGTATCATTATAACGATCTAGACAAAAGAGAAGTAGAGTTGAAACTAATGACATAATATTGGTCATGGAGAGTAATACAGATTGCAGAGTTATCACTGAAGAATATTTATTGTCTTAGAAGACTGAATGGAAAATGATGGAATCAGAGATACATTTTCAGATTTTTCACTTAGACAAGGTAAATAGTTGGCCATGACAATATATAAAATATATCTTATTTTTTAAATAGGTAAACTTGGATTTTGACCTGTTGAATTTGAATTTGCTACAAATTGTATTCATAATGAACTGACAGTGGGAATACGATCTTGAAGTTATGGTGATAAAACAAACCTGAAAACTTAAATTTGTGAGTCATATGAGTATAAATATTAGTTAAAGCCTGATAAGTGGACAAAATCTACTTATTATTTTTTCATATTTTTTATGAAATATATACTTAGCGTAGTGTTCCAGATACGGTAATAGATATAGGAGATTTAAAAATTCACGAAAAGGGATCCCCAACATGGAGAATCTCATCTCTATTGTTACAATAAAAATTGCTTAAAAATTAGAATACAGTATGATAAATACCACATTAAAAAACATTATTATTGTATTAACATTCAAAGATTACAAACCAGAATGTGATTTACAATCGTTCTCACTGAGGGATGAAATTATACTTAAGTTTGATTTTTTTTTTTCTTTTTGGAAGTGTCTTCTAAATTAATAACAATGAAATGTATAACAAAATGTAACTATTCAGTAGAGTCCTACTGCAGTTATCTGATTGTTTATTAAATGCTTTTGGGTAGTTCTTTATTGTTTTTCTTTCTTTTTTTTTTTTTCTATTTCCTGCAATAGAAACTAAAGGTAAAGAGATTTTTCCAAAAATATTATTGGGTTTTTTTTTAATACCCTGACTATTAATTTCATCAATGAAGCCTTAAGAATGTCTAGTTTAAAGGCAAGCCAAATAATTTATGTATCTTAAGGACACTCAAGCACTGTCGACAATCTATGGGATAAAATCTAAATCTCTAATCTGTAGCCTTTCTTTCTTTTGGTCTCTCTAATGGAAAACTATGATGTATGTCACTGACACTCTGAAACTTATCAGAGTAAAAAGGGCAAGACACCTTCCCTATCAAATTAATGGTGTGCACCACACTGACATTGAGACAAGGTGTCTCTCAACAGATTCCTTATGTTTTCTCTGCCCATCCGGGAGTTGATTTAGCAGATAGGAACCTGTCACAGAGTTAGTAAAAGAGGAGTACACAAGAAACTCTAAAGAAGTGAAAGTACTCTTAGATCAATGTGTTAGTGTTCCATAAAAATGATTTCTTTTTATTATTGAGAAGTTATTACATGCTTGAAACAATTAGACATTTTCTATGATAGTAGGAAAGTGAAATGCAGTGAATCGGAATTTGTTTCTGGAATAGATTCCTCTAATAAAGGACAAAAATATTATTTTAAAATAATTTAATATACCAAATAGAATTCTGTTAAGTGCCCCAGTATCTCTAAATTATATCAACTAATTTTTTTACTTTTAATCTGGTTCCTATAATAAACCATCCTAAATTATAATTATCTTTCAGGCAAACATAAAATGAAAAATCTATAATGATGTCTAATTTACTGCTTAAAAGCATAAGGTTGAATTTTGTCTATTCCAATCCATTATAAAACAAATTTAATTTTTTGTAAAATATAACTAGAAAACTTAACCATTAAAATTAAATATCTCAGACTTAAGATATTCACTTTTAAAAAGCTACTAACTTTGTTTGTATTCTGCATATTCGTAGGTAAATCTTATGTACATGTCACCAACTTCCTAGAAAATTTTTCTTCTTATTGCAGTAAACTTTAGTCCATTTTAATTTTATCATAAGTAATAAGTTTAGTACTTTACCTGATCTATGAGGAACTATATTTTTTTTGTGATTTAATGTGATCAATACAACTTGTTATAAAACACTCAAAAAGAGTTTATTAGAAATTAAATGCATGCTTTAGGTTATCAAATTATACTGACACTATGATTTCTAAGTTCTTTCCAATTCCAGAGTATGATTTATAGTTTAATTTACTTACATTCTTAATTCCAGACATTGATCTATTCTAAGAAACAGACCAACACTTAATCCTATGGTCTTTACAAAAGCTGTTGTATTCCCTACATCAAATTTTATAAACTGGAATACTTATACGCATAATTTAATTTTTAAATATTTTTGAACTGGAAAGGTGCATTTTTGTACAAAGGGCAAAAGAGATATATTTTATTCTACCACATACCATAAAGAGAAGTCTGTCAGAATGGAGATGGTACAGTTATCAGAGTCCGTAAGACAATGTTACTTTAAACAAACAAATGGGATTCCAAATAAGTGTAAAATTTAGTGTCCTTTAAGAAATGGGAGCTGAAAAATATATTCAAAAAATTTTAATCAAGCACAAGTAATCCACTTTCCTAATTGCAAACAGTTTCTCAAGTATGTATAAGGGATACACCCAGGTTTTTAAATGTATTACCAATATCATTTATAGTAGTCATACAATGGATTGTACATGGGGAAACACTTTTGTCTTTATCTTTATACATGGACTACTCCATGTCCCTTTTTATTCATGATGTCCTAATTTTTGTTAACTTGTAGCAAGAGTCTAGGTGATTCTATATGGAGAATGACTTGCTAAGAATCATGCTAGTTTTAAATAATTTCTCCAAATCTAATACCTGATCTTAGCATCTCTTGTTTTGTTGAGACATTGGAGTCAGTAAAGCAAAAGACACATTTTGGCCAACAAAAGGGAAGCATCCAGACTTAGTGGGTAAAATGAAGGCCTTATCCCATGTCTAACCAACGTATACAATCCTCATTGAATGGATATTGTATTTATCACACAAAAAATTATTGGTTATACGCACATGGGAAGTATAATAGCATCATGCTATGAGTTACATGCTATGAGTTCACACACTTGTTCTGTCATTTACTAATTGTGTGACCTTGGGGAATTTTTTAAATTTGTGCCTCTTACTAAATTTTTTAAAGAGAAATTATAACAGTGCCTAACTCATTGAGTTCTTTCGAAAATTAAGTGAAAAAAAAAATACAAGTAGACTATTTAGAATATTCCAAAACTCAAAATAAGCATACAGCAAATACTATTATATAATTTTTAATCACTTATCATTATGATTACAGAGGATATTGCCTTAATGGTGAGGTCTTCATTTGCTCAGACAGTACTAGTCTTTTAGAAATCATGAAAATTCCCTTAATTGTCTTAGACAGGAAGGAGCGATTTGTAGGAGGATCCTTGGTAGAAGTAGAACAGTTTTTTTATTTTTGTTTGTTTTGTTTGTTTTTTTGACTGACCTGGAAGGGCCAGTATGTCAAGAACTTAAGTGTTTCTGAAGAATGAGAAAA
The DNA here is from genome assembly GCF_949987535.1 of Balaenoptera acutorostrata. Taxonomy (NCBI): domain Eukaryota; kingdom Metazoa; phylum Chordata; class Mammalia; order Artiodactyla; family Balaenopteridae; genus Balaenoptera; species Balaenoptera acutorostrata. Next base: position 59,508,303 of record NC_080068.1, on the reverse strand, counting down.
AGTTCATCCGGATCCAATAAACCAAGGAATTCAAGTAGAGTTGCAGGCTTTTGGAGTTGCCATATAGTTAGCTAATTTATGAGATAATAAAGGGACTAGCATAGAGACCTTGGAATCTGGTTAGCTATGATAGCTCTGAAATCTTTTGTAAATGGAATGTTTGCAAAGTTTTTTAAATTTTCCTTTGAATCTTTTGTTCACTATATAATTTAGTAAGGATCTTAGCTTATTTTGTGTATTGCTTTAACTTTCAGTTTTATTTAAATTATCAGATTGATTTAGCTACACTGAAAAGAAACAAAATGGACATTACATTTTTCATTTGTATTTTTACTTTTTTAAAACAAATTTATTACTTATAGCATTATTGATATATAATTGACATACTACACAATTCATCCTTTTAAAGCACAATTCAGTGGTTTTTAGTATATTCACAACGTTGTACAAACATCACTTCTATCTGATTTTTGAAGATTTTTATCACCACAAAAAGAAATTTCATACCATTAGCAGTCACTACCCATTTCCCCTTCCCCCTAGCCCCTGGAAACCACTAATCTGTTTTCCGGTTTTTTTTAATTTGTCTATTCTGCACATTTTAAATAAGCAGACTCATGCAATAACTGGCTTCTTTCATTAAATAATGGTTTCAAATTTCATATTATTATGTATCAGGACCTCATTCCTTTGTAATGCTAAACAATATTCTATCATAAGTATATATTATTTTTGTTCATCCATTCATCATTTCATGTTTTGTTTCCAGTTTTTGGCTACTATGAATAATGCTGCTTTGAATACATATATACAACATTTTGTGTAGAAATATGTTTTCATTTCTTTTTAGTGTATATGTAAGAGTGGAATTGCTGAATCATATGGTAACTCTGTTTAACACTGTGAGGAAAAATTGTTTTCCATTGTGGCTACGGCATGTTACTTTGCCAATACCAATATAGGAGTGTTCCAATTTCTCAGCATCCTTGCCAACATTTGTTATTATATATCTTTTTGATTATAGCCATCCTAGTGTGTGTGAAATGGTATCTCACTGTGGTTTTGATTTGCATTCCTCTAATGAGTAATGATGTTGAATATGTTTTCATGTGCTTATTGTTCACTTGTATATCTTCTTCAGAGAAAATTTCTGTTTAACAACTTGCCCATTTTTAAATTGAGTTAACTGTTTTTTCATTATTGATTTGTAGTATCCTTTTCAATCACAATTTTCATTGATGTTGGGAGGGGCAAATTTGGTAGTAACAGTGGAACTTGAAATAAGAAATCACGTATAAGGAAAAAATAACTGTACCTATTCTGGCAAATAAATGTTCAAGGAATATTTATGGAGTATCTTCTATTTTCAAGACATTGATATAGGCAGTGAGCTGCGGTAATTTGCTGTACAGGCCTTACATTTTGGACAAATAAGAAAATAAATTAACAGTATCCATTCTGTTACTGATAAGCACCTAGAAACAAACAAACAAAAAAGATGTCCTGAGAGGGGGGCATCTGAGTGAGAAGGAAAAACCTCGCGGACAAGATGGCACAGGCCTGAGACCTTAAGATATCAGCTTTTTTAAAGAGCCAATGGAGACAATTTTAGGCAGTGGCAGCAGCAAAAAAAGGTACCACGGCAGCAAAACTACTGGTGAATTTAGGAAGAAAAATAAGAAGGCCATTGTGACTGGAATTTAGTGGGGAAGAGAGAAAATAAAATAGGCAGCTGATGATCACATAGTACCTTGTGTGCTACGGTTAAGAATTTAGATTTTCTTCTAAATGGCGTGAGGAACTAACAAGAGAGTTTAAACGGGGGCATGCAAGATCTAATTTCCCTTGGGGAAAGACCACCTATTTGATAAACGGTTAGGAGAAGACAAAAGTAGGTGCATAGAGGTCATGTGGGAGGTTATACAATAGTCAAAGAAAAGGTTGTTGCCTTGAACTCTGGCGGTGATGGTAATGATGTTACAGTGTGGATACATTTGGAAGCTATTTTTGAAATAGAGCTAATGTGGTTGCTGGCTGATGAGGGGATGGCATGTGTGGGTGAAGAAAATTGGAGAACTCTAGTTGATTCCAATTTATATGACCTATAACGTTTACCTTTTAAAATAATATCTTATATTTTTTACCTGGATGAATGACTACTGGTGTCATTTACTTAATCAGAGAAAAGGAGATAATTAATGTTGATAACTAGTAAGGAAGGTGATTTTCTTCTCTGAAACAATCTTCCAGTCAAAAGCCCAATAGGAATCTCAAATGGAAGCCTACTGATACTTGGCCTGGGCAAAAATATTCTAGGCTGGAGTCTTTTTCTGCAAATTTTGAGTTTATCATTCTTTTCTTCATCCAATTAACCATAACTCACCCAAGAAAGTAAAGATGCTTTTACCTTAGAGTATGTGATATTCAGCAAGACCTGTGTAAATGTTTACATAAATAATACTTGAGTAAGGCAGCAGCCAGGTTGATATATGTAAACTCTATTTCTGTAATTACTAGATGTAAAAGCATCTTGGACTGGTTTTATAGCCAAAGTGCTATTGGAGAAATAGCATGGTGAAAGATTAAAGGCAAGGCTGTATTGATTTCCTAACCTTTAATTTTTTTGGTAATCTTAAGCTCTTGTCCTAAATGCCCACCTGTGACACCAGCTAATATAACAAATATCAGCAAACAATTTCAGATTTTCCCAGATATCAGAGAGTAGCTAACATCAGGAATAGCTATATTTACTTTATTTTCATCTTTGTCTTTACTTGCTAGTGATTAGAAGAGAAATTTTATCATGCCAAAGTGTCAGAAATATTCAACAATAATCGTTGCCATCACCAGAATAAGAGCTCTGGAACCTTGGTTCTTTTACCATCACACCAGCCACTGAACAATTTTTCTTGGATACATTCCTGATGACAGATGCCTAAAACATCATTTAACGACAGGAAGTGTATTGTGCAACATTTGTACTGAGAATCTGCTAAAACTGCCATAAACTGAAGTATGCATTTGCTGATGTGCAGAAAGTGTGCTCATTTCAAAAAGTATCCTTCTATTAAAATTAATTAGTCTCCTCAAGAATGTTAAGTTTCTTTTCTATCAAACCCATGAGAAGTAGAACAAACCTGCATAGTCTGAAAGGGAGAAAGTTAATCAAATACGAGATTTAGATCTAATCCTATAATAGCTGAATCATTAATAGATTATAGAGTATTCAGAATAAAAGGGGAAAAAGTGTTTGAAAACTAGTTCAAAGTATTCTGTCATTGTGTTTTAATCTTACCTTAGGCATGTGGATTGATTACATGACTGAATTTAGCTAAATTGCCAGTGTACAATTTGCCTATTTCCATGGTAATTCTTTATTCTTCCTCAGATACTTTCATCCATTATGAATACTACAGACAATCCAGGCCTTATTTATGAGTTGCCTTGAGTTGAGCTTAGCACGTTTCAGTCCATATGTTCAGATATAGATATTCAAGTATTAAAAAAAAAAGGGAAAATAGGATAGTTGACTTTTCTGTCATAAATATCTTTATGTTCACTCTATTTTATGATTTGTTGCTCAGAGGCATAGTGTATTTGCCAGTACTGTACTCTTTTCTTGTAAGTCACAGAAACCCTATACATACATACATACATACAGGTCTGTGTGGTTGGGACTTAGTAACTCAGATAACTAAGCTGCAGGAAAGGCAGCGATGCCTAGATTCACAGACTTGAATACCATCGGGATGCTATCTCTCGATCTTGTTTCTTTCTATATATTGGCTCCATTTGCTTCTGTTGTAGTTTTATCTATATTGATAGGGAAATACGCAATGCAGATGTATTGGTGGTGAGAGGAAATACATGTCTAGTGGAAACTGAACTATTACAATCCTACTATTTAACTATTAAAACTGAAATAGTGGAGGAGGGGGTGGAAGGTGGGCAAATTGGGTGAAGGGAGTTAAAATGCACAAACTTCCAGCTGTAAAATAAATCATGGGGATGTAATGCACAGCATGGTGACTATAGTTGACAATACTGTATTGTATACTTGAAAGTTGCTAAGAGAGTGAAATTTAAAAGCTCTCATGACAAGAAAAAAAATTATGTAACTATGCATGGTGATGGATGCTATTAGACATTGTGGTGATCATTTCACAATATATACAAATATCGAATCATTATGTTGTACACCTGAAATTAATATAATATTGTATGTCAATTATATCTCAATAAAAATGTAAAATTAAAAAAAAATGAAATGATTATTTTGAAAAGCTCCACTTAAAAATAATTCTGAGGTAGGACTTTAATTCACCCCACTTGTTTGCAGTCCTTGGTATTCTGGAGGTGAAATGAATGAAATATGAAGACTGGCTTTGTTTGGGGCAGGTTCTTATAAATTACATCCCATCACAGGATGAAGAGGAAATGAAATCATGTGGGAAGATATCAGCTCCCCTCTGACAAACACAATAAAAGAACAAGAGAAAGATAGTTTCTGCAAAGAAGAGAAACTGGAGTTTCCAGAACATGGGTTGTTGTTACTGGAGCTGGTGTGCTGTTATTGGAGCACAAGTAGCTGGGAATTAGAATAATAAATGTCCAGCACACAAACAGCTGCCTGCAAACAATGAAGAAAATATGCCGATGGACTCATAGAAGTTAAGCACTTCAAGAATATATAGGGCAAACCTTGAAAGACTGAAGGCTGAATGGAAGGAAGGAAGGGAGGGAGGAAGGGAGAGAGGAAGGGTGGAAAAAAATGCCCTAAACTGGAACTCTTTCTCACAAGCATTAATCATTTATGTTATTAAATAGTAAATACCACCAACATTTCATGTACTTCTTAAAATATGACTCAATTTAATTTGCCTGGAAAAATTGCTTTTGCTGTGTTTGAGATACCTAAAGAAATTATGGGAAAGCCACAATGTTTTTTCATACCTACATTTTTTTTTTCTGTTTTTTGTTTTTTAATTAATTAATTAATTACTTTATTTATGGCTGTGTTGGGTCTTTGTTTCTGTGCGAGGGCTTTCTCTAGTTGCGGCGAGCGGGGGCCACTCTTCATCGCGGTGCGCGGGCCTCTCACTATCGCGGCCTCTCTTGTTGCGGAGCAGAGGCTCCAGACGCGCAGGCTCAGTAGTTGTGGCTCACGGGCCCAGTTGCTCCGTGGCATGTGGGATCTTCCCAGACCAGGGCTCGAACCCTTGTCCCCTGCATTGGCAGGCAGATTCTCAACCACTGCGCCACCAGGGAAGCCCCATACCTACATTTAATTTGAAGTTTCTAAATCTGTTTGAATATACTAATTAATTACACTCTCCACAGCTTTTTTGGAAAGTGGGAGATAACTGTATTTCTCTTTTACAGATGGATTACCCAGAAGCAGAGAGCTAAAGTGACTTTGTAAAAAAAAAAAAAAAAAAATAGTCGTTCATGTGTAGAAGCCAGTTTTGCTGGTGAGGATGGACACTCGTCTGTTTCTTTAACCATCCAGCAAACCGCCACTCCTTAAGGAGAAAAGCTAGGGATCCATGCCCTCTATTTGTTGCCATTTAATTACCTGGAATCAGATTGGATCTGAGACCAACTGCCTTCTGAATTTATTTTTTAAAAGCCCATATTCGAGATGTTTTGCAAAAGTCTGAATCAAGTATTAGAAACTTCTGTGTTGTATTTGGAGTAAATTTATGTCATTAAGAGAAACAAAGTTCAGGCAATAAATGAAAGAAAATCTGCACTTAGAAAATGTATGAATGTCCTGAAATTGATTTCACCCATAAAGTAAAACTTCCTTCTTAAAAAAAAAGAACCTCCTTGGAAGGAAAAATTCTAGGCACAGAAAAAGTGCATTAAAGGTATTCACATAAAAGTAAACTTTAAATGAACTCTCTATAAAATTACAACTACAAGAGCAGACTTGTAAATCAGATCAACGTTGAACAAGTGCAAGAAATGTATGTGTCAATGTGGCAGTGATAGGACTGAGTTTACAGCTCCACCTTGAAACTGTGGTATATAGTAGAATGCAGCCACAGGAACGGAAAACTCTAGAGAAATAGTTATAGACAGTTGCATTGGAAATATAAATAATATTTTCAAATCATTGATTTGGGATGATTCTTTACTCCAGAAGTTTAAATAAATTATTTTTATTTAAAAAGAGAGAAAAGAAGTTCAATGTACACTCCATTATTATTCCTCATTTTCTGATCATTTCAACTAAGATGTTACCAATAATCAATAAAATGTATGTTTATGAAAATGCCCATATACACATGCTGGTTATAAATCCTAAACATGACTTTACATTTTAACATCTTTGACTATATGTACAATGGTATCAATTATATATGAAAGCATAATTAGAGAGTTAAAATATAATTTGATTTTGATTTAACATAAACACTCTTTTTTGTCATTGAGTTGCAAAAAGTATTGATTTTGAAATTAAAACAAAAACACCTGTGTTCAAATTTATAATCTGCCAATTTCTAGCTATGTCATCTTGAGGAAATTAGTGAACATTTCTGAGCCAAAGTTTTCTCATATGTCATGACAAATAATATGTAATTTTTATGAAAATTGAGTAAGAAAATATACATGCATAGCTGCCATAATGCATTTACACATAGTAAGCATTCATCCCTCCTAATTTTAGTTATCACAACTGCTTTTAATTAGGTTTGCTCATATCCAGAAAAAAATATACAGTACCACCTCAATAAATCTCCTAAAATATTGCGTAGTTACACACATAATCTGTTATAATATAGATGTTGAATAATATCCAATATCCCTTTTTTATTAAAAAAATAGACTCATAAGCATCTTTTTTTTCATCTCAATCTCAAAGGAAGACAAATGGACTCCAGAAGATATATTTTGTCACAAGAAGAAGTTCTAGCACAGAATTGTTTCGGCTTAGACTTCAATAGCATGAATTTGAATTCTATAATCATCCCCTCCCCGATGAAATTGCTTCCATTTAATGCTCTTCAATTTATCTTCATATCTTCTTTATTATAAGGATAATAACAGTGTCCAAGAAAAAGATTACAAGAGTTTCTGGCACATGGAAAGTTTAGGCATATGGAAAATTCCTTAAAAAGTTTAGGTATATGTACAGAGTAGGGTAGCAATACTAATAATGTTCTAGAAGTCTTGTTGCAATGTACTAGCTCTTATTTTCTTAAATGTTTCACTTTAAAAAGTGAATCTTAGTATGGGTTCCAGGGAAAAAAATGGGCTCTGGGTTTAGATCTCAGCCTCATTGCTTACCAGCTATAGTGTTATATTTAAAAATATTAAATTTTTTTACCTATATTTCTCATTTCCAGAGGGATGATGGTATTAATCATACCTAGTTCATACATTTGTTGCACAGATTAGGTGAAATAATAAATGAAAGGCATTATTATAGTATCTGATCCATAGTATTTTTTTAAATTACTTTTACTTAGTTAATACTTTTAAAAAATTGTAGTCCATAACTTAGCTAAAGAAAGTATTTTAGGTTTCTATTATTTTATGAATCAAATTTAAACATTGGCCCCTGGATTTAAAGGTTCTCCATAATCTGCCTTCAATATAGTCTTTCACACTCAAAGCTTTTCTTTGGGTCTTCTGTATACTAATGTCTATAAGTAAACAGATCCCCTTACCATCTCCCTATTGGTTAACTGTAACCCACCTAGTGCTGCTTCTAACTCCATGGTATACATTCAAGGCCAACTTCACATGCTATCTCATTAGCAAAGTCTATTGAGAACATGTGATCCTGAAGTTGATTTCTTCATCTCTTTGTGTTCTAATCACATATTTTACATATTTGCCATCTTTTTATGCATGTCTTTTATCAATAAATCAATCAAAAGGATACTTTATCGAATTTTAATTAATTTTTGTCTTATTTATATAAATGTAATCCTCCCATAGGAGGTTTTAAGCCTTGGAGGATGGAGACACAGGTTTTTAATCATGGTTAAGCTCATGTAACTAAGGATAGAGCTGGTTGCAGACTGACTACATTAGTGAGACTATGGTGGGTTCCACCACAATTGGAATATCTCATCCAGAGGTTTCCTCAAAGAAACATTCTCTGATATTCTATTTCAATAAGAAAAAAATATAGAATTCTAACACTCTACCAGATGGTTATAGCATTCTTAGTTAAAGAATTATGGAAGATTTTATCATAAAATGACATTGAATTTTGGCAAATGCTTTTTCTCTATCTATCGAGACAATCATAGGATTTTTATCCTTCACTCTATTAATGTGGTGTATCACAATTTATTAATTTTCCTATGTTGAACCGTCTTTACATCCCAGGGATAAATCTCACTGGATCATGGTGTTTGATCCTTTTAATGTGTCGCTAAATCCAATTTGCTAGTATGTTGGTGAGATTCTTTGATGTATATTCATCAGGGATACTGGCCTGTAGTTTTCTTTTCTTGTACAGTGCTTCTCTGCCTTTACTATCAGGGTGATGCTGGCCTTGTAGAATGAGTTTGGGAGTATTCTCTCCTATTCAATTTTTTGGAAAAAATATTTTTCCCTTGTCACCACTAATATCTGGGAACAAGGTTTACTTTCAAGTTTTTCCTAGACAGAGGCAAATGTGAGCAACATTCTGTAGGTCAGTGCCTGCATTTTATAGTCTCTTTATCATCTCCCTTTTCATCTCCTCATTACGCTAATGTAATTAGTGCATTTCTTGACCTTTCTCTGATATAAAGAAATCATTAACACATGTTATATAATAAAGTGTCTGTAACCAAATGTATTAGTATTTCAGGAACATTTGTATTTAAAGGAAAGCTTAATGTGAGAACAGGAATTATTAAAGATCTGATTTAATGAAGTTAGAGAATTTTAAAACTGAAGTTTTATGCTACAATCCATATTTCTCTATACAGATCTAATTTGCCTGTATGTGAAGCGTTGTGGGCTATATGGGATTACATCCTTGAGATGTTTCCTAATCAGTGCAACTAGATAGGGCCATGTTTTATAATAAACTTTTTAAAAGTAAAGCTTTTAATATTTTTTCAAATATTTAAGTGTTTAACATAATTAAGATATCTAACTCTGCTCAAATTTTGTAATGAGAGAAATCTGAAATAGAATTATTATGTTTTCTTGTTGTATGCTGAAAACAAGTGATGACATTTTCTATCTGTCCAATTAAATAGATGGAACAATCTGCTAGATGCCAGTCAATATTTTTTCTAAAGAATTGTACTATAAAATGATATAAAAGGTCAATATCAGTCTGTGGTTAATATGTCCTTTTCATTAGTGTTGAAATGAGATACAGGAAATACTATTTGTTTTCAAAAAGAGGTTAATTAGGAAGAAAAATAGTTAGTCAATAAATTACAAAAATATTTGTAAAGGCCCTGAAAGTAGTTTAAAATAATCTCAAGTGAAATTATATTTTTCAAACCTACTTCGATAAATGCCAGTTTGAACAAAGTTACTAGTTTATGTATGAAACTTTTCAATAGACCAGTAGTATATAATATTACTTAGACTAATTCACTTATTACCGTCTGCATTTTCAATAGCATTTTGCAGTTAGTTGTACAGGTATCTTTGTTTAGAAGTAGATAGAGTTTCTATAAACTCTAAGAAATTTATCCAAGTAGAATTAAATAATATATCTATCTTTAATAAAATAAAAATTAAAGTAATGAATATTTTAACTTGTTCCCTCAACTAATAAAATAATATGAATGAGGGATAACTCAGAGAGCTATGAGAAGATGGCTTCAAAATAAGATTTAATATGTGAAACGATGGTGTTACTGATATGATATTTAGAAAATATCAATATTTTGTTTTACTTTTATGCTCTTTTTGATTAAAAGTTATGGTTTTGTTTTGAAACTTTAAATAAAGACTTGTATGACATAACCATACCTACACTGAGTAGGGACTGAAACATTCGAAATGTACATGGTAGTCTTTTAAGAAGTAAAACAATAATAATTTTTGAGACAAATAATTTATAACAGTGCTTCATTCACTCATCATTTATTTATTGGGCTATTACAGTTTGCCACTGTATCCTCTGAAAGCAGATGATTAAAACAGATAAAGGAAGAGATGTATGGCAAAAATGTATTTGTTCATTTATTCACTTATTTATTAATTCATTAAAAATATCAAGTGACTATTTCAATCAGATAATAAGATAATATTCCAGGCCTCAGAGGTTATAGACAAAGTTGTTTCAGTCATAGAACTTATATTCTATAGGCAGGGGTGGGAACAGACAACAAACACAATAAGTAAAATATATGTTAGGTGGGAATAATTTTCACAGAGATAAATAAATAGATAAAGCAAAATAGAAATGGGGATGGTGACAATTGTCAAAGTATAATTAAATTGGCAAGGAAAGGCCTTACTTAGAAGTGGACATTTAATAAAGCCTGATGGTGAGCAAGCCTATCACACAGTTAGAATCATAGTTTTCTAGAAATAAGGGGAAGAAAATGCAAATATCCTGAGAAAAGGATACAGCTGTGTGTTCAGAGGAGAACAAGAAGGGTACTGTGGCTTGTGCAGGAGGAATGTGTTAGAAGATGTGAAAGATGTAAATGAGTAACCAAAATATGTGCTGGTCTCTGCTTTTCTCCCAAGTACAATGCAAAACTATTGGAGAGTTCAGAGTGGAGAAGTGATGTGGTTTGACTTTCTATTTAACAAGATTATTTAGACTTCTACCTTTGGCATATATTGGAGGGAAGCATGGATGTAAACAGAGAGATCGTTAGTGGGCTCTTACAATAATGTAAGCTACAAAAAGTTGTGGCTTGGACCAGCATGGTAACTGTTTCGGAAATGAGAAGTGGTTAGATGTAGAATATATTTTCAATGTAGACTTGCCAAGATTTGCTGACAATTAGTCGTGAGGATTGAAGGATGACTCTGAGATTTTGGGCCAAGGGACTGAAAAGTTAGAGTTGCTATAACTGAAATGAATATGACTGTAGGAGGAGGTATGGCGTTGGGGTAGGGAGAGAGACCCAGATTCACTTTTGAACAGGTTCGTTTTGAGATATCTGTTAGACTTTCAAGATAGATGTTGTGGAGGCAGTCTGAAGTACCAACCTGTTGTTCAGGAGAGAGGTTTAGAGAGTTATACATTTGGAATCACCATCATTTAGTCTACTTAAAGTCATGGAACTGCATGAGATCACACAAGAGAGGATCAATTAAATTAAGTAAAAAACAGGTCTAAGTACTAAGAACTATAGTACTTCAACATAAAAAAGTCTTGTTTATGAAGATGGACCTGCAAAGGAAACTCAGAATAAGCGACCAAGAAGGTAGGAGGAAAACAGGAGAGTGTGACCTTGGAAGTGAAGGCAGTGTTTCCAAGATAAGATAGTAAAGTGTGACAAATGCTTTGTCAAGTGAGAAGAAGAGCCTTGATTATTAGATTTAGCAAATGCATGTTATCAGTGATTATAAGAAAGCTACTTTGTAGAGCAGTATGGACAAAAGCCTGGCTGAGAAATGTTCACAGTGTTGGGAAAAAAAGCAATTTTAAACAGTGAACATCAAGGAACATTTCAAAGAATCTTATTCTAAAGCAAGAGTTCTTTACCTTTAAATAGTAATGTATAGAAAAGTCTAATATCCCAATTTCAAAGTGACAGTGAGTATGAAAGATATTTTGTGATATTACAGTAGTATAACATGATTAAAAGTGTTTAGTTAGAGCTACTATTGTTTGGGGTGGATTGTCAAGATGCATAACTGAGGAACATTATGCTTCATTCACTTAAAGATCAAGGTTTTTGTTTTCTTCTTTTTTTTTCCTTGAAGATCGACCTCCTAAATTCTGTCCACACTCCTCTTGCATGAATGCTGTATTGAGAATCCCTGCTGTAAAAGGAATTTGAGTGATATCTGGAAGATGAATCCTCCAAGTAAGACTTCTTTCTCTTTTTTTCTAAAGAGAATATTAGCAGCATAGATGAGAAAGATCAAATTTAGAGAAAGGTCAAACTCAGAACAAAACCCTCTGATTTGGTAGAAGGAGGTGAGAACTGTTGAAACTTCATCCTTGAGTGGAACAGGGGAGTTGGAATAGGGCTGTCAAGGAGAGGAGCCACCTTCAAGGGGGCATGAACAGTAGTAATAGGAAAAATGGCCGAGAAAGTGGGCAAAGATGCAGACTAGTGATAGTTTCTAGAAATTCTCTTCTGATTTAGTCAATTTTCTCTGTGAAATAGGAAGCAAGACAAATAATGGGGAGTGGAGACTGAAGAGGGGTTGTTGGAGATTTGAAGAGAGACGACAATAAAAAAAACTGTTCTCCTAGAACTGTGGAAGTGTGAAAGGACCAAAGGAATATAGTGTGTCGGCTTTAATGAATTTAAGATGAGAAAAATCTTCAGGTTTCTGTTTTTCTTCAACTAACTTAGCCTTCATGGAAGTCACTGTGGAGTAGTTACAGGATTGAATTTGATCACGATTGTCTATTTGCAACTGTCATTCTGTAATTCATTCAAGAAATACTTATTAAATACCTATCATATGCTGGTAATTCTTCTAAACAGTGGGCATACTGTCAGAAACAAGATGTTAAAGGCTCTGCTCTTGAAGAGCTTGTAAACTGTGGGCAAGAAAAATAATCAAGGAACAACCTAAAGTAAGATAATAGGAGCATTATGGCAAAATAAGTCTTTACATACTTTAGGAATGTAGATTTCACCTACAGAGTAAGAATGTAAAGCTCATTGAGGGGTTACAGAAGGCACCCCTGAGGAAATGATACCCTTTCTAAGACCAAAATATTACATAGTCATGCTTGGTAAAAGAGAGGGTGTCATTAAACAAGGAAAGGAAAAAATATATTTTGTTTGTTTTTCATTTCCTTCTGGGAGTTACCACACCAAATCTTCTAATCTAGCCAAACATGATATTTGATTTTTTTTATTTTGAAAATTTACATAGAAATATGATATATTCCATTTAATATTTATTTCCATGCATTAACCCACGTGTACAACAAACTACTTGCGTCTACTTTTCAACTGTCTCTTTAGCTTTTTATATATTCACACCCTTCCAAAAATAAAACCACTTAGTTAGAGTCCGGGGATGAGGAGGGCAAAGTGTCTGCTTATATGGGGTTTAGAGTATAACAAAGTTACTCATGATTTATTTTCTACAGAAAATTTATCAAAGTTTCTGTCTTACATATTTGATGTTTGCCTTGTTAACCAATTTATTAACTTACATATTATCTGCCTCCTCTCACTAAAATGCAAAGAACAAGGGCATTATGCTAAGTGAAATAAGTCAGACAGAGAATGGCAAATACTGTATGAAATCACTTATATGTGGAATCTAAAAAATATAAAAAACTAGTTAATATAACAAAGAAGAAGCAAATTCACAGATATACAGAACAAATTAGTGGTTACCAGTGGGGAGAGGAAAAGGGGGAGGGGCAAAATAGGAGTAGGGAATTAAGAGGTACAAACTGTTAAGTATAAAATAAGCTACAAAGATGTATTATACAATATGGGAATATAGCCAATATTTTATAATAACTATAAATGGAGTATAACCTTTAAAAATTGTGAATCACTATATTGTACACCTGTGACATATAATAAAAAAAAAATATTTTCTTTTTAATGCAGAGAACAAGAACCAGGTCTCTCTGTTTCAGGCTATGTCCCAAGTGTCTGGAACGCTTCTCAACATAGCTAGTGTTCTTAATATCTATGGAATGAATAGATAAATGAATGAATGAATATCATTCAAACTTGATGTTTGTTGTGTTGCTGTGCAACAAAGTGAATCAGCTATATGTATACCTGTATCCCCATATCCCCTCACCCTTGCGTCTCCCTCCCACCCTCCCTATCCCACCCCTCTAGGTGGTCACAAAGTACTGAGTTGATCTCCCTGTGCTATGCAGCTATTGGTAAAATTGCCATTCATTTCCTAGTTAGGATGAAGTATTTGTTTTGTAGAAGAAGAAAAGCAGAGTCCATTAAGAACAATGGACAAGATTACACTCAATGTCTGCCAGAGTGTTTGTTTAGGCTATAGAGTTGTTGTATAAGAGGGGGGTCTCTGTTAGATGTTGAAGTTTCTGAGTTTGTGAATAGGTGAGTTTCAGTACCTACTGCGTGTCTACAGCATGCATATGGCACTTTCTTCAAGGTCTATATATCCATTCATCCCTTGACGGCATTACTTATGGTCTATCATTCATACAAGTAATTAAGTAGAATTTCATAGGATCAAGACCTTTGGCTTTCTCGTATCATGCTGTTACTAATATTATCCTGTTTCCATGACTATACTTGATATTGGTCAGTCTAATTTTGTTAGTGGTTTTCCTCCTGGATTTCTTGTCTGCATATACTTTTTTCTTCAAAATGATTCACCAATCTTCTGACCACTAACATTCACAAACCTGTGTGTTTTTCTGGAACTCTAGGGTAAGATTTTGTTGTTGTTGTTGCAGTCTATCACATGCTGTTATTGTCCTATAAGTGACTACTCCACTGTACCTCCTTTAATACTCTTAAATTCATAACAAGAATATTTATCTTCTGTATCCATATGCTTAGAGAGAGAAAGCAATATATCAGAGCTCAGGTTGAATTAGTAAGCCCGTGTACTATTCCTTGTCATTCTGCCTTGTTAGGAGTGCTTCACAGCAAATGCTATTTAAGCTACTTAAAAACATCTAAATCTGACATCTGTAACAGGTACAAATCTTGTAGCTAAGGGAAAATTTGGACACCTCAGAAATCTCCAAGCCTAGAGAAATGAAATGCCTTTTCAATAATCCAATAAGAACTTCAATAAAATTATATGAAACCAATGGATTGCAAACAGTTGACACCTGAAGGAAATAAAATATAACACATCACTGCTACAGAACACGTCACTAGCCATGCTCATAATAATAATATAATAAAGAAATTAAGATGCACTTTTCTATATATCCTGAGCTTTATGGCATTTCAATCTGTATTGTAAAGCATGAATTTAGATTTTGCATCATTATATAAATATCTCTGCTGCAGGAATCCTGACCAAGCAGAAAATAATAAAAGAATAACATCAGAACAGAAATGTAGGTGTTGCTAGATAAGAATTATTTCTTTTGTCAGCATAACATGTTAATGATTTGTACTTGAAGCAAAAATTTAAGTTTTATCTATAAGCAATAATAGTTTTGTGTATTTTGAACTGAATCACTGCCACTGAATTTGGCTGAATAGGCTGAAAGCTGTGGTAGCTTCCCAAAAGGCATGGCTTTCGCTCAGGAAGTTATTTATTCACACACACACACACACACACACACACACACGAAACAAATAGATGAGTTCATGAATGCTCCACCTTTGATCTAATATATATACACATATACACATGTATATACGTGTATATATATGCTGTTTCTTCTCAAATGGTTCTTTATTTTAAAACTGAAAATTACGAACACAAAAATGGCAAAAAATCTAGTAAATATACTTATCTGAATAAATTAGAGGAAATTTATTTCTCATGTGTTGAGAAAGCAAATTTTTTTAAAAAGTTGGGGGGATTAGAGAAGAAAAGAGGCAAAAGCCAAAATAAAAGGGAAACGGAAGTTAGGAAAAGAGTAAAACTGATCAAGATAGAAATGAAGGAAACAATAAAAGGCAATATATAAAAGACAACATTTTATGTACTTTTAGTATTGTTAAAGAAATGCTCTTTTCTCTATAATGTTTTTGACCCTTTAGCTATACAGGTTTTTTCACATCTATACCACTTGAACCAAATTACTTTAGAAGCAGGGAAAACCTAAGTGGACAAATTACTTTCTAGGCCAAAATCGGTCTACAGCCCATTCCACATCCTTGTCATACTGCCCTCCTCTACTGCTCCCACCATTGCCTCTTCCTTTTATCCCTTTGAATAGTATTTCCTTTTCAATTGCAAAACAAACCTGAAAATCTTGCAGCATTTCCTGGAACACTGCAGACTTCTTTCAGCTACCTATCAGTCTTCTCCCTAACCTGACAGAAAAATCGTCTTATTGAAATGTCACTTGAGACATTTCAGTCCTTTCACAAAACCAGAAAAGTAATTAAAGCCAAAAGGTAAATGCATCCTTGAAGTTTCTAAGCCTTTGTGGTCTGTCTCCACGGCTTCAAATGACTTTTGTTTGAGAGACGCTTATAACCATTCTGAATACTTTCAGATCAATGACTGGCAGGGCTATAATGGGAAGATATCTAGGATGGTACTACTTAACCTTCCTTATTATTTTGGTGATCATGAAAATGGAGAACACCTAGCTGTTCTCTCACCTCATGGAGTTTCATTGTTATAAAATCAATGATATTTTTCAAGCCCTGTTTTATCAAATGCAGAAAGTATGTGAAATTCTATACAGTACCTTAACTGTAATAAAAGAGAAAAGACTGAATGTTGGAATACTGTTTGGAGACACCGAATTTGTAAATCAATTTGCAGTTTCCATTTTGAATATCCTTCACACTCCAGCTTATGGTTTTTCTATTGTCATTAGAGAACCATACCTTTTTATTATTATTATTATCAATTAACAAGGTAAGTTTCTATTGGAAAACACATTAAGTAGAACAGATGCGAATGGCATTTCACTTTGTTGCCAATATCCTAAAGTTACTAGTGTAAGGCTGACACCTAGTGGACACACAGCGACACTAGTGAAATAAAAGATCAACTAGTTAGGGAGCATAGCTATACAATCGTTTCCACAGATCCTCAACTGCTATAATCTATGAGAAAATAATTATAACAATTAAAAAGTATTATCACTGATGTACCATGACATATTCTATAACCTGTCTTCTTTGAGACATGTGGATGTGTGTTTGTGTGTATCTGTAAGCAAAACAAGTGGGGATATGAGAATCATGATTATTCATTGAGACCGTAGAGATTCTAATTAATTTGTTAGGTAATAAGTAACTTGTCAAGTAATAAATCAGTAAGAAAATAATGTATTTACTTTTACTCGGTATTTGCTATCTTGGTGAGGGAGTGAAATCGTTTTAAGACCCTCGAAAACAATTAAGTCCAATATAGAAGAATATTGAAGAACCCTCTCTTTGTCTGAATCATTAAACTTCCTCATCTGCCTCCTAAAGACAGTTTTATTAAAGAATGAAGTGTCTTTTCCAGAGTCTGAAAATAAGTATTTAATTGTGATACCAACTCCTCAGGTGTAAGAAATGATTTATTCATCCATATCCCAGTGCAAATTATTGGTACGCATGTTAGTATGTACATGGTTATTATAAAATACAGTTATTTTAATTAACTGGTAACTGAAAAGAAACATAGGTTGCTCCATCTCCGTGCTACCTACACATCCGATCTTCCTGAAACCCTAGCTTCATAGTTCCATTCCCCCTCTTGCAGTCTTCAATGGCCCCTTCTTTTTCTATAGGATCAAGGTCAAAATCCTAGACAAATGAAGCTAGGGCTTTCATCACCTAGCCTCTGCCTAACCCCCAACCTACGAGGTCCAACCTGACACATACACAATTCAGCTCACAGAGAGCTCCGTTCTTCAGTCAAACACTGTTCCATCTCCTACATTTGCCCTATTTCTCTCTCTGCTTGACATTGTTCTCTCCTCTGTGGGACAAAATCCAGGGTTTGTGTGGTCGAAAGGAAAGAGATACTTGTATCAACTCAAAACGAAAGTGGGTTCCAACCATGGTTCTCATGATTGCATGGCTTTAATACCATATTATCACCGTATCTCAGTTTCCTCATAATGTTTAGGTTGTTGAACCACAAATAATACATATTAAGGGCTTGATAGGAAATAAATGCTCAATAAATATCAAATGTTGTCTCTTAAAAATCTTATTTTCAAAGTAAATTTTTCTGTAAAATATCCCTGCATTGGCCAGGCATGTTAATAATCTGGCAACACATCAATTGTCATATTTATCACATTATATCATGACCCCTGATTCTCAAACTTATCTCCAGGCTAGATATGAGCTCTAGAATTGTATCCTCCACAAACTACTCACCATTTCTGTGATATCTCATAGATATATCATACTTAAATTTCCAAAACACAATTATTCACATTTCCCCTTCTAAATATGCTCACAGTAAACTTTATCTAATAAATAGGTTAATTGCTCACTCTCTTTCTTAGGCTTCACAACTAGTCCATCACCAAATTCTTCCTGTCTTATCATCTCTATCTCTAAGCTCATCTTCATAAGCTTAGTCTAAGTTCTCATTAACTTGACCAGAATCCTGTACCAACCTCCTAACTCTTCCTTACCTATAGGTTTTCCTCTAGTCCAAACAACCCACCAAGTCCTAATCATATGCTAAGTCATAAATGATAAAACATATCAATATTTTGGCCATTCACTAGGGTGACATCCAAATTTCTTATTCAAGGAGGCAAAGTCAATATGATCTGTCCTGCTTCCCTTTCTGAACTTGTATCCTGCCAGACTCCCTCATTTACCACAATCCAGCCCAAGCAATGTCCTTAGTGTCCTTTGGATATGTGTTCCGTTCAGGTTACTATACCAGAATACCATAGACTGGGTGGCTTAAACAACAAGCATTTATTTCTCACGGTCTGGAGGCTGGGAAATCCAAGATCAAGATGTAGGTAGATTCTGTCTCTGGTGAGAGCCCACTTCTTGCTGTGCCCTCACACGGCAGAAAGGGCAAGGGAGGTCTCTGGGATCTTTTGTATAAGAGCATTTGTCCTATTTCTGAGGCATCTACCCTCATGATTTAATCACCTTCCAAAGGCCCTGCCTCCCAGTATCATCACATTGGGGGTCAGGATTTAACACATGAATTTGGGGGAACACAACATTCACTCCATAGCAGTCTGTCAATCTCATTCCCAACTTGGTCTTTGAATATGTTATTCCTTCTGACTGAAACATTTTTCCACAGATATTCACAAAGCTTTCCCCCTCACTTCTCTGTTCAAATGGAAATGACAAATCGTTGCCTCTACATAATCTTATCAACCCCTGAATCTGTTTCATTTTTATTCATATAAAAAATATCTTTACATACCTACCCTTAAAATATAAGCTTCTTTGGGGAATGGCATTGAAAGTTCAATTCACTGTCCTATTCCCCGTGGTTAGTACAGATTAGGTGCTTAAAAAGATTAACCGTCCCCTTCCCTACTCTGTTAAAGACACAGTCCCTCCACATGGTAAAAGTTACTTAAAAACGCATTTTTGGAGTATTAAAATTGGTAATTAAATCTTACAAAAAATGAATTAGAATAATAATATGAGAGTATGTTCATAGTAGATTACAATCATAAAAGGACTGAAGGCTTTACTTTGCCTCCCTCAAAGCTTAAAATAGGTAAAGCACAAAATTAGTCTACTTGAATTTTGAAACCAGTCCAATACACTCATGCTGCACGAAGCTTCCAATTCTTAATGTTGAATGACACACACCCTCTTGTTTATACAGAGCAATCGTCTCACATCTCACTATATTCACTCATTTCCTGTTATTTCTGTTTTAAGTCAGACACCTTTCACTTCCCAAGTCTTGGACTAGTATTTCTTTTTATGATTGTGTTCCCATAACTTTCAATCAGGTGTTTATTCACATCTGCTTTCTGCTTCCTGTCATTTAACTCCCCATTGAGAATCCAGATCATATATTTAGCACAATAGTGTTTCTCATTCCAATAAACTTTTAGCATATTTGTTTCTCTGGAAGCTAAAAGTTGTCATCCTGATCCATGTTCAAAGTACTCTTTGCAGCAGCTGTTGGCATTTCAGGGACTGGTATGAAAAACAACTGATTTATTGTTGGTTTTGTTAATATTTCTATCATCTAATTAAGACCCCTACAGGGTGGGTAAATCTAGAGTGGAGAAATAGCACATCATTGTGGTAAGAGCTTCAGTTCTCCATAAAACTCAATGCAACCGAATTTGAATTGCAAATGTTGTTAATTACATGCTTTGGGCAAATTACTTAACTTCTGTAGGCCTCAGTTTCCTCATTGGTAAAATGTAAATACTAACAGACTGTATATTGATGATATTATGGATTAAATGAAAAGAATTCTTCATTGTTGTTGTTATAACATCAATATTGTATCTTGATGTTGCAGATTAAATGAGAAAGTATACATGTAAAGTGTATAATACAGTGTCTGAAATATAGTGTACACACAACTAAAGTTTGATAGGGTTATTAGTTAAATGTCCCTGAGTTTGATCTTACTTAATTCTTACATTAGAAAATATGTTAAAATATATTTTTAAAAATTACCATTGAAAATTATTTCCATTATTTCTCTCATTTAGTATTACAGAAGATAGTATAATTTCAAACTCGTTAACTGATTTCATATTTATTATTTAATTCTATCTTAACCAACTCATGAGATAAGCAGGATACATATTAATATGCTTTTAAAATCAATCAGGAAAGAGAGGTTGAAAAAACTTGCATATCTCATACAAACTCACAGGTCAAGACTAGGACCCAAATTACCTATATTCTAGTAACCCAAGTTATTGGGTTCTTACATTATATTTTAATTTTTTTAATGTGTGACTTCTTTTGATGAATAACATTGATTAAAAACTTATTCTTTTAGGCACTGTTATATAAAATTTCCATATATTAACTTGTTTATTCTCAGAAAACCTAACTTACAAAGTGAC
Organism: Balaenoptera acutorostrata; assembly: GCF_949987535.1. NCBI lineage: Eukaryota > Metazoa > Chordata > Mammalia > Artiodactyla > Balaenopteridae > Balaenoptera > Balaenoptera acutorostrata. The sequence goes on along the minus strand of NC_080068.1, from coordinate 59,487,557 downwards.
TAGTTTTATTATCCCCATTTTATGAGATGAGACTCTCTGAAGGCTAAGTAGTTTGCCTAAGGTTGTAGAGCCAATATGACCTATGTCATAGAGCCAATATAACACTTTTAGCATTTCTGCTGAGATCTGAGATTTACAAAGAGTTATATATTACTTTAATAACATGCTTCACAGATGCATCTAAGCAACAATTATATTGCTATATACCAGATGCACAAGGCAATTTATATAGAACACAAAATAATAATGATGATAATAAAGCAAGCTAACATATACCAAGTTACTGAGTGCCTACCTTCTTCCTAGATCATCTCATTTAATTCTCGAACCAGCCTTACAATGTTAGCATAGTTAAAGTATAATTTTCAAAATGTGACCCTTATACAAATATAAATTTTATATATATAAAATATTTTAGTCAACTCATTCATACTGGGATCAATAATGTGGTAAACCTGGTTCAAAATGCATTTGAAGATCTGAGCATTTATATACATTTTAATAAAATAATATTAGAATAAGATTGATAGGCTAGCTACAAAAGTGATTAATGTGGTTAATACCCTACAAGATAATAAACCATAAACTTTGAGGCTATATTTTTCACTGGACAGAAATAATTTACATCTGTACCAGGCAAAAGTCTACAAGTAACATGTAAGTTCACCAATTCTGAGACCTTTAATAAACAGTAAGAGGGAATGAACAAAGCATGTTTCCTAAATAGTTAAGTAGTCCTCAGGTGGGCCTGTTCTCCTGTATAACCATTCATCTTTTAACTTTATTTCCAAGTTTTAATAGCCTTTCTTAACAGTATTATTCAGCCATATTTTAAGTGGTTAAACTGAATTCTAGATAGTTTAGGTTAATTGTTTAAGGTCTTATACCTTATTAATATTGAAGTCAAGTTTAAAACCTAGGTTTTCCTGCTCTAGAACATTAACTCTTACCTATCACACTTATTTAATGTGCTAGATAGAATTAATTGCCTGTACATTTTATTTCCCTCTATCCCTTACACATATCCTTTCTTTATGGTCCCTTTGTGTCTATCCTGTGTTATACCCTCAGAAACAGCTAATTGAGAAAGACAGAGAGTTAGTCTAGTGTTTCCAAGCTGTGCTCAGTAAGACTGTACAGATACAAGTTTCTCCATAACTTATTTGGTGAAAAACTTGGCCTAACCTAAAATCACATGGTATCAAAATCTGACCTGAGCTGACATAAAGCTATCTACAGATTTTACTTATCTCACTTAGAGTCAGATAGTTATATTTTTTACTGATTAACTATATATATTTGATTAGAGTATTACTTAGAACAACACTGAGTCTGTTATTTCCAAAATCAAAAAAAAAACATTTTAATTTAAGACAGCTAGTCACAAAATTTAGGTAAGGATCCACCCTATAGTATGGATATTCTAAATAGGAGGAGGGAATTTCCAGGCGAACTGCTCTGTGACTTTCTGATAATTCACTTTCTTGAGGAGGTCTTCACTTGACCACTATGTCTAAATCATCACCCGTTCTCCCTGTCCACACTCTCTCTCTCTCTCTCTCTCTCTCTCTCAGACACACACACACATATACATCTATTGCTCTCTATGTATCTATGTATCTATGTATCATCATCATCATCTATTTTCTTTCTATTCTCTGTCTCATTTATTGTAATACAATCCTTATGACAACAGAACATTTTTTGTTGTTCTTCACAGCTATATTCACAGGAGCAAAAGACATGTAATTGGCAAATAGTAGTAATTGATGGAGTGAATAAAAGGAATTAAAATAGCTTGCATGTCTAATTCATTTATATTTTTATAAATATTTTAATACTTGAACTTAAAATTGTTACTGTTAGCTGAAAAAGAATAATTACTTGGGAGTTATCTGAGAAACTCATTGTTTCAAGTATCATAACCCTAAATTAACAGCCACTTCATCTGTGCTTTCTCGATGGCTTTTTTCACCAAGGACTGTTCACAAGATAACACATCCTTTCTTAAACAGAACTATTGTTATGTAATTGATATATAATACACTAAAATATTTAAAGTGAAAAATTTGGTAAGTTTTGACATATGAATATACTCATGAACCATGACCACAATCAAGATAATGAACCTATTATAATCCCAAAAGATTCCTCATGCCCCTTTGTAATAACTACTTCGTCTCCCTCCTGCTTTATACCTCTCTTCTACACACATACATCCCCAGGAAACACCTGATCTGCTTTCTGTCACTAAAGATTTCTTTGCACTTTCTAGAATGTCATGTGAATGGAACTGTAGTGTATATGCATATTTTGTCTGACTTTAATTCAGCATAATTATTTTAGCATTCACCCACTCATGTTGTTACATATATCTAGTTCATTCTCTTTTATTGCTGTGTAGTATTTTAGTGTTGGTATAACACAATTTGTATGTTAATTCACCTGTTGGACATGCTCTATTGAAGTGATCATATTTGTGTGTATTCACTTTAGTATATCAGTATGGTACATTACATTGATTTACAAATATTAAACGGACCTAGCCGACCTCAGGTACATTTCACTTAGTAATGATATATTATCCTTTTTAAAAGTTGCTGGATTTATTTATTCTTTTAAAATAATTTTAAACATAGGTTCATAAGGGATATTGCCCAGTACTTTTCTTGTCTTGCAAAAGTCTTTGATTTTGTTTTTGTTGCCAAGTTTGTCTTAATTTTTCTTTAAATACCTGGTAAAATTTTCCAATAAAGCCACCTGGACTTGAAATCTCCTTCATGGGAATATTTTTTTTACTGCAAACTCATTTTATTTTAAATAGAAGTAAAGATATATTATCTATTTCTTCTTAAGTGGGGTTTAGTAGTATGCATCTTTATTAGAATTGGTCTATTTAATTTGTTTTTGAATTTATTAGCATAGATTTGATTATAATATTCTCTTACTATACTTTTAATATCTCTTTTGATGACATCTGTCTCATTTCCGATTTTGTAATTTGTTTCTTCTCTATTTTTTCCTGATCAGTTTGTCTAGAGGTTTAGCAATAGTTATTGAACTTAAAGAAACTACTTTGGTTTCTTTGTTTTTTCTATTTTTTTTGTTTTCTATTTTGTTGATTTCCATTCTGATCTTTATTCTTCCCTTTCTCCTGCTTACTATGGCCTTCACTTGCTCTTTCTTTTCCAATTTATTAGATGGAATGAGAGGTCTTTGATTTGGGGCTTTTCTCCTTCTGAAATGTGTATTTTGTGTTATATCTTTATTTTTCAAACTGCATCTCACTAATACTGGTCTTGTTTTCATTTTCTAATTTCCCTTTTAATTATGTTTCTAACCCATTGGATATTTTGTATTGTGTCTAGTAGTTTCCAAATATTTGGAGATTTTCAAAGTATCTTATATTAATCTCTAATTCAATTCAGCTTTGTCAGAGGACAGACTTTTTTCTCTGTTTTATTTTGTACAGTTTCTTTCACTATGTATGTGTTCAAATTCATGAAATCAAAAATTTACTAATCTACTCTTTAGCAATTTCTAATCTGCTGTGAACTTGGTCCAGTACATCCTCAGATATTGTAGTGTTCATCTGTAGTAGTTCTATTTGTGTCTTTTTTATATCTTCCTTATCTCTATTTAACACATTGATACTTAGCTTCTTAAGCATGTGGAATACAGTCATAATTATTGTTTTAATGTCTTTGTCTACTACTTCTATAATCCCGATTATCTCTGGTTGGTTACAATTGGTTGATAGTGGATCAAATTTTCCTGTTTTTTTGTATAACTGGTAATTTTTAATGGGATGCCAGATATTTTTAAATTATACTCTGATGGGCACTAGATATTTTTGTAGTCCCCAAAATATTATTAAGCTTTAATTTTAGACCCATTTAAGATCCTTTTGAATTCTTTCTGTAAGTTTTTTAGTAGAGTACAGAGCAATGCTTAATCTGGGACTAAAATTCCCCCAGTACAGAGGAAAATTACTTCTGGGAACTCTACCTAATGTCTCATGAATTATAAATTGTGAGGTTTTTCACTCTAACTTATGGCAAAAGGAACTATTCTTGGCCTGTTGACCTGTAGATATTGTTCTCTCTACTCCTTTGGAAATGTCAAATATGCTGCTTTCAAAAATGAATGCATATTTATGCTAAGTAATCACTGCATTGTGCAGGTTTTAGAGTTTTACTTATGCATGCCACTCTTCACCCTTTTCTTACAGTGAAAGCAATTCTTGGTTTAGGTAGAGAAAATTTATATATTTAAAGGTTGATGATAAGGGTAAATAATTATAATTTCCCATACAATTATTTAATACTTAAGAAGAAATTTTCTAGATAAAATTGGAAGCAAGGGAAGGAATTTGAAATCTTTGTCTGATGTATAAATCTCACATTAATGGAGTATTCAAGGTCTTAAGTGAATATAATCAGATGTCTTTCACTATTTTGTCTAAAAATTATTTTTTAATGCTTAAATGATGTATCTTATATGTTTCTCCCTGTTCCATGAGAAAGAAATTATAACAAAAACCTCTAAACCATATAGCACTCTGCTCTGTGTGTGTTTAATCCTAAGTAAAATGAAGAGTGGAGGCTCTGAGACATTAAAAAAGACAAGTAATTAAAGCTTGCTTTTTAGAAACCTGAATCTTGCAAGTTGAGAGGAAAAAAAATCCACAAGCTAATTTCCTTGTCTCTTTTGTCTTTGTTTCTATTCAATTTCCCCTTTTTTCTTGTTCCCATTTACTTTTCTTTGTTACCATTTTGTAATTGTCTATAGTGTTTTAAATTTGTTTGGTCCTTTTTCAAATCGTTCCTCTTTCTCTCTGTGCCTTTTTCTCAATTTGCTATCCTCTCATCCAGTCGCTGCAGATCCTCATCCTCTATCTGTTTAATTGCTGTGATTTTATCATAAAAGTCAATGCACTTTTATCAGAAATAATGTACAGCATTAAAGATTAACTCCAAAAATCAGGAATCAGATTGAAGTATTTTAGGGATAAAAATGAACCAACTACAGGAAGCATATTTGCCTTTATCTCTTCTTGTTTAAGCTAATGAACCCTGTGCTGGAGTACAACTTTAATTATTAGCTCTTTCACGCATTGAAGAAATTATCAATTTCAAATAAAGTAGTAAAGGGATCTTTACTTAAAACAAGCAAGCCAAGGATGGTATATCTAATATTTAGGCCCAAAGGACTTTAGCTATTTCTTATCTTTCCATTCCTATAGGATGGTTGTTCTCTCTGTTGTAATCAGCAAGGTCTCAAAAGAGAGATAGGAATGATGGACTTTTAAGCAATACCCATTGGCAAAAATTATTTTACAATTCATGTGATTTCCAATGTGGGCTAAACTCCTTATCTTTTTCTAGGTGAATTCATACTAGTTTGGCTGTATTTAGAAGTATTATTAAACCATATATTCAAATATGAATGATGGTATCTGAAAATTACATCTTCCACAATGCAAAGGAATGTGTTATAGTGTGCTAGGGCTGCTATAAAAAGATATCATAAACTCATGACTTAAACAACAAGCATTAATTTCTCACAGTTCTGGAGGCTTGGGGGGGTTCCACGATCAGACTGTCAGCACATTTGGTGTCTGATGAGAGTCCTTTGCCTAGTTTGCAGATGGTGGCCTTCTTACTCTATTTTCATATGAGCAAGACAGAGATTGTCTCCCTAGTGTCTTTTCTTATAAGTGTCTCTTCTTGTTATCCCATTCATGAAGCCTTCACTCTTATGATCTAATTACTTCCCCAAATCCCCGCATCCAAGACCATTATATTGGGATTAGAGCTTCAGTATATGAATGTTAAATGGACAACAGACATTCAATACATAGCAGGGTGCAATTTAGTAAAAATTTCCCAAAAAATACTTTACATTTAAAACTAGTCAATGAATATTTACTTCTAAAATGAATACATGGTTTGAGTCAATAAACAGAAAACAACATAGAAAAAAATTTGTTCTTGTTATTGTTTCATTATTCACATTTGCTATCTTGACCTTAAATGCAACAAGAACAACAAAAGGTGTTAGTGTCCCAGGTATGACTTACTGGGCTATATTTAAGTTATACCTCTAGTTCTATTTTTTTTTTTAACATCTTTATTGGAGTATAATTGCTTTACAATGTTGTGCTAGTTTCTGCTGTGCAACAAAGTGAATCAGCTATATGTATACCTGTATCCCCATATCCCCTCACCCTTGCGTCTCCCTCCCACCCTCCCTATCCCACCCCTCTAGGTGGTCACAAAGTACTGAGTTGATCTCCCTGTGCTATGCAGCTGCTTCCCACTAGCTATCTATTTTACATTTGATAGAGGATATATGTCAAGGCTACTCTCTTACTTCGGCCCAGCTTACCCCTCCCCCTCCCCATGTCCTCAAGTACATTCTCTATGTCCACGTCTTTATTCCTGTCCTGCCCCTAGGTTCATCAGAACCTTTTTTTTTTTTTTTTTTTAGATTCCATATATATGTGTTAGCATATGGTATCTGTTTTTCTCTTTCTGACTTACTTCACTCTGTATGACAGACTCTAGGTCCATCCACCTCACTAAAAATAACTCAATTTCGTTTCTTTTTATAGCTGAGTAATATTCCATTGTATATATGTGCCACATCTTCTTTATCCATAAATCTGTTGATGGACACTTAGGTTGCTTCCATGTACACACTATTGTAAATAGTACCACAGTGAACATTGTGGTACATGACACTTTTGAATTATGGTTTTCTCAGGGTGTATGCCCAGTAGTGTAATTGCTGGGTCATATGGTCTATTTTTAGTTTTTTAAGGAACCTCCATACTCTTCTCCATAGTGACTGTATCAATTTACATTCCCACCAACAGTGCAAGAAGTTTCCCTTTTCTCCACACCCTCTCCAGCATTTATTGTTTGTAGATTTTTTGATGATGGCCATTCTGACTGGTTTGAGGGGATATCTCACTGTAGTTTTGATTTGCTTTTCTCTAATTATTAGTGATGTTGAGCATCCTTTCATGTGTTTTTTGGCAATCTGTATATCTTCTTTGGAGAAATGTTTACTTAGGTCTTCTGCCATTTTTGGATTGGGTTGTTTGGGTTTTTTTGATATTGAGCTGCATGAGCTGCTTGTATATTTTGGAGATAAATCATTTGTCACCTGCTTTGTTTGCAAATATTTTCTCCCCTTCCAAGGGCTGTCTTTTCGTCTTGTTTATGGTACAAACAAGAAGAATCAGGGCAGGAAAGAGTCATGCCTACCTTTCCAAATTTACTAATACATAAATAACACTCTTCTACAGAAGTGTAATGAATAAAGGGGTAAAAAGAGTGGAAGAATGTAAATTAAGGAAAAAAATCTTTCCTTTTGGAAATCAGGAGATAGAAAGAAGAATTTTCTCTCTCTCAATAATTCAAAAATTTGCTGATGGTTTTGCCTCATGGCAATTTTGTTGTTGTTTTTGATACGGATAATTTATTCTTCCGTTTAACTTAAAAGTTACTCTGTAGTAGTCAAACACAGTGCCAATGACATGTATTCAATAGTGTTGAAGTAGAAATGGCTTGTTCTTAAAATAGTAGGGAGATCACTGTACTTAAGTCAATTTTTTCTTGTGGGCTTAACTGGGGAATTAGAAGGTTAAAAAGAGCTATATACAGAATCTTGATATTCTAAGAAATTGTTTTAATTACTTAATTAATTATTCAAAGATGTAGGGGTCTACACAAGATCTTATATTAAACAGCACTCTGTCCAATAGAGTTTTTTGCACTGCTGGAAGTGTTACATAATCTGTGCCCTCCAAAACGACAGTCACCATCCATTTTAAGCTACTGAACACTTAAAACATAGCCTGTGTGATTAAAAACTGAATTTTAAATTTTATTTAATTTCAAATAATTTAATATTAACTTTAAATAGACACAGATGTCTTTTGGCTATTATATGTATTCATTTTCAGTGATAAAACATAATATTTTATTCTTTGTCTAAGAACGGTCATGATGTCATAAGAAGTAATTTGTAGCGTAAAAACCAAATAAGAGGGCAAAAATTGGAGGTTTTGTTCTATTATCATATGCTGAACAATAAAGTGAAATAGCAGGGAAATGGATGAATCAGAACATAAACTTATGCAAGCATAGGTAAATTTATCAAAAACATTTAGGGAATAATCATAGATACACAAAATCCATCAATATTGTTAGCTAAGTAAATAAAGAGTGAAAGATGTTTAAAGCACATTACTGATGCCAACAAGCCTTGTTATTTAATACTGTGCATAACATTCATACTATAGTGATAAAATGAGTCCTCATGAGTTTATATAGGTAAAATTTTAAATTTAAATTGGGGAACAAACTTATTCCTTGTCTTTTTACTTATACTCTGAGGAAAATGTACATACTTAGTCTCATAAGTCAAAGAAGCACCATATTCTCAAGAAAAAGTTTAGGACTTAACTAGTGCTTCAATGACCAGTGAAATAAAAGGTGTTGGGGAATTTGAACAGTACTATAATTTTCTAAATAAATGAGATTTAAGATTATATTGAGTTATCAAGTTTTGATGAACTTCTTTGATTTAGGTTTTGAAACAAATTATTAACCACCACCCGTACAGTTCATGGCAGTACAGGCATACCTCTGAGATATTGACAGTTCATTTCCAGACCATCTCAGTAAAGGGAATCTCACAATAAAGTGAGTCACATGAATTTTTTGGTTTCCCAGTACATAAAAAAGTAATGTTTACATATATTGTAGTCTGTTAAGTGTGCAATAGTATTATGTCTAAAAAAGACAGTGTACATACCTTAAATAAAAAACACTTTATTGCTAAAAAATGCTAGCAATCATCTGATTCCTCAGAGATTTGTAGTAGCAACATCAATGAACACAGATCACCATAACAAATATAATGATAGTGAAAAAGTTTGAAATATTTCGAGAATTACCAAAATGTGACATAGAGACTCAAAGTTAGCAAATGCTATTGGAAAAGTGGTATCTATAGACTTGCAGAATGCAGGGTTACTGCAGACTTTCATTTTTATAAGAAACATAGTATTTGTGAAGCTCAATAAAGCAAAGCACAATAAAACAAGACGTGCCTGTAAAAGAGATATTGGTTTGTGATTTAGAGACCAGATTCTGATTTCTAGCGCTAATTAGTTTTGATTTGCCACTAATTATCTTTGTGATCTAGAGTAAATTATTAAACTTCTCTGGGTTATGGTTTCCCCATCAATAAAACATGAGAGTTGAAGTAAAATGTTACAAAATAAAGTCCATTGGCCTAGAGTAAGGATCCAGTTTTTATGCTTATTAGCTATATAGTCTTGGGTAAATTCTTATTACCTCTGTATGTTTTTTCTCAATTAGAAAACAATTTGATAAAGACTAAGGCCATTTAGAATTTATTTCTAAATTCTAAGACTAATATTAGTCAGGAATTGAAGGCATAAAATTGATCAAGGTCACACAGTAAAGCAGAGGCAAATATAACAATATGTCAGCAAAACAAATGAAAATGTTTTAATTATCTTAACATTCAGATATGTTAAGATATTCAGAGTCAGACAACTATTTATTCAGTCATTTATTGTTTCTATCATTTATGTTTTCATTAATATACTCTTAGATTTTTCATTTAACATGCATTCTTACAAATCCCCATGTGCCATGCACTGAGTTATGGACCAGAACGGTGAAACTATATGAGTCATTCATACATGCTTTGGAAGACATGCTAGTCTAGTAAGTGAGCTAGGCATATAAGTGAGTATTAGAATAGAGATGTGAAAATAATGTTTCACTACAAAAAGTAGCAATGACTTACTGGAACCTGGAGGATTTGACAAAAATGTTCACAGAGGAGGAATTTGAGTTGGATATTGAAGGATTATTTCTGTATTCTATTTATGTCCCCCAAATTCATATGTTTAAAACCTAATTCACTGTGTGATAATATTAGGAGTTGGGCCTTTGGGTTGTGATTGAGTCATGAGGACAGAGCTCTTATGAATGGAATTAGTGCCCTTATAAGAGAGGTCCCAGAGAGATCCCTGGCCCTTCTACCCTGTGAGGACACAGCAAGAAGCCAGCAGTCTACAACCCGAAAGAGGGTCTTCACCAGAACCTAACCATAGTGGCACCCTGATCTCAGACTTCCAGCCCCCAGAACTGTGAGAAATAAATTTCTATTGTTTATAAGTCATCCAGTTTGTAGTATTCTGTTATAACAGCCTGAACAGACTAAAACAATGATGTTTCATGTAATATTGTTACCTAACAAGGCTCTTCAAAACTTATTGCCTTAAAACAACAATTAGCAATTATCAACAACAACAAAAAATAATCAACCGTTGAGATCTTGAACTTGCAATTTGGGAAGTACTCAGTAGGGAAGGCTCATCTCTGCTGCATGTGACCTGAGTTGAAGTGGCTTGACCAGGAACTGGAAGAGTCACCTTCAAGATGCTTTCCTCCCATGATTTGCAAGCTGTTCTTGCCTACCTGCAGTGTGGTGGCGGGAATACAAGAGTGAGCATCCCAAGACAACCAAGTGTGTGGTGTTCCCTTTATAACCTGGCCTTGGAAGTTACAAAATATACTTCAACTGTAGGCACAGGCCTGCCCAAATGCCAGTGGAAGCAATAGTCCCACCTCCCTATAGAAGGAACATAACATCTCATTGAAAGAATAGCCTGTGTAATGAGAGAATTAGTTTGTGGTAATCCTGGGGAGTAAGACCTGCCACAGAGGATTAGCTTTTCTTTTCAGATGAGAAGATAGGTAAGGAATTTCAAACAAACAGATCAGACAAAGACATGGCATAGAGGAGTTTGGAAACCGGATTTATCAACAAGTACTTCCAATGATTTCAATTATTCTTTGTACATAATCACAGTATTTTTTCTAATAATGCTTTATATAACAAATGTAAGCATAAAAGAAAATAAGCAAGTATCATAACATGAATATTTATCTCCTTAAGCAGTAAATTATACTTAATGAAATTTATTTTATTTTACAATATAGTTTTATTCAGGGGAAATGTCATTTTTATGGAAACCTCAAAGGAAAAATTAGGGATAATAAAACAACTCTATTTAGTGAAGAACTATAAGTAAGCTGATTCTGACAAGGATTTACTGTAGAATAGGAGACAAAAGGGTTAACAAAGAGGAACATTTCAAAGTCTGAGGAAGTAATTGATCTCAGAAAGGAAGAAGAAGTGATATTGGCCTTCTTAAGTTCATGTAGAAAGGGCATATGTGTCTAGAATATATGGTGTTATTTGTAGCTGCACGAATTACCCAGATAATCAATATGTGTAAGAGATATTTTGATCTTACTGTTGACCATCATTATGGTTTTCAAAAGCATGCAGATAACAATTTCAAGAGTCATCCAATTAATGATAGTTTTATAACATTTTCTTTAGTTGTTTAGGACATGGCAAAACGTTGGAAAGAAGTAAAAGGTTAAATTCTTGTCTTGGCTTCATTTTCTGGTGGAATTTATTTTATCTCTCCCATTAAGTTTTCTGTTTCCTTGTTTTTACTTTTAAAAAGATTTGGAATGTTGTAAATTATTGAAATATATTAGCATAAGCTTCATTTTTATTTAGCAACCACTTTATACAGCCTGTCAAAGGAAGAGTATTTTTTCACATACAGTATGAATTTTAATAACACTACCTCTAACTCTCTCTCTCTTTCTCTCTCTCTCTCTCTCTCTCTCTCTCTCTCTCATTACACACACACTTTCCTTCAATGGCAGAGGTTTGATCTGGGTCCTCTAAGAAACAGATGCTGACAAGGAATTGGATTGTAAGACATTTATTGCAGGAAATTCCTGTGAAGAATAAAGAGTAGTGAGAAGGAGTAGCCTTCAGACTCTAATGCAGGTCTGACACCTCTAATAGGAGAGGATGAAAGAATGAGACTTGGATAGAAAGACTCTCAGACTTCAGCACAAGTCTGAAAATTTCAGCTAGGCTAATGAAAGACCAGAACCAAAGTTACCCATTATTCAAATCTCATGGCCCATCAGAATGAGTTGACACTACTAAGGTGGCTGTGTTAAATTACTGTTTGGGAATATCCCAGGGAATAGGCACTGATGTCAGTTACTGGAGAGTAAGGTAACCAATGGAACTTGGGAATGACACATCCAACTTCTGAAGAATTGGCTCAATTGATACATAAGGAAATGTAAAATGACGAGACACAAGCTAAACATACAATCAGTTGGTTATTGTTAACTCTAATAATTTAAAAATGGAATTAGGGCTTCCCTGGTGGCGCAGTGGTTGAGAATCTGCCTGCTAATGCAGGGGACACGGGTTCGAGCCCTGGTCTGGGAAGATCCCACATGCCACGGAGCAGCTGGGCCCGTGAGCCACGGCTACTGAGCTTGCGCGTCTGGAGCCTGTGCCCCGCAACGGGAGGGGCCGCGATAGTGAAAGGCCCGCGCACCGCGATGAAGAGCGGTCCCCGCACCGCAATGAAGAGTGGCCCCCGCTTGCCGCAACTGGAGAAAGCCCTCGCACGAACCGAAGACCCAACACAGCCAAAAATAAAATAAATAAATAAATAAAGTAGCTATAAAAAAAAAATTAAAAAAAAAAAAAATGGAATTAAAGACTGTGTTGAGGCAAATCTTGGCCTTGTGCTGAGCTTAAATTTCTATGAGTCCAAGCAATGGCTATTAGCCTCAGGGCTTGTACCAGAGGGAGAATTAAACTGGAACAACACATAGTATCTCTATGACCTCTGGTTATCAAGGCAGTATTCCAGGTGCTGGGGCTAGGAGAATCCAAGAAACCCCTGAAACCAGGAGATATAGTGTAAAAGAGTTGTCTTTTTTGTGAATCAATGTTATCAGCTTCCTAAAGAACTTCACTGAAATGGATTTTGAGAGTGACTAACTAAGAAGCAGTCTCCTTGGGTTTGATGCTACAGAATGGAGATGGATGTTTGGGTTGATGCAAAAAGCACAGATTACTACTGAACAGTCACAATGTCTATATATGATCTAAACACATAGCAGGTTGCTCCCCAGGGAAGAAGAGCCTGGTAGACTGGATAAAAGGTTTTATGAAACTGTTTTACCTTTATAAGATAAACTTGCTTTTCCCTCCTTTAAAAACCAGGTAGAAGTCCCAGATGAGGTAGCTGATATGAAGTATATGTAAGCCATGCTGGATTGACTTTATGATGATCAAGCTGTTCACTTACAATTACGTGGTAAATTCTCTGATTAAGAGGAACCTCTTTGCATGTGCATTAGTTTGGGAGGGATGTCATTACAAAGTACCACAGACTGCATGGCTTAAACAATATAAATTTTTAATCTCACAGTTCTGGAGGCTAGAAGTCCAATATCAAGGTATTGGTAGGGTTGGTTCCTTCTGAGGGCTGTAAGGGAAGGGTCTGTTCCAAGCCTTTCTCCTTGGCTTATAGATGGCTGTCTTCTACCTATGGGTCTTCACATTGTATCCCCTCTACCTATATCTCTGTATACAAATTTTCCCTTTTTATAAGGTTATCAGTCATATTGGATTAATACTCATCCTAATGACCCCATTTTAGCTTGATTATCTCTGTAAAGACCCTATCACCAAATGAGATCACATTCTGAGGTACAAGGGTTTAGGACTTAAACATATGAGTTTTGGGGGAGACACAATCCAACCTATAGCACCATGTAAACCTACTACTGGAAAATTAAGCCATGAGAAGTCATATCAGATTTATTGTTTCTGCTTTCCACCTACAATACCAGCAGTCCTTGATACAGTTTCAATCGTGCAAACATTACAACAAGCTAAAAAAGACTGGTAATCAGGGATCTTGTAAATGCTTTTATCTCGAAACCAATCTAGGAAAAGAGTTAACTGGTTTGCTTTCACATGGGAAAAATCCAATTCACATTTATTGTATTGCCAGAGGCTTATTTGATTTCACCAGCTTACAGTTACAATTTAGTTAGGAGGGATTTGGACTTGATCTTGAAGCAAGTCTTGATTGTAATAACACCCTACAATAATGTTGTCATAATAATATCAGAAACTGAAAAGCAAGCTAGGACTGACTTAAGCACAGTAGTGACACACATGACTAACAGAGGCTGGTTAATAAATCCAGCTAAAGTCCAGGAGTTTGTCCAAATGGTGGAATTCTTTAAAATAACCTAGGCAGAAGCTGATCATGATTTTCACAGGCATCTCAAAGTGCTATCGTTGCCAACCCCTGGAACTAAGCAAGAAGAACAGAGCCTGGTCATGTTGTTAGCATTTTAGAGGATTTACATTCCACATCTGAGCATACTGCTAGCTCCTATTCATACGACAACCTCCCCCCAAAAAGATATATTTGAATGCAGCTGAACTACAGCAGACTACATCTAAGCTGGAAAAGACAGTGACTAAATCAATATCTTTCGGTCTGTATGATCCGCTCTCAAATATAATTTTGGAAGTATATGCAACTCACACTTATGCAGACTGGAGCTTACGACAAAAGCCTAATGTGACCTCTGGAATATCTGACCAGAAAATTCCAGATGTGCCATTCTAGTACACACAGTTTGAGAAACAATTGTTGGCGCTTACTATTGGGTATGATTTGAAACTCTCCCTATGAGAAAGAACAAAAAATCATCTTGAAACCTGAAATAGCTATAACGTCATGAGTAATGATGAAAAAACACTCTAATAAAGAAGGCAGTGAGAAGAGCTCTATAATGAAATGGAAATGGTTCATGCAGAAACCAGCTACCCGAGGAATGTAAGGAGATACTAACTCCATTCAAGTGCAGGCAACTGTTTTCCTCTAGGACTGACTTTGGAATCACCTGAGGAGATCATGGATTCTATTGCCAAGTAGGCAATACCCTATGAACTGCTCTCTATTGACCAAAAAATTTTTCTTGGCTTACAGAAGTTCCAAGGTGGACAGACAGCATGCTGTTTGGAAGGCCACCACACTATGACCACATTATGACCATCTGGTCGAAAAACTCTTATCGAAGAAGGTAAGAAAAGTCAGCTCAGTGGGCTGACTTGTATGTTATTTACTTTGCAGTGAAGGAAGAATTGAGAATAAGATCCCCAAAAGTCTGGGTGTATCTCAAACTCTGAGTTTTTCAACAAATGTTTTTCAGTAAACGATGCTGGAAAGTTGATACCCATATTAAAAAAAAACAAAGTTTACCAGTAGTTTACAACAATTACAAAATTAAACCAAATGAATCATAGATTTACATGTAAAAGCTAAAACTGTAAAACTCATAGAAGATAGCATATTATACAGCCTCTTGATATCACATCACCATAAGTAAAACTTTGTTTTATAGGAAGCAAGCATTATTTTAAAAGTGAAAGAAAAACATGAGAAATTGCATTCACAAAGTTTAAAAACATTTTCTCTTCAAAAGACAATAAAGAAAATATTGTTGAGAAAACAAACTATAAGCCACAGAATGGGGAAAGTTATTTGCAAATCATATATCTGACAGGGAATTATATACAGTACAAAAGGGACTCTTAAAACTTAATAATAATACAAATAAAATTTAATCATTGACATAACTTTGAACAGCTACTTTTACAAGAAAATAAATGAACGGCAAATAACCACATCAAAAAATGCTCAATATCATTACCTATCAAACAAATGAAAATTAAAGTGACAATTAAATACCAGAAAACAACTATTAAAATAGCAAAAATGTAGGAAGGCAAACTCCCATACACTGCTGCTGAGTATGTAAAACAATACAGCTATTTTGGAAAAAGATTTGGCACATTCTTATAAAATTAAAAATTTACCTAAAATACGATTATTCCATTCCTGTGTATTTAGCCAAAATAAGTGAAAACATACATCCACACAAAAAGTTTGAACGTGAATACACAACATATCTTTTTTTTAGGAGAGCAAGTTCTGAAGACAATTTAATTATCCATTAATGATGAAAAGATTAAAAGCATGCAATATATCCGTACAACGAAACACTATATAGTAATTTAAAAAGAACAAAACAATAACACAGCAACTGTTGATCCATGGAACAACATGGATTAAATATCATATGGAGTAAAAGATGCCAGAAACAAAAGTCTATAAAACACATGATTCCATTTTTATAGGGTTTAAGAAAATGCAAACTAATATATAATAGTAAAAATCAGATAAGTAATTGTCTGGAGCCAACAGGGAAGGGGGAGACAGGACTATAAAGAGACACGAGGGCACTGTGGGAAGTGATGGAAACATTCTGTACATTGATTGTAGTTGTGATTTTGTGATTTTTGACATATTAGGTCAAAACTCATCAGATTCTAAATTTTCAAATGCATAAAGTTTATTATAAAAAATTTTCACTAAATAAAACATCTTTTAAAATATCTGCTCTGATGCCCATTGATAGGTTAAAAATTTGATAATGTAACTTGAATACAGATGTTATATGCAGAATGTTCATTGGCTACATGCATCAAAGCAAATACTCAGCAGAGTACAACAAAGGCAGGAAAATTACATAAAAAATTAACAAAGAGCCTACTGTTCTTTCTCTATCACTTTCAAGACACATATTTTTCTGTATACTTAATATAGTCATTGGGCAGAATGAAAAAGAGTAAACGCTTAAAAGGAATACACAAGAAGGATTTTAATTTTAAACTGTAATTTTTATTTAATATTTATCTCATCACCTCAACTCCTTTTATCAGTTCTTCTGTCATTAGAACCAAAATTTTCTCAAATTTCTTAGGCTTAAAGATTTGAGCCATCTTTCAATTTCTATTTCTTGTACATTCTACATTCCATCTCATGAAATATTATTATTTCAAAAATATTCCTCTACATTCTAATTTTAAAGTATGTATTACATAGAGTAATGTATATAAGTATATATACATATAAATATAAATACATAAAGTATCTATTACATATGTATTACATAATACATAGATAGCTATAAGAACCTCTTAAACAGTGTTCTTTCACCTTGTTCTCGGCAGTTAATTTATCCTGCATATTGCCCTAGAAGACCACTTTAACCTTGGTATCACCGATAATGACAACCTAGTACTGGCAAGATCAAGTCTGAATCATTCTGCCTACCTCAAGCATTCAATATTTCTTTTTTTTTTCTTTTTTTTTTTTTTTTAAGCATTCAATATTTCTGTGCAGTTGTTTAATTCATGCCAATTTACTTACTTAAATTTACTTCATTAAGCATAGCACAGAGGCAAGTTTTGGCATGGGCTATGAAAATATAACAAACTAGTGAATGAGAAAATAAATATCTATATATATTATATATAAATGTACATGTATATTTATTGTAATAAATGAGACACAAATGGGAAATTAGAAAAATCAACTAAAATCTTGATTTATTGCCACTTCAAATCCACTCTGAAGGCCATTTTTTCCCCCTACCACTTAGAGGACCTACAATTTTTTTGGCCTCTCAGATAATAAAAGTCCTATGATCATTTTGATTGCTAAGAACAGTCTCATTTCAATAATTAAAATGTTCGGTGCACCATTTTTGTAACATACTTAGTACCACATACCAATCTAGTATACAGCTTTATTTGTCCCCCTGGTATGACATGCTTTAGGCTAGAAAACCTGCAGTGGTAGATGTCAATGTGAAGCAGCTTCTTTATTTTCCTAGCAGGTACATGCTTCTCCTTTACTGTAACTTCAGTCTATTTCTGGCTCCTCTGGGGTGGGGAAAAGAGAAGGTAAAAGGTAGGAAAGAACTTAATTGCTATACAGTCTAGCATTTTGTATGTAGCCCGGCATGGTTGCTTTCTGGGTGAGATAGACTCTCAACATTAATTCTTTTCCCTTTAAAGTAATTTCATGGGCTTTTCTGAGTGACCCCCTCTGGCTCTTCTAGAGGTAGCTTTTTTGACATAGGTAATTCTGCCCTTGAGCTGACTTATTTAAACATCCCCCTTAGCTTTTGCATCTGATAGTTGATTGCCAGTCACCTCCTGATGGGAAGTCCTTCTGGACAGGTTGGTTTTCTAAAAAGAAAATGAACTTAAGAGAAATGAACACAATTTTCAATGGAAATATAGTTCTCCAAGTGTCAGGCTAGGCAGCTAAGACACATTCTCACTTTTAATCATTTTAGGCCCTTTCTTAATAGTAGTCTGTAAGCTGCCATAAAATTTGGGGGTAGATATAAACCTTTCCAAGAGGTACTTTAGATTAATATTCTCTCACTTGGTTCAGTTTGAAGGAGATATATCCCTATCATGGATATGAGAGGTGCTAAGGAAGCCACAGAATCTTATAAATCATCTCCAAAGAAATCTTCTTTCTTAACTTATTTAAACTACATTATTTTGATGCTTAAAGATGAACTTCAGACACTGTTGACAGATTCTGTTTAGTAATTCATACTTTTGAATATGATGGTGCTTAAATGTATTGTTTTATGCAGTCCATAGTGGAATCAGCCGTAATTAATATATAAAGAGTTCAATTCCAATATTGTGTTATAAAATTATTACCTTGGAGTTGCATTTTTACAGGATATTAGGTTCTTAAGTCAGCACAAAGAGTGAAAATTCATTAGGGTAAAAACTACACTTAAAAAGCTGTTATATCATTCACAAAGTAGCATCCATTTCAGTTACTCTAATTTTTCTATAATCAAAGTTTCTTTATGGACCTCAATTAATTTTTTGCTTTTTTTAAAGAATGTCAATGAAGCTGTCTTCATTCAGCGATCTTGACTACCCAAGCAAATCTTTTAACTTATTTTTTTCAGTAATTTGCAAACGCTTAAAAATATTCTTTCCATATATTTTAATCAATGAGCATTGGCAGTTTCAAGCTTGATTATATCTATTGTGAGTTTATATGCCCAAGAATTAGAACAGTCTGCAGAATATCCATCCCCATGACTTGCTTCTCTCAGTCGAATAAGAAAAAATATATGTCATATATACATCAAAGCAGTCTCATGATAAATTTCTGTTTGAATGTTTCCCATTGCCAAAATAAAATCCAAACTTTTTACTTTGATTATAATGTGTGCTTTCATAATTAGGTTTTTCACCACCTCATTGAATAACCATGTTCCACTCTTCACCATACATGGAATTCTTTAGACAATATATATCTTGCTTTCTTTCTCTCAAACATGGTATCATGAAGTCTTTGTACGCACAGTTCCCTCTGTTCGGGACAACAAAACTACCCAACACCAATCTCCAGATTTTTATCTGTATCTGTATTGGGTCATTCAAGTCCTAAAATTGTTCATGAACTTTCTTGTATAATTAACCTCTTATCATTAGTTATTACATTAATTTTTGAAAAAATTTACCTTCCTTTTTTTTTGTACATTATCATTTTATCTCACACTCCTAACCTCTTGCAGTTCAGATAATTTGGAGTAGAAAACTTGTCTACTTTGTTTCTACCAAATCCCTAGTACCAAGGAGTATTTATTTGAACTGAAATTTAGCTATTTTTCATCAATAATATTATATTATATCAATAATATTATGTTTCCACTTACACTTTTCTTCCAAGTCAATGATTTTATTCTGACTGAATCCAAAAGAATCCAAAAATTGTAATTTTGGTTTTATGTTTCAATTTAGAAAGAAAAAGTGAGATAATAAAAACAGGCATAAAATAATACAATTTAAGCATAGCTTGATTTTTTTTAATGTTATAATTTTTAAAAAGTAAAATAGTAATTGTATTAGAACCATATTTTTTCATTTTACATATTAGATATGCTCAGCAATTTGAAATATTTAAATACTTAGTGTGTAGGCTTTATGTGATGAAGGTACTCAGAATGCATTCTGAATATTTCTGTTAAAATTTATTTTGACATTTATTTAACATGTTCTTGTAACTGAAAGTTTAAGTAAGACCCTGAACTTCAACTTTAGGGGGAAAAAAAATCATGGTCCTGCTGTGAGTCAATTGGTTTATGAAATCTCCCCTGACCTTATAAATTGGTAAAAATAATAGTCCCTTGACCCAGTGGGAGCCATGCAAGACATTTTGCAATGCATTTTTTTTTCCTGTGAAAGCTGGAAAAAATGCCCTTGCTCTCTTCCCTCTAGACGTTAGTGAAAGAGAATGTGGGGATTTGACTCAAAGTTACCAATGCCCATATTTGGATCAAGAATTGACCAAACACTGAAGAAGTGGAGCAAAGAAATGACAAGAGATCATTTTAGTCCTGGTGATATGATTTGAGACCTAGAATGCACTTGAAGCTAAACAGATCCTTATGCTGTTGTGTGAGACAATAGATTCTTTTTTCTTGATGTAAACAAATTTGAGTTGCAGTTTTCATTCCAGAAACGGAAAGTAACCCAATCAATATTACACTGATAATAAGGAAATAGAGTAAGATCGCTGTACCAATCATCTTCACATTTGCAAACGTCTTGTTAATAAATGGATTAATATTAATAATACTAGCTAATATGTTCTGAGCACTTACAATGCAACAAATATTATAATAACTATTTTATGTGTTCATTTCCCTAAATTATGGCAAAAAATACTATGATGGAGGCATTAACATTATTTACACATTACAGTGGAGAATTAATGCTTAGAATTGCTTAGAAATTTAAGTAACTTGACAAGTCCATAGTGAGTAAATAGCTGCATTTATACTAATATTTATAAATATTTGGCATAAATATATTGTCCTTAATCATTATTACATATCTGTTTGGATATCAGAAATATTCAAAACCTTTAATTTTGCTTTGTCAATTTTGAAACTCCCATCAGTTAATAGTGGGATATTTTAAGTAGGAAATAAATAAGATAATTTCTTTACTATGTAGTAGAAATTAAGTGATGACATAGATATGATTGTCTCACAAAACAAATTATTTAAGATATAACTAAAGAATTTCATTTATTCCTCAATAATTTTGTTGAAAGAAACATGAAAGTCACATTGCTAGGCGCCATTGGGAGCCCAAAGATAAATAAGGCTTCGATTCATTTTAAGAATATCTTAAAACAAGTCTAAAGGTAAAGATAACTCTAGGTATGTACATATCTTATCACCTTCCATTTCCTATTGTGATCTTAACATATTTATCATGTTTGTAAGATTATTATGGAAGAAAGTATAAAATGAAAAGTAAATAAGTAAACAATTGGTACTCACTTTGAGAGCAGTGTTGAGGAATCATTTAAGAGAGTTGTCGGGCTTCCCTGGTGGTGCAGTGGTTGAGAGTCTGCCTGCCAATGCGGGGGGCGCGGGTTCGGGCCCTGGTCTGGGAGGATCCCACATGCCGCGGAGCGACTAAGCCCGTGAGCCACAATTGCTGAGCCTGCGCGTCTGGAGCCTGTGCTCCGCTACGGGAGGGGCCGCGATGGTGAGAGGCCCGCGCACCGCGATGAAGAGTGGCCCCCGCTTGCCGCAACTGGAGCAAGCCCTCGCACAGAAACGAAGACCCAACACAGCCATAAATAAATAAATAAATAAAATTAAAAAAAAAAAAAAAAAAAAAAAAGAGAGTTGTAATTTTTTATGAAGGAAACTTATTGTGAGTTGCTTGGAGAGCATTTACACGCGTTTGCTGTACTGAGGGGTGTATGTAAGCCTGAGCAATCTATTGATGAGAGGCTGTAATATTGACTCATGGCAACAGATCAGAGTAGTGAAAATTTTAAGGTCAGAAGTAGAGCCTGGGTTAGGAAAGTCAACCTGAATTCATCTTAAAAGCTTCCACCCAAGAAGACTCTTGCCGAAGTGGGTAGAAACCCCAATACAAAGACTGTGTGGGGTGAACTGTTGGAAAATCAAATGACTAGTTGGAAATTGGGGTAGCCAGCTGAAGGAGAAGTACTTTCCTTGTGACAAGATTCATCATCAGGTAGGCCCAGCAAGGAAGAACAGAATACACTCATCCACAAGAGAACCATGGTAGCTTTTTATAAAACAACTAGCAAGCCAGACAGAGAATATGAAACTACCTTAGATTAAAGCATGTCAAATAAATTTCTGTACCCATGTTCCTTTTATCTTTCCTTTGGTGGCTTGAGGGGCCATTCATTGCAAGATGAGGTAGGCTGAGCCAAATGTCAAATAGCCCCAATGGAGCTGGGAAAGGAAGAAGATTTTGCTCTAAATAAATAATGTTTAGGGTATTGATTATACCATAGAACTGAGCCCGGTGATTACAGACCTGATATTGTGGTTTTAATTCAAGTGACCTTACAACTACTACTTAAATATAAGCAAAAATGACAGTGACATATGTAAAGAATCCTTTGGTAAGTAAGGGAAACTGGAAGACAGAAACAAATTCTGTTTTGATAACATCCCACAAAAGATATATGTGGAGTATAGCCTACACACATTTCACAAGCTTTCTGTTAAGGGAAAAAAAATCATTGATCTAGGACAGGTTATAAGGTCCCTGAAAATAAAGAACTTCTTTTATTTATCCCTCAACTCTTAATACACAGATCTTAAATGTAGAAAAACAAACCTAACAACAATAATAGTTCTGGATTGTTATAAATTAAGTCAATAACTTCTAGACTTTTGTAAACAGCAGTTTCATGTCAAAGAAGTGAGGCTGGTTAGTGAAACTAAGAGATGCACTAGAAAAGTTCAGAAAAATTATTCTGCATTCTATGGAAACAACCAAATTAAGGACTCTAATTTTAGAGCTATTATCTTTTCTTTTACAACAATGTATAATTTCAAAATGTACCTGACTTTTAACCTCTAGGTCTTTGGTTTCCTTTTAGGAATGCTATTTCACCCCATTTCAGTTATTTTCAAATATGTTTTTCCCAAGCATTTCCTATTCATTTCATACTCTTGTTTTCCATTCTTATCCAATTTTATTCTCACTTGAATTCTCCTGACTTATGGTGTTTTTTTCAGGTGCAGTAAGTTGTAGGTCTTGAGAGTTGGCTTTTTATGTTACTCCTATTCTGCTCTTTGGTTAGATTTTCTTGTTGATGATGTCATAGAATGTCTAATTTTGATCAATTATATTAAGGCTATAGCTAATGTACTGAAAGATTAACTTCAAAGGAAGAATGGATTTTCTAAGGTTATTTTTATGTGGTTTTCCCCTTCGGTTTGGTGAGAGTCATATGTTGTTTGCTCTCTGAAATCAAAAATCCAAGCTTAAAGAATTGGAGTCCAGGGAGATATGCACTGAGGGAGAGTAGTTCTAGAATGAAAGAATAGCATGGAAAAAGGAACTACATATAAAATAAACCTTGTTAGTGATGGAAGATGAAACTGGAGAAAAGGTGTTGTTTAGACCATAAAGACTTTTGTCTAACTTGATAAGTAGCTTGCATGTTATTCAACTGAAGCATTTTAAAATATTAGAGACATAGCAAGGATGAACGATCTTAGAAAGTTGACTATGTTGACTTTGCAGAGAATAAGCAACAATGGCTTGAGGCTTAAAGTAAAAATAAAAAAAGCTAAGGCACTCTCATGATATTCTATCTGATAAATGATGGAAGCTTCAACTAAGGTAGTAAAAATTAAATATATGACAAATAGTACAAAGAGGTGATAAAAGGAAGCATATTACTGTAGGTGTCATATAATAAGGAAGTGGTATAACTTGAAGGCAAAATATGATGTCATAGATATGTGCTATATTCCCTAAACTAATAATAAAATAACAAAAAAGGCCAAAATGTGAGATGAAATGTAATTATAAACTAATTCAAAAGAAGACAGAAAAATGGGAAAAAAAGGAAACAACATATAAGAAAATAGAAAATAAAGAACAAGATGATAGATTTAAATTAAATGTGCATATTTTCTAATCCAGGATAATAAATTACCATAAATTTATCAGTTTAAGCCAATAGTGACTTTATTTCTTATAGTCTCTTTAGGTCAAAATTCTAGTCAAGGTTTGATTGTGTTATCTGCTCGGGGTCTCACATTGCTGAAATCATGTCATTGACCAAGGCTGTGTTATCATTATATTTGGATTCCTATGGTAGCTTATAGTTGGTATAATTCAGTTTCTTGACAGTTGTTGACTTGGTGTCAGTGTCAGCTCCTAGAGATCTTTGCCATGTGGCTCCCTCCACCCTCAAAGCCAGCAATGGAGAATCTCCCTCATGTTCATTTCTTCTCTTTAGAAATAACCCAGTTCATTTCTTGGGCACAAGTGATTAGATTAGGATCATACAGGAAAATATCCCTTTTCTAAAGTAAAAGGTGCCATAAAACATAATCTAATATTAGCAGTGAAATGCCATTATATTAACAAGTACTCTCACATTAACAAGTACATGTTCTGTACAACAGGTAAAGGAATTTTGGAGCCATCTTAGAATTCTTCCTAGCACACTAACACTATCAAAAGTACAATTAAATGTGAATAGTCTAAATACCTAAGTTTAAACACGGTGGAAGGGAGCTATCTTAATTTGGAAGATTATGCTGAAAGTTCTATGGGCAGAGTCATTGCCAAAAACAATAGAAAATTCAGTGAGAAATAATGAGAGAAGGCCAACATCACTGCTTGTCTGATGTCTTGATACAGGCTGGGGCAAGCCATAGACCAGAAAATAAGCAAGAAGTTTAATAAGGAGACATGGGGAATGAGACAACCATAGTGCAGGAGATTTTTAGTTTTATGTAGTCCCACTCATTTATTTTAGCTAAGTGGAGACAATTCTTTATGGATTTTCTGCATGTCTTGTATGAGCCTTTGTCCTACACAATCGTTCCAAGAAAGTTTGCATGGCAAATATCCTTGGGAGATAGAGATACTTTCAGCCTCTGGCACAGAGGGCAAATTTTGTGCTGTTCTGGATAATACAGACAATATCTGCCTCTGAAAAGAGATTGGGCAGCTTTGCTAGAAACCTCTTATAAGATGGGAGATTTCCTAAGCTTGGGGTACCTCAGATGTAACATAAGCCCATCATGCACATGGCATCCATCCATCTGAACCTGGCTCTTCCTTGTCTCCACAAGACTTAAGGGGCTTATTTTTGTGTATGGTGTTAGGAAGTGTTTTAATTTCATTCTTTTACATGTAGCTGTGCAGTTTTCCCAGCACCAATGATTGGAGAGACTGTCTTTTCTCCATTGTATATTCTTGCCTCCTTTGTCATATATTACATGACCAGAGGTGTGTGGGTTTACCTCGGGGCACTCTATCCTGTTCCATTGATCTATATTTCTGTTTTTGTGTCAGTACTATACTGTCTTGATTACTGTAGCTTTGTAGTATAGTCTGAAGTCCCAGAGCCTGATTCCCCCAGCTCCATTTTTCTTTCTCAAGATTGCTTTGGCTATTTGGGGTCTTTTGTGTTTCCATACAAATTGTGAAATTTTTTGCTCTAGTTCTGTGAAAAATGCCAGTGGTAGTTTGATAGGGATTGCTTTGAATCTGTAGATTACTTTGGTTAATATAGTCATTTTGACAATATTGATTCTTCCAATCCAAGAACATGGTATATCTCTCCATCTGTTTGTATCATCTTTGATTTCTTTCATCAGTATCTTATAGTTTTTTGCATACAGGGCTTTTGCCTCCTTAGGTAGGTTTATTCCTAGGTATTTTATTCTTTTTGTTGCAATGGTAAATGGGATTATTTCCTTGATTTCTCTTTCTGACCTTTTGTTGTTAGTGTATAGGAATGCAAGATATTTCTGTGTATTAATTTTGTATCCTGCAACTTTACTAAATTCATTGATTAGCTGTAGTAGTTTTCTGGTAGAGTCTTTAGGATTTTCTATGTATAGTATCATGTCATGTGCAAACAGTGACAGTTTTACTTCTTCTTTTCCAATTTGGATTTCTTTTATTTCTTTTCTTCTTGGACTGCTGTGGCTCAAAATGGATTAAAGACCTGAATGTAAGGCCAGACAGTATAAAACTCTTAGAGGAAAACATAGGCAGAACACTCTTTGACATAAATTACAGCAAGATCTTTTTTGACCCACCTCTTAAAGTAATGAAAATAAAACCAAAAATAAACAAATGGGACCTGATGAAACTTAAAAGCTTTTGCACAGCAAAGGAAACCATAACCAGGATGAAAAGACAGCCCTCAGAATGAGAGAAAATATTTGCAAATGAAACAACAGACAAAGGATTAATCTCCAAAGTATACAAACAGCTCATGCAGCTCAATATCAAAAAAAGAAACAAACCAATCAAAAAATGAGTGGAAGACTTAAACAGACATACAGTTGGCCAACAAGCACATGAGAAGATGCTCAACATCACTAATTATTAGAGAAATGCAAATGGAAACTACAATGACATCACCTCACACTAGTCAGGATGGCCATCATCAAAAAAATCTACAAACAATAAATGCTGGAGAGGGTGAGGAGAAAAGGGAACCCTCTTGCGCTGTTGGTAGGAATGTAAATTGATACAGCCACTATGGAGAACAGTATGGAGGTTCCTTAAAAAAACTAAAAATAGAACTACCATATGACCCAGCAATTCCACTACTGGGCATATACCCAGAGAAAACCATAATTCAAAAAGTCACATGCACCTCAGTGTTCACTGCAGCACTGTTTACAATAGCCAGGACATGGAAGCAACCTAAATGTCCATCAACAGAGGTATGGATAAAGACGAAGTGGTACGTATATATAATGGAATATTACTCAGCCATAAAAAGGAATGAAATTGGGTCACTTGTAGAGACTTGGATGAACATAGAGACTTATACAGAGTGAAGTCAGAAAGAGAAGAACAAATGTGGTATATTAATGCATATATGTGGAATCTAGAAAAATGGTATAGATGATCTTATTTGCAAAGCAGAAATAGAGACACAAACGTAGAGAACAAATGTATGGACATGTTTGTTCATATGGGAGGTGGAGTGGGATGAACTGGGAGATTGGGATTGGCAGATATACACTACTGATACTAGGTATAAAATAAATAGATAACTAATGAGAACCTACTCTATAGCTCAGGGAACTCTACTCAATGCTCCATGGTGACCTAAATGGGAAGGAAATCCAAAAAAGAGGGGATATAGATAAACATATAGCTGATTCACTTTTCTATACAGTAGAAACTAATACCACATTGTAAAGCAACTATACCCCCAATAAAATTAATTTTTAAAAAAGCCTTAAGGGGCAATGAGGACTGATGCAAACATAAACCACATGATGTCTGTTATGCCATGGTAATATATTCTTTGTCACTGACTCAGTGGTCTTTTGTACTACCATAATATGTGGGTAGATATCATATAGAAAGGAAACTACAAAATATAACCTCATGAACATAGACAAAAAGATATTCACAAAATAATAGCAAACTGAATTGAGAAATATATAAAAAGTATCATACACCATGACCAAGAAGGATTTGTTTCTAGTAATGCAGTATTGGTTTGGTATTTGAAAATGAATTAATACAAAACAGCATATTAATAGAACAAAACTATTTAATCATTCAATAGACACACTGACACATAGGAAAATTTTGACAAATTTTATCACGTATTCATGATGAAAACTCTCAACAAATTAGTAATGTGAAGATTAGGACCTCCAGAGCTTGAATCTTCAGAGTTAAAGGAAATTTTGTATTGTCTTATCTTTCAATTTCTTCCTTTTGATTTTTGGGCAAATTAAAATAGTATGACATTAGCACTGCAATATATTTAAGATTTTTATATTCTATCTGGCATTTCAACTATTTTTCCTGAGAGGGTGATTTAGGACATCTAGAAACAATTCCCGTAATACAGTAAATCTTTTTGTGTGTGCATGTGTACATCTGTACATGTTTGCTGATTTCTATTTTTTTTAATTTAATCAATAATATTATGGGGGGACATTTACAAAAGTTATGATTTAGGGAAAGTGTATAAATTACATGGAGTTAAAATTATTCCCTTCTCTAATTCTCAGAAAGAAAGTAAAATTATTTGAGACATTTAATCTGTTGAGGACTTTTTCTGATGCCAGGCTCATTTGAAATGTTATAGTGTTACAATACCACCCTCTGGTGGACAAAGGTAGGGTTTTCTTTCTTTCTACCCAGTCGGAAAAGTAATTCTTTATTGAAGTTAGTTAAGGTCTGTTTTTTGCAGTTGAATCTGTTTGAACTCTATTAAATACAAAATATTTCTACCTTTTACTTAAATTTATATCTAAAATGGTATATATATATATATAAATGTTTAATTCACTGAATAAGTTAATTTATGTAAATGTAATAAATTACCATCTGAGATAATTTATTTCCATACATTTCTATTGTACCTGCTCCCTCAGTACTACTCTTATTCCATGTATTTGACATTCTAACTGCCCAAAACCTCATGCTATGAATCATTTCTGCTTATTAGGAACATACTGTCAATAGACAACTTTATAGTAACTCTCTCCATGAAGCAACATGGATTTACCTGCATCTCATATTTTCAGAGCGTTACTATTTGATATGAGGGTAATAATTAAACCATATTTAGTGGATTTAATGTGTGCTGCTTCACAAGGGAGACATTTCCATTTTAATAATTATTCCTCAAGTGAGTTAAAAAAAAACAAGCCTCAGTGACAATTTAAATAGAGTACAATATGACAAATATGTAAATTAAATACGTGTGTGAAGTGAACTGTATTTAAAGGAAATACATTATGAAACATATAGGAATTCACAGAGCAGTGAAGACATATTTTTGTACTTTCTAACTGAATGTCCTGAAAAAGTTACTTGACTATTGAACTTCTGTTTTTTTTTAATTTATCATAATGTTGACAATATTAATCTTGCAGAGTTGTTATGAAGATTAAATTACATAATACATGCAAACCATCTAGTTCAGGGGCTGATAAAATTCCCTTCTTCTCCTTGTACCAAATTGAGATTACTCCCTAAATGAAGGATATTTGGTTCCTCTATTTGGCCACACAAAGACCTTGAGTTATAACTCAAAAGCCTGAAAGATGAGAGTCACTCCTAAAAGAGTCTACTCTTTTCTTAAAGGGTCACTCTTAAAGAGCCTACTCTTGCAGATTCAAATGCGTCATGATGTTCAGAAATGTCTTAGTCCATTTGGGCTGCTGTAACAAAATACCACAGCAGACACAGTACCTTGTAAACAGTGGACATTTCTTCCTCATAGGTCTGGAGACTAGGAAATCCAAGATTATGGCACCAGCAGATTCAGGGGATGGCTTCCTGATTCATAGATGGGTTTATTTCTGCTGTGTCCTCAGAGAGTGTGAGCTGCTAGGGATCTTTGTGTAGTCTCTTTTGCAAGGCACTAATTCCATTCGTGAGTGCTCTACCTACATGACTTAAGTACCTCCCCCAAACCCCACCTCCTTATACCATAATTTTTAAAGGTTAGGATTTCAACATACACACTTTGCGGGGACACAAATAGTCAGACCACAAGTAAAATACCAGAATTTGAAAAAAAAATGTCCTATATATGTTTAGATATCTATTAATAGTGTATGTTGAATTTCTTAGTATATTTAAAGTTGTATAGCCTAGAATTCTTATTGCTTATTTTGTTATTATATTTAATAAAATCTGAGAAATTATTTTAATAATTGTCCTAAATAGAATGTGGACAAAGTAACTAAAATTCCAGACCTTTTTAAAAACATTATTTTCCAATTCAAAATAATGACTTTCCCTTATTTTCCCCATAGAGATATAAAGACAATTAATATAATAGTATAATAATATAATATAATAGCTTTTCAAATGCTGAAAACTTTTCAGGGAAAGTTTTTCTCTAAAATAATAATAATAATAACACTTGTTTAAAAAACAGTTTAACTACAAATAACTCAAAGCTTTTGAACTAGTGTTTGTTAGTCCGTAACAATTTGCAATATGTCAGGATAACAGGAGCCGGAATAAGATATATTTCTTAGGGCTGTATCTAAAAAGATTAAACCTATTTCCAAGCTCAGTTTAAAATGAAAATACTGCACAGGATTTATCTTTTCCTGTGGAAACATCTGTAAATCAACAATCAACCCACATCATATATTGACCAAACCCAATAATGAGAATTGACACTTAATAAATACTGCTCAAGGCAGTGTTCTAAGAAGTGCATTGTATATGAGTGTATTTATCCTCTTTACAGATCTTTGAAATAGACAGCATCAATCTTATTTTTCAGATGAGGAAACTACAGCACAGAAGGTTTAAGTAATAAGCCAAATAGATATTAAATGATATTAAGTGATAGAGCCAAAAAGGTCTAACTACAGAGCATCTACATCAGATTTGAATTATGGTCCACGTGTAAAGCTGGTTTATCAACTCTCTATCATCAGTTACTCTTGCATTAAGTTTTTAGATGAAACAGAATGAATGCATGAGATAGTTTACAATATAGATGATTTTCATCAGAACAATTAAGTTAGGCAAACAAATAGTAACAAAACACCCCCACAATGTATATGATTCAACAACACAAATTATTTCTTTAAACAATGAGAATATCCCATTTTGTTAAGATCCTCAACAACACTGAAATAAACTTACTTCAAATGTATAAAACATATTTTGATGATATATATTTCTTACTGTTTTATGCATAATCAGATTTCACTAACAAGTTTATTCATACATATTTTTCTAAACATTATGATTTTTAATAAGATAAGGAATTATATCTGGTTTAATTACTATGATATTGTTCATTCTATTTTAGATCCATCTATGAATGTTGTAAACATGCAACCACATTCTCCTTGGAAAAAAAATGCCTCTTTACTGAAAATCTAACCCTTACTGAGATTTGTGGACTCCACAATATTTTGCTTAATTAAATAATTCTATTGCTACATCTTTGGCTGGTAGAGTACAGCTAAGTTCTATTTTAAAATCTTTCAAGTCAAAACTAATACCTTAAGAAATTACACAATTTAGTTTATTACATGAGAGGATATTCTATACACATCATTCAAACACTATAAATATCACTTTAAAAAAATTGGCCTTTATATATAGGATATATAGGCATAGTTTCATTTGTTAAAAAAATTTTTTTAAAACAACCTGTGGAAAATAACTATTATAGTCACTTTTATTAAAAATTAGAGATGCATTGATTTGAGAAAAAGTAAATAATTTTAAAGCAATGTTATCTAAATTTAGAGTGTAACAATTGTTTAAAATATCCTCTATATGAGAAACTGATATTTTCATGAACTGCTTAGCTTATATGCACAAGAAAACAAAATAAGAAAAATAGATACTTCAGGTTATATCTTGCTTAGTGTTACTAGAAATCTCAACTATTTCCTGGTCTTTTCTTTAGTCATTTTTTTTCCTGTCCACACTTTCCTCGAAAATTCTGGCAGTGCTATTTGTTTCCTGTTTTTTTCTAGGATAACAGATTTGCACAACAAGAGATTTGATTTGACTATATTAGAGAATATGTTGGATAGGGACCAACATTAAAAACCAAGTGAAAAGATCAGCTATGAGACTGTTGAAATAATTCTGTTGTGATCATTCTTTTCCCAGAACAAAAAAACTGAAAATATTTGAAAGTAATTTGTTGAGGTAAATGGTAAAAGTAAGAAAAATTACTATATTTCTGTCTTGATCAGATGGATATTTTAAGATAGAAACATAGAATAGGTTTTAGAAGTCAAGAAAAAGGGTTTTTTTAATTTAAATTTTTAATAAATATTATATATTGTATGTTAAAATGATTAAGATATGTATATTAATACATATAATAGTGAAATGGTTACTTGACATATACATAGTCAAGCTAATTAAGATATCCATCTCCTCATATAGTTACCATTCTTTTTGTATGTGATGAGAGCACCTGAAATCTACTCACTTAAAAAATTTGCAGTATTCTGTACAATATTATTAACTATACTCACCATGCTGTAATTAGATCTCTAGACTTATTCATCCCATAAAACTGCAACTTTGTACCCTCTGACAAACATCTCCCCATTTTCCCTACCTCCCCAACCCTGGTTATAGATTCTACTCTCTGCTTCTATGTATTCAACTTTTTAGATTCCACATATAAGTGAGATTGTACAGGCTTTTTTTCCCTTTTTGTGTCTGGTTTATTTCACATAGCATAATGACCTTGGCAATGATTTTTTGAATACAATACCAAAAGTTTAGGCAACAAAATCAAAAACAAAAAAGAAAGACTACATCAAACAAAGAAGATTCTGCACAACAAAGGAACCAAGCAACTAAATGAAAAACCAAACTATATGTAGATTGGGAGAAAATATTTGCAAACAAAATATCTGATAAGAGGCTTTATCCAAAATATTTAAGAAACTCATACAACTCAATAGCAAAAAAGTAAACAACCCAATTAAGAACTGGGTAAAGGACATGAATAGACGTTTTTCCAAAGAAAACATACAAATAGCCAACAGATTATATGAAAAGGTGCTCAACATTACAAAAAGTTAGGAAAATTCAAATCAAAACCACAATGATATATCACCTCACACCTGTTAGGATGACTATGATCAAAAAAATAAACGAGTTTAATTTTAATGAGTCAAAACTTTCTAACAGGAAGCTAAATATATAACTAGCACTCAAGAAAGAGATCTTGGTTAGATGTTGGATCTTGGATGTAAATGTACTCTGCATACAGATAAAAATGAAAAAACAAAATTAAATAAGATGTTTCCAGGAATTTGCAGATACCAAGACAAAAAGAAAGCTTTTCAAGAGAAGGACTGCTGCCCAATTCAAAGCATTAATTCAGGCTTTGCTTGCACCCCGCTGGATAAGTCTCATTTGACCAAAAGATATCACAGAGCCAAACCCAGAGTCATTGTGAAGGAAACTAATCAAAAGGTGTGAATACTAGTTTGTGTGGGTCATTGGAGGCTACTGATATAACTGTCTATTCCAAAAAGCAGTCTGCTACAAAGGTACAGATTACTGTTATAGAATTTATTGTTGTAAATTAATAAGGCTGTAGTTGTCATTTATAACTCCCTTCTTTCATAGCCAATTCTGTTTCCTTTGTTCTCAGGCAAGAACTAAATTTGTACTCTTTCCCCGTCAGGGGGGAGACCCAAAATTTTGTTATCAAAGTCTCTGAGTTCTCCATGGCCCTGTCTATTCTTGCTTGCTATAATTTTCTCTTAACTTATACTATTAGAAATGGAATTAATGAATGGGAACTCAGAAAAATCCCTTGAAATTAAAATATCATCCTTCCTGACCCTATTAATGTAGCAAACAGACTTCCCCTTGCTAATTAGAATCAAATATTCCAGTGAATATAGTAACCTCCTTCTTTGCTTGTTGATTCACTGTACCAGAAGTACAAAATGACATTCTGGCAGGTTCGCCTACCAGTTCAGTGGAATTTTATTTGTGGTCCCTGATGGAGACATTCTTCCCTTGGGACCCAAGCTGCAACAATGAGGAAAAGCTCAAAGCTTTGAGGACAGAAAGCAAAAATTCTGTGGGTAGTTATTAGGTATGATGATGAGAAGATCTACTCTTCCTTTCACCCCTTGACTCTCAGATTTCTGCTATGAGATAGATAGTGCCACATATCAGTTGCTGTTTAAAAGTAGAGCCAGCCTTCCATACCCTCAGGTTCTGCAACCACAGATGCAACCGACTGTGGACAGAAAATATTCTGAAAAAAGAATGTTTCAGAAAGTTTCAAAAAATGAAACTTAAATTTGCTGCTTCCTGGTAGCTATTTTAAAATGACCTAATAAACAAATTGATAAACCATTAGCCAGACTCATCAAGAAAAAAAGGGAGAAGACTCAAATCCATAGAATTAGAAATGAAAAAGGAGAAGTAACAACTGACACTGCAAAAATACAAAGGATCATGAGAGATTACTACAGGCAACTGTATGCCAATAAAATGGACAACCTAGAAGAAATGGATAAATTCTTAGAAAAGCACAACATTCCGAGACCGAATCAGGAAGAAATAGAAAATATAAACAGAACAATCACAAGCACTGAAATTGAAACTGTGATTAAAAATCTAGAACAAACAAAAGCCCAGGACCAGATGGCTTCACAGGTGAATTCTATCAAACATTTAGAGAAAAGCTATCACCTATCGTCTCAAATGCTTCCAAAATATAGCAGAAGGAGGAACACGCCCAAACTCATTCTACAAGGCTACCATCACCCTGATACCAAAACCAAAGATGTCACCAAAAAAGGAAAACTACAGGTCAATATCACTAATGAACATAGATGAAAAAATCCTCAACAGAATACTAGCGAACAGAATCCAACAGCCCATTATAAGGATCATTCACCATGATCAAGTGGGGTTTACCCCAGGAATGCAAGGATTCTTCAATATATGCAAATCAATCAATGTGATACACCATATTGACCAATTGAAGGATAAAAACCATATGATCATCTCAGTAGATGCAGAAAAAGCTTTCACCAAAATTCAACACACATTTATAAAAACTCTCCAGAGAGTAGGCATAGAGGGAACCTACTTCAACATAATAAAGGCCATATATGACAAACCCACAGACAACATCATTTTCAATGGTGAAAAACTGAAAGCATTTCCTCTAAGTTCAGGAACAAGACAAGGTTGCCCACTCTCACCATTATTATTCAACATAGTTTTGGAATTTTTATCCACAGCGATCAAAGAAGAAAAAGAAATAAAAGGAATACAAATTGGAAAAGAAGAAGTAAATCTGTCACTGTTTGCAGATGACATGATACTATCCATAGAGAATCTTAAAGATGCTACCAGAAAACTGCTAGAGCTAATCAATGAATTTGTTTGTAGCAAGATGCAAAATTAATGCACAGAAATCTCTTGCATTCCTTTACACTAATGATGAAAAATCTGAAAGAGAAATTAAGGAAACACTCCCATTTACCAGTACAGCAAAAAGAATAAAATGCCTAGAAATAAACCTACCTAAGGAGACAAAAGACCTGTATGCAGAAAACTATAAGACACTGATGAAAGATATCAAAGATGATACAAACAGATGGAGAGATATACCATGTTCTTGGATTGGAAGAATCAATATTGTGAAAATGACTATACTATCCAAAGCCATCTACAGATCCAATGCAATCCCTATCAAACTACTAATGGCATTTTTCACAGAACTAGAGCAAAAAATTTCACAATTTGTATGGAAACACAAAAGACCCTGAATAGCCAAAGCAATATTGAGAAAGGAAAATGGAGCTGGAGGAGTCAGGCTCCTGGACTTCAGACTATACTACAAAGCTACAGTAATTAAGACAGTATGGTACTGACACAAAAACAGAAATATCAATGGAACAGGATAGAGTGCCCCGAGATAAACCCATGCACCAGATGGGTCACATTATCTTTGATAAAGGAGGCAAGAATATACAATGGAGAAAAGACAGGCTCTTCAATAAGTGGTGTTGGGAATACTGGACAGCTACATGTAAAAGAATGAAATTAGAACACTCCCTAACACCATACACAAAAATAAACTCAAAATGGATTAAAGACCTAAATGTAAGGCCAGACACTATAAAACTATTAGAGGAAAACGTACGCAGAACACTCTATGACATAAATCATAGCAAGTTCCTTTTTGATCCACCTCCTAGAGAAATGGAAATAAAAACAAAAATAAGCAATGGGACCTAATGAAACTTAAAAGCTTTTGCACAGCAAAGGAAACCATAAACAAGACCAAAAGACAACTCTCAGAATGGGAGAAAAAATTTGCAAATGAAGCAATTTACAAAGGATTAATCTCCAAAATTTACAAGCAGCTCATGCATCTCAATATCAAAACAACAAACAACCCAATCCAAAAATGGGCAGAAGACCTAAATAGACATTTCTCCAAAGAAGATATACAAATTGTCAACAAACACATGAAAGAATGCTCAACATCACTAATCATTAGAGAAATGCAAATCAAAACCACAATGAGGTATCACCTCACATCAGTCAGAATGGCCATCATCAAAAAATCTACAAACAGTAATTGCTGGAGAGGGTGTGGAGGAAAGGGAACCCTCTTGCACTGTTGGTGGGAATGTAAATTGATACAACCTCTTTGGAGAACAGTATGGAGGTTCCTTAAAAAACTAAAAATAGAACTACCATATGACCCAGCAATCCAACTACTAGGCATATATCCAGAGAAAACCATAATTCAAAAAGAGTCATGTACCACAATGTTCATTGCAGCTCTATTTACAATAGCCAGGACATGAAAGCAACCTAAGTGTCCATCGACAGATGAATGGATAAAGAAGATGTGGCACATATATACAATGGCACATATATACAAGCTATAAAAAGAAACGAAATTGAGTTATTTGTAGTGAGGTGGATGGACTTAGAGTCTGTCATACAGAGTAAAGTAAGTCAGAAAGAGAAAAACAGATACCGTATGCTAACACATATATATGGAATCTAAAAAAAAAAAAAATGTTTCTGATGAACCTAGAGGCAGGATAGGAGTAAAGACGCAGACATAGAGAATGTTCCTGAGGACACAGGGAGGGGAAGGTGTAACCTGGGACGAAGTGAGAGAGTGGCATGGACTTATATATACTACCAAATGTAAAATAGCTAGCTAGTGGGAAGCAGCTGCATGGCACAGGGATATCACCTCAGTGCTTTGTGACCACCTAGAGGGGTGGGATAGAGAGCATGGGAGGGAGACACAAGAGGGAGGAGATATGGGGATATATGTATATGTATAGCTGATTCACTTTTTTATAAAGCAGAAACTAACATACCATTGTAAAGCAATTATACTCCAATGAAGATGTTAAAAATAAATAAATAAATAAAATAAAATGACCTAAATATATGAGAAGATATATAATGTCCATGAATTAAACAATTAATATTTAAATGAGTCAATTATCCACCAATTGATAGTTTCAATGTAATTCCAACAAACCTATCAGCACCACCATGCATGCATATACGTATATATATATGCACACACACACACACACGGTATATGTGTGTATTTTGAAATTGCTAAGATCATGGAAATGCAATGGGACAAGGATAACTTTACTAAATTGTTTTCAAAAATAGGGAGATCAGGTCCTTCCATCTTTGATATGTTGCTTTGCCCCTTTCTTGCTTAATATGCAGGTTTATTTTTCTTTCTCTTAAATTTGGGCTGTCATTTTTACTTTCTTTGAGCAATAAACCAAGGTAGAAGTGATGAAACTTAGCTCTGAGGAATCTTGAGTCTTCCTCTTTTGCCCTCATGGAATGCTACCTTAAATTTGTCACATTGTGAAGAACTCCAGGATAAATGAGAGGCCCAGTATCCTAGCTGTTTCTACTGAGCCCAGCAGCTACTCTATACAATAACATATTTGAGTTCAAACAAAAGTAGATGAGAAACACCTCAGGAAATCCACAGAATCATAAGAAATAACAAATCATTGCTGTTTAAAGCAGCTAAATGAGAAAGACATTAAAAAGAAATGTGTAAAAACAAAACAAAACAAAAAGAAATGTGTGCTTATCATTGAATACATCTAGGTTTCTGAGTGGTTCATTACCCAGCAATATTGCCAATATACCTGGTTATGCAGAAGTTGTTACAAATGTACTAAGTATCAAAACTATGTGATATTGGGACTTCCCTGGTGGTGCGGTAGTTAAGAATCCACCTGCCAATGCAGGGGACATGGGTTCCATCCCTGGTCCAGGAAGATCACACATGCCACGGAGCAACTAAGCCCATGCGCCACAACTACTAAGCCTGTGCTCTAAAGCCTGCCAGCCACAACTCCTAAGCCCTGAGCCACAACTACTGAGCCCACGTGCCACAGCAACTGAAGCCCGCCCGCCTAGAGCCCATGCTCTGCACATGAGAAGCCACTGCAATGAGAAGCCCACACACCACAATGAAGAGTAGCCCCCGCTTGCTGCAACTAGAGAAAGCCCAAGTTCATCAATGAAGACCCAACACAGCCAAAAATAAATAAATAAAATAAATAAATTTATTTTTTAAAAAAACTATGTGATATTGACATTAAGAACCAGTAGCAGGTTATAGAAATTTGGAAAATGTGGTCCTGTGTTAAGTGGTGGCAAAATATTTGGTAAGACTGTAACCTACCTTAACTTGGAAGAAAATATATCTAAAAACTTTTAGTTCTGGAGGGAGAAATATATCACAGACCATTTGAAAGTTGAGTTGGTTGCTAACTGACTATATTTGATAAAACACTAGAAGATATGATGCCACTGTGTCAGCAGAATTTAGAGAGAATATAGAGTTCAGAAATGACATTGTTGAAAAGATGTTCTTCACCCAATGAAAGGTGTGGCCATTACAGCACAGACTTAGAAAAAAGGCCAAATGCAAGGTGCTGCAGCAAAAGGCTTTACAGTAAAGACTGAGCTAAGCCTTTTAGAAGAATTCTTAAAAGATCAAAATGATGTCTATTAAATCCTTTAACTGGAAATTAAGGGCTCCGAGAAAGCTTAAGGTCATGATCCCATAGAAGCCGGGTTCACTCAAGGTACTATAGTTAGGTACAGAGAAAGAGCCCTGTTTCTTATGAATTGTGGATGAAACTGTTTATTCATATAATCGACTACAAATAAACAGAATGTCCACAATTAGTTTGAGACACTGGTATTGGCAAATCACCTCTAGCTTGGAATATAAGAAACTAAGATGGAAATACAAAAATATTTTTGAACTCCAAATTTCTATGGACAGGAAACTATATAAAAAGCTACTAGGCTGCAAAAAAATAGGGAGGGGCTCTATTTTCCATTCCCTATTTAGAAGTCACTAAGTAAAAAGAAAGGACACCCACCCCCTCTTAGTCTCCAGGTAGCAGAGCC
The DNA here is from genome assembly GCF_949987535.1 of Balaenoptera acutorostrata. Lineage (NCBI taxonomy): Eukaryota > Metazoa > Chordata > Mammalia > Artiodactyla > Balaenopteridae > Balaenoptera > Balaenoptera acutorostrata. The sequence continues at coordinate 59,448,680 of NC_080068.1, read as the reverse complement.
AAGGAACAGCAGAATTTCATGTATGCTGTGGATTACTGACTGCTCTGTTCCACCTATTTTTATCTTATGAATGACAATATTTATTGTTGTTACCTTTATCCTCTTCTACCATCATATAATTGGTATATAGAAAAGAGATAGCATGTCTTTCTAATTAATAGCTGTTTGGAACATGAAAAGTCACCTGTGGACATGATGTAGGGATTATCATGAGATAATAACTTAAGCCTATTCCTCAAGTTATTGTATGATATATTGGAGGTTAGTTGGATAAGTTAAAAAGTACATACCTAAGAGAAGAAATCACATACAACAAAGCTGTGCACATAAAGAATAAAGAGAGTAAAAATAATGATTTGCCATTAAATTAGCTGTAGCATACGGTGAGTGGCATTGACATATATACACTACCAGATATAAAATAGATAGCTAGTGGAAAGCAGCCACATAGCACAGGGAGATCAGCTCAGTGCCTTCTGACCACCTAGAGGGGTGGGATAGGGATGGTGGGAGGGAGACGTAAGAGGGAGGGGATATGGCGATATATGTATACGTATAGCTGATTCACTTTGTTATACAGCAGAAACTAACACAACAATGTAAAGCAATTATACTCCTATAAAGATGTTAAAAAAAAATTACTTGTAGCTAAGTCCAATGAAGTAGTAATGTAAAGGCATGGGAGTGCATGCTTCATGAAAGAATAAAGTGATGAATCAGTGTGGTCAAGGTCTTAATAAAATCAAAGAAATACTAGAATAATAGTACTAGTATATACGAGCTACACAGGAGATTAAGATATCTGAAAGTGAGAATTTTATAGTGTTATTGTATTGACAATGACATGACCATCAAGAATATGACCATAGAAGAGGATGACTGTGATAAGGTTAAGAAAATATAATTAGAAAGAAGTGCTTGACCACCCAATGTAGATGCTAAAGCCACCAAAAGTGTTGAAGGATGTGAATGTAGAAAGAAAAAAGGGAAAAATTGCTAGAATTATCTGGGAATATGGTATAAGACTAAAATATGTGTAGAAGACAGTAATAATGAAACATTGCAGATGATAAAGTGTGATGACACGAAGATAGAGGGGAAAACACTTTGGAAAAGCAATGGGAAACAATATCTACCTACCTCCAGGCTCTGAACATGTGAGGATTTAGAGGAAAAATAAATTCCTTCACTAGGGTATTAATAAATATTTGTTACTATTACTATTGTTGATATTACATCTGTTGCTTTTTCTCCATACTTGACACTACTTGATGTTATTAAAGAGAATCCACAAGGATACTGTTTTCTTTTATGTTGAAGTTGTGTCCATAAACTTCACTAGGCATCTGTATTAGTTTTTTAGAGCTTCTATAATGAATTACCACAAACAGAATGTCTTAAAACATGAAAAATTAATTCTATCACAATTCAGGAGGCCAGAAGTCTGAAATCAAAGTGTCCTCAGGGTTGGTACCTTCTGACGGATCTAAGAGAGAAATTGGCCCATGCTTTTTTTCTAGCTTCTGGCAATCCTTGGGGTTCTTCAGCTTGCAGATGCATCACTGCAATCTCTGCCTCCAATTTCATGGTGCCTTTTTCGCAGTGTTTCTGTGTGTCTCTGTCAGTCCTTTTCTGTTTCCTATAATGACATTTTCATTGCATTTAGGACCCATACTAAACCAGAATATTATCTTGATCCTTATATTAATGAATATAATTATGATAATACAAAGGCCTTATTTCAAATAAAATAACATTCTGACATTCAAAGTAGACCTGAATTTTGGAAGGCAATATTCAGCACACTGCAGTCTGCCCTCTCGCTGAGACAAGGCATCCTCGTAACTCATTAGCCACTGTGTGCTATAGCATAGCAGGTGGCAAGCTCAGCAGTAGACAACTGTCATGCTGACAGAGTGACTGGAAATATTTTTAACTACAGAATGCACTTTACTACTCACTGCTTATAAAGATAGCTGATGAATTTTAGTGAATTAATTTTTTAAACAACATGAGGTATTATATATTTTTAGAAAATTATTTTCTTCTATATGAATTGAAATGTTAAATGGAGAAAGATACTACCCTGAAGTGAGAAAGTATATTAAACCTATTACAAATAGATGGGTGCTCAGGCAACTATATTAGGTATGACTGAGCTCAAAGTAATTATGAGAAGAAAAAGAAAAAAAAAATTAAAATAGAGAGGCAAGGCAAGCTATGGAAGCAGAGTGCTACAGAAAATGGTAGAAAGCATCAATTGTAATTTTACATTATTATAGTACTAAGGGTATTTTTGGATGAGTGTGTAAAGAAATAATTCATTACAAGTTATTACTCAAAGTCTAAGACATAGCTAAATATGACTGGACAAAGTATCAAAAAGCAAAATTTTGGAAAATTATTCTTAGACAAATAAGAGAAAATCAGTAACCAATAGAAAAAAGTGGTAGCTTAATAGATAAATAACTATAAATTACACTCTTTATTTTAAAAAGGATATTTCAGGATGTGTGCAGATTATGAATTTAATTTTTAATGAATGTCCAAATGGCAGATATTTATGTTAGGTAAGTTTTACAGAATGAAGATGTTTTCCAGATGGAAAATATGTTCTTTTTAGGTACCACTATTCATGAAGTGACAGCTAATAAATGTTAAGACATAACTACAGTGGCCATATATTCTGGAAAATGTGGGGAGTCATCTGAGAAAAGACTTTGTGCAATATCTAGGCACGATTATTAGGCTTGCTGATATGGACTGGATCAAATACCCAGGAAATTTCTGTTATTGTGAGGGATTTGATTTATAGTTTATTTATAGTTTGATTTATAGTTTAGTTCAATAGTGAGTTAATGCTTAATGCACGTCAGCTTCAACAAGTGGTAATAGTTCTTTCAGCTGAGAGCTTCCTGTGATAACTTGAAGTTTCCATTTTAACTTTAGGAAATTTGACTTAACATTTTTTTTTTTTTTTTAGTTTTTACAGAAATCAATAATGTTATTAGAAATACAAAACAGCATAAGCATCCCAGAAATAATTACTTTTAGTAGGAATAATTACTGTTAGTATATATATATATATATATATATATATATATATATATATATATATTTTAGTTAGTTAGTAAACAGTCTTTGGGACATGTACTGAAAAGTTATTAAGAAATAGATATGTCAGGACACCCTAGGTTGACATGTGGTCGAGTAAAATCATTAAGGAGCAGGTGTTAAGAGAGAGATTTCATGAAATATTTATATATTATAATAAATAGGTGCTATGTTACAGAGTTAGAAGACCAAGAAGCAACTGAGAAACCAAATATTGCAGAATGTTTTTATTTGTATTTTAAAATATAGAAAATATGCAATATGCATATATTTGTTGATGTGAATGAAGACAATGGCATCATAGAAATTAATTTATCTAATAATAATTTTTAAAATATATAAAGCACTATTATTTTGAGTTTTAAGTTGCATAGTACTGGCTATAAGTGCAATAAGAATTTGGAGAAATAGAATAACAATGAAAGGAATGGTAAAGAATGGGAAGGATTTATCTTCAGAAAAGTGGACCACAGTCAAGAGTACATTCCAAGTGAGTGCAGTAACAAATGAGAAGGCAAAAAGACAGGATCAAACACATTATTTGCAGTACCATGAGAGAATCAAATTAATTGAATGCTGGATCCATATATTTATGATATAACCACATAAGAAAGGCTTCTGAATTTCAGTGGAGTAGTTATTTAGATGGTATATGGTGAGAATATTTTGAAGACTCTTTCTCTTTCAAAATAGGCATCATGTTTTATTGTGATTATTTGTTTAATTATCTGGCTTCTATTTGAAAAGATAGGCTCCTTGAATGAAGGCACTGGGCATGTCAAGTTGTCTGCACAATTATTAGGATCCAGCATAGTCCTAGGCACACAATATATAAATGTTCAACTTTTAATCAATGAAGAATAGGATTAGATATGCACAATGTTTAAAGAAGAACTAAGAGACAGATACAAGTATAGAGTATGATATAGAGAGGACTAACTAACTAGACTATGAAGTAGAGAGGAACAGAGAACTTATTTAGAAATTTGTTAGAGTAATACAATTGTAAAGCAATAAACATTGAAATATAAGGTGGCTGTAAGCAATGAAAAAAAAAAAGTAAAGAAAAGAATCATGTCAAAGAAAAAAAATGGTTTGGTTTAGTACTGAAATGATAGGTAGAGACAAGAAATATAAAGTGTCAGCTTTTTAAAACCCTGTCTCATTTTAGGGATTTAAGAAATGATCATGACTTTCATTCATATGTAACATGAGAGTGTTCCAGAGAGGGCTTTCACAAACAAAGGCTGTGGTGGAATTACAATTGTGTTCAATTTTATCAAATGCTTTTCCTGCGTCTATTGAGATAATCATGTGATTTTTATCTTTAGTTTGGTCAATGTGATGTATCACATTGATTAATTTGCTGACATTGAGCCATCCTTGCATCCCTGGAATGAATCCCACTTGATCATGCTGTACAATCCTTTTTATATGTTGTTGAATTTGGTTTGATAATATTTGGGGATGATTTTACATCTATATTCATCAGTGATACTGGCCTGTAATTTTATGGTTTGTTTGTTTGTTTGTTTAGTACATTTGTCTGGTTTTGTTATCAGGGTAATGTGATGTCATAGTAATGTGATGTCATGGAGTGCATTTAGGAGTGTTCCCTTCTTTTCATTTTTTTGGAATAGTTTGAGAAGGATAGGTATTAACTCTGCTATATAAAGAAGAGTTTGGTAGAATTCCCCTAAGAAGCCATCTGGTCCTGGACTCTCCTCTGTCGGGAGTTTTTGATTACTGATTCAATTTCAGTACTAGTAATCAGTCTTTTCAGATTGTCTATTTCTTTCTGATTCAGTCTTGGAAGATTGTATGTTTCTAGGAATTTATCCATTTCTTCTAAGCTGTCTAATTTTTTGACATATAACTGTTCATAGTATTCTCTTATGGTTATTTGTAATTCTGTGATATCAGTTGCAATTTCTCCTCTTTCATTTCTTATTTTATTTATGTTCTCTCTTGTTCCTTAAGGAGCCTGGCTAAAGGCTTATCAATTTTGTTTATCTCTTCAAAGAACCAGCTCTTGGTTTTATTGATCTTTTCTACTGTTGTTTGGGTCTCTATTTTATTTTCTTTCTGGTCTTTATTGTTTTATTCCTTCTATTGACTTTGAGCTTTGCTTGTTCTTCTTTTTCTAATTCCTTTAGATGGTAGGTTAGGTGGTTTATTTGAGATTTTTCTTGTTTCTTTTGATATAGGTCTTTATCGCTCTAAACTTCCCTCTTAGAACTACTTTTGCTGTGTCCCACAAATTTTGGAAAGTTGTAATTTTATTTTCATTTGTCTTGAGGTATTTTCTGATTTCCTCTTTGATTTCCTTATTGATTCATTGGCTTTTTAGTAGCATGCTGTTTAGTCTCCACATTAGTGTTTTTCCATTTTTCTTCCTGTAATTGATTTCTAGTTTCATGCTGCTGTGATCAGAAAAAATGTTTGATATAATTTCTGTCTTCTTAAATTTGTTCAGACTTGTTTTGTGGCCTAGCATGTGATCTATCCCAGAGAACATTCCTTGTGCACTTGAAAACAATGTGTGTTCTCCTGGTTTTGGATTAAATATCCTATAGATATCTATTAAGTCCAACTGGTCTATTGTGTCATTTAAGACCACTGCTGGCACAGGTGACCAGTGTGGACTTGGGGTGTGCTGCTATGGTCCTGGCAAGCTGGCCAGAGCCCTAGGTAATTTTCAATCTACTGCCTCAGTGCTATGACTGGAAGTAAGCAAATCTGTGAAACTGCTCTTTAAGAGCAGAGTCTTAGTTTCTTACAGTTCTCTGGTAAGCACCCCTGGTTTTTCAACCAGCTAAGGGGGCTTATTTTCTCACTGTTGGGACCTCAGGGATTAGGTGCCTAATATGTGGCTGGGACCCCTTGTTCCCCAGGGTGGATCCCCAGGGCTGTGATATCCCCCTCTTCTTCTATGTCCCTTGTCAAGAGTGCAAGTCCTGACTAGATTTTTTCTCTTCCCTTCTTACCTGACTTCATGTGGATCTTTTTTCACAGCCTCCTTTGTAGTAGAGCTGTTCTCCTAGTCCCCAGGTGTATTTCAGCAAGAGTCATTTTATATGTAGTTGTAGTTTTGATGTATTCATGAGGGTAGGTGATCCCAGAATCCTCCTACTCTGCCACCTTGACCAGAATAAAGATTTAATGAAAGTAAATCCAGTTCTGAAAAAAATCAAAAGTACAAATAAAAAGAAAAAGGGCCATCATAAATGTTTAGCTATTAAGTTGCATCTAGGTTTGTGCTTCCTGAGGATTTTACTATTTTCTGGTTGCGACCTGGTGGTACACAAGATTGAACAGTTGTGGGAAGAAGAAAGGGGAAGCAGACATAATGCTTCTAATCAAACAAGGAAATTCATGCTAAAGTAGGGGCATTCCAGATCAATTATGTTAAGAGAGTGATAAACACTGACTAGGATGAGAAGGAAGTCAGAGAATGTTCTGCTTTTAATTACCTCCAAGAGTGATCCCTCCTAATATGTTAACACTCACAGAAAACCAACTTTTCCATGTGTTGTTTTGAATCAATGACAACTTCTTTCTCACTCCTTGTTTTCCTTGATCTCTTACATAGACATGAACCTTCCTATAGCTCCCAGCATTCTCATAAATCTGTTCACTAGTGTGCTTTATAGGAATTCACTAACATTTAATATAGTCTAAGAGGATGTAGGACAAAGAAACATTGTCACTACAGATTATGTGTATGAAATTCTGTGTATGAATAATTTTCTTTGGTGTGATACTAGGGAGGAATATAACACTTGGTTCAAATTAAATATTCAAATTAATAATGTTTGTGCAAGTGATGAGAAATTATGGATCCTGGCAGACCTCATGCATTATTCTTTTCTCCAGCACAATCTTCTATTGGTATCATGGTTAATAGAAAACAGCAGCCTTTCAATAATTTGAATTTCAAAGGTAATTTGATTGAAAAAGATCTGAGCGAGAAATAGAGCTCATCCAACCATTCATATAAAGATACACTGCTGTAGCGACTACTCACTTATGGATGTGGCTCCTTAATATAGGTTGTAAACACCTCTTGCAAACAACTTGGATCTAGTAAAAATGATTCATTTTCAGTTTACAGGACAGAGGTTTTGGAAACTACTGTTACTTAAGTCTAGAACAGCTGTTTTAAATCTCACCAGAATCATCCATGAAACATTAAAATAATTGATATATGTGGGATCAGTCACATACCTGCTGAATTTGAATCCCTGCAATGAGCATCCCCTGGTGCAAACCCAGGGTTGGAAACACATATTCCAGAGAAATGTTTATAACTAAAATAGAGAGAAACAATGGCCTGAATTAGCCTTTCCAGAAATAGAAAAATAAATATATGCTTTTAGAAGACAAAATTTCTTTAAGAATCAGAAGTAGAAAATATAGTTACTCATTGTATTATTTTCTAAATTGTATTATATGCATTTCTCTTTTCTTGTTATAACATTAATATTTCATAAATTTTATTTATTCATTTAATATTTTAAATTATTGAATATATACTAGGCACTTGTACACTGGAGATACAAAAGTTAAAGAAATTCTTCCTGCCTTCAAGGAATTCACAATCTGGTAAAAGGATCATTCAATGTCATTTATATAACCGAATATTAGTCTGTCGCATAATAGAGGCTGTTTAGTCACAGTCAAATATTCTACATTCTAATGACATATCATTTGGGCATGCTTACTACATGTTTTCTTTATGAATCATAATAAGTCAGATCCATAAAACCTTAGAATATCATTATCTTCTTTCCAAACACCTATATAATATTTGAACATGAAATTTATGCTTGTACACTTCTGGTGAAAGAAAAAGAAAAACATTGCATTTGGAAGAATTTTGATCCTGAAAATGTGTTTCTGATAAGACATTATATCATCTCTGACATTTTATTCCTTCTTTTTAAGAGATGTTCAATTCTTGTCTTTTATTGTGTTTTTGTCCATATTTCTAGGCTTGAAGTGGTTAACTAAGATGCCCAGAATTTGATTTTCAGCTTAATGGGGAATTATGTTCATATCTGAGACTGAGTCAGTCAAATACAAATACAGGGAAGAAGGTGCTCTGGGGCTACATATGTGAAATAGCATTAATGAGCCAAAGAGTGGCCTAACCTTTGCAAAATATAAAGGACAAAGTCATAGAAAGTAAAAAAAAATCATTTCAGGAAGAAAGCAAGTTTCTAATAAAGGCCTGAAGACCAAACTACTTTGGTATATGACATCATTAAAGGTAATTCACATGGATGAAAAATCACTTACTTCAAATTATTTTAGTAGCAGGTTGATGGCTATCCTCTTAACCTTTGGCTTCATAATGAGTATCTTTTCACCTTTAAAATAATTTTGAGCCAATCAGCACACATGCAGATAATAACATTTGAAAATTATGATAAGAATATTCCTGGGATCCTGGAGGTTTAATTGAGGAGTTCTGCCATTAAATTCCTATTACTGTGCAATGAGGCTTTACCAACCACCCAAAAGAAAATGAGTCATTTCAGGTAATGAAATAGTATATTCGATGGGTCTTATCAATATTAACATAATGAATTTTGAAAATAAACATTCAATTAGGTAGTCATCTAGAAAAAGCAAAATAGACTTTATTAACAGAGTGATATATATTTGAAGATTGCTCTTATATTTAAATTCCTAAAAACGTTGATCTATATAAAAGCAACTACAAAGCATTTCAAACATACCTGCAAGTATAAAACTTTTAATATTATCTTTCTATCTTCTTGAATCTGTGGTAGGCAAAAAGTGCACTTCCCTCAAAAAGTCCACATCCTAATTCTTGAACCCTAAGCATACCTTATGTAGCAAAACAGACTTTGAAAATGTTATTTGGTTGGCCAAAAAGTTCATTCGGTTAGTGAACACGTTCTTCAATAAAGTTCTTTATGAAAATGAAACATGTGGCTTTTATTTTTACTTAAAACTGAACGAACTTTTTGGCCAACCCAATACATTGATGATCTTGAGATGGGGAGATTATTCTGAATTATCTGGCTGGGCCTAATGTATTCACAAGTGTCCTCATTGGAAGAAAACAGGAGGATCAGAGAATGAGATGTGACAAGGGAACTAGAAGTCAGAGTGATGCGAGGCCACAAGCAAAGGAATGCAGGTAGCCTTCAGAAGCTAGAAAAGGAAGTAAATAGATTCTCTCCAGAGGGTCTAGAAAGGGTACAGCACTGCTGACCCATTTTAGACTACTGACCTCCACATCTGTAAGATAATAAATTTGTGTTGTTTTAGGATACCATGTTTGTGGTAATTTATTGTAACAGCAATAAGAAACTAATACAGAATCAGATAAGCAGAATATATGTGTGTATGTGAATGTATACAAAAATATATATTTGTATACATGTATATAAAGACATTTGCCAGTGTGTATATACAGTTATATATAATAGTAAGTAATATATGTATTTTATATATTTTTGTATATGTAAATGAATCAGAAATATATATTTATATATTACTATACACACATAAAAATGTCCTTAAAACTTAAGATACTAATATAGTGAAAATATCTTATAATCTTTAAGTGTGTACAAATGGTAAGGTCTACTATGTATTATGCTGAATTTTGTTTGAAAATTTTACTACTGTTTCCTATATGAAGGAGCAGGTTAGAAATCTAACATTAATTCTACTATGATACAGAATCCCACATTGAGATGTGAGAAACTCATGTCCTTCTATTGATAAAGAAAAAGAAATTTCTCCTCCTCTGATCTTTCCTTCTTGACATTGTAGGAACAGGCATTTCCTAAAGTCCAAGTCAGAGTGAACTTCCTAATTTTGCCTAGGGAATGTTTCAATGAATAGGACTGGGGAAAAGAGCTAGTCAGGGAAGCCAAGTTTTCAAATGGGGACAAAACAAAGGACCTGAACAGTGAGTGAAAGGAGTATGGAGTTAAGAAGCTATGGGATTTGAGTCTTCCTCCAAATTCTCAGCCATTCCCTTTGACCTGCTTAAAACTAATATTTTGAGCCATGCTTCTTTCTTCACAGAAGCTTCACTTCAGTAATTATATCCCTATTCTCAGTTTTTTTCTCACCTTTTTTGTGTCATCCTGCGCTACAACTATAACATTAGTTCTATTATTGCTTTAGTCATTTAGGTTGCTATAACAGAATAGACTGGCTGGCTTGTATACAACAAACATTTACTTCTCATGGTTCTTGAGGCTGGGAAGTCCAAGATCAAAGGCACTGGCTGATTTGGCATCTAGTCAGAGTCTGCTTCCTGAGTCATTACGGCTGTTTTCTCAATGTGTCCTCACGTGGTGGAAGGGGCAAAGGAGCTCTCTGTAGTCTCTCTTATAAGGGCATTAATCCCTTTCCTGAGGACTCCACCCTTATGACCTAATCACCTCCCAAAGACTCTACCTCCAAACACATTGGGCATTCGGATTTAACATGTGAATTTTCAGAGAACACATTCAGTCTATAGCAATTATTCAACTGTGAGTCCTTCCCTAAGTAGCACATGATCATTTTCCCTTTCTCTACTTCCAACTTTCTTCAAAAAGTGGAGTTATAAACTAAAGCATTTGAATTTTATATTGAAAGTCATAGTATGCTACTAAATGAGCCTAAATATGAGAATGAAATGTGGATCTGCATTTTGAAATATTCTACTTCTTAGAGGGGTTTGTATGTACTGAAAAGGTCACAGAGAACATTCAGGGAGACCACTTAGGAAATAATTCTTGAAATCTGTATCAAAGATTTAGATATGACAGAGTAGTGGATATTGAACTTATTCACATCTCAGAAATGCTGAAGAAAAGAAAAAATTAACTTTCAATCTGCAATTTGAATCCAGTAAGTCTGTTTGAAAAATAATGGTAAAATAAAGACATTTTAACTAAAAAAAAAGCTAATAAAATTCATCAGTGGAAGATTTACATTATCAAAAATGCTAATGAAAAGTTTTCAAGCTGAAGGGAAGTGAAGAATATAAACAGACACTTGGAACTACACAAAGGAATAACAAAACACCGTAAGTGGGAAATATGTGAGTAAATATAAATTTTCTTTTATTTTAAATATTTATTTAAAAGAAAATTGACTAAAGGAAAATGATAACAATGAATTGTCATATTATAAAATATGAAGAAGTAAAGTAGATGACAATCAGGAACAAAGGAGAAGGATAGCATAAATGGAAAAATATTGTTTTAAATTCTCATGTTATAGATGAAGAAGTATGATATTAAGTCAAAGTAGACTATGACAAATTAAGTATGCAAATTCTAATCCATGAAATGATCAAAAACAAAAATGTACAAAGAATATAAATAACTAAAAAAATTAAGTGCATTTAATGTAAAAGAAGAAAAATGGAATAACAGATAATACCTGACTGATTCAAAAGGAAATAGGAAAAAGAAAAAGGAACAAAAACAGACTACATAAGTAAAAAAACATATAGCAAAATGACAAACACAATCATATATAAGGGTAAATGAAACAAAAAAACTCCAATTAAAATCAGAGATTGATAATTTGGATTTTTTATAAAAAGATGGATTTATAGAATTTTATGTAGAAAAAAAGCAGTTTATAGTCTAATAATTTTTCTGTGATAATACAGATACAGAACCCCATATTAAGATGCTAGAAACTCAAATCTTTTTTTAAGAAGAGGAATAGAAGAATTTTTCCTCTCCTGACCTCTCCTTCCTGACAGAGTATCAGTAGAAAATTCCAAAGTTTCCTGCTTCCCCATTTTACTTGTCTTGCATTGGGGCTGTTTCAACAGTAGGACCCTACTCCAGGACTAATACCAATGTCTGTTTTGATAAGCTGGTGTCCTGTGTGACATTAGTTTCAATATAAAGACCCAGATAGGGGGCTTCCCTGGTGGCGCAGTGGTTAAGAATCTGCCTGCCAGTGCAGGGGACACGGATTCGAGCCCTGGTCTGGGAAGATCCAGCATGTCGCAGAGCAACTAGGCCGGAGCACCACAACTATTGAGCCTGCTCTCTAGAGCCTGTGAGCCACAACTACTGAAGCCCGAGCCCCTAGAGCCCATGCTCCACAACAAGAGAAGCCACCACAATGAGAAGCCCATGCACTGCAACTCCTGCTCGTTGCAACTAGAGAAAGCCCACACGAAGCAACGAAGACCCAATGCAACCAAAAATAAATAAATTAAATAAATAAATTTAAAAAAAAAGACCTAGATAGGTTAAAAGTAAAAGGGTGAAAAACTGTTCCATGCAAACACTAATCAAGAGAAACCTTGAGTAGCTGTGTTAACAATAAACAAAAATAGACATCAAGACGAGAAAAAGGGAGGATATAATAATGGAGGATGTTTCAGTTTGTCAAAAATTCATTAGAACCATAATGCGTAGGCTCCTAATAACAGTGTCAATTCCCAAGAATGTGGTGCATTCAAGAGTTGCAGGAATAAAGACGCAGATGTAGAGAATGGACTTGAGGACATGGGGAGGGGGAGAGGTAAGCTGGGACGAAGTGAGAGAGTGGCATGGACTTACATGCTACCAAATGTAAAATAGATAGCTAGTGGGAAGCAGCTGCATAGCACAGGGAGGGGTGGCATAAGGAGGGTGGGAGGGAGATGAAAGAGGGAGGAGATGTGGGGATATATGTATATGTATAGCTGACTCACTTTGTTATAAAGCAGAAACTAACACACCATTGTAAAACAATTATACTCCAATAAAGATGTTAAAAAAATAAAAAATTAAAAAATAAATTAAAAATTAAAAAAAAAAGAGTTGCAGGATTTAACTAGGAACATTCAGTGTTCAGACAGAAACAGAATTTGAAGTATTTGATAACACATGTTCTGGTTAGAATACTATTTGATATTCTAAGTTGTAATATAAAACACCACTATGACTTTAGAAGGACATGTCTTGCAGCATTTGTGGCAACCCTTTTACAAATTGGGGTTGACCTTCAAGTGCCTAGTAGAGTGTTCTTATAGCAGCATATGATGTCTCCAAAATCCTTTGCAGTGAATTATTAACTTTGGGTTAAACAGAGAGTGTCTTAATTTTCTATTATGCTTTATAGTACTACTTCTGCTAGATGCATACTCTATTTTATCTTTTAATGAGGATCTTACTTACTCCCTAAAGATATAAATTCAAATGAAGTGCTATAGGTAAAAAAGTGTTAGTAATATGATCCAGATGGTCTGACAATTCTATGTCTCAGTTTTCTATTTATGTGGTGAGACCTGAGCAGTAACATTATATTGATGCTCTAATTAAGGCTTATATTTAATCACTTAATTTGCCTATATTGGAAACATAATTTTGTTATTTTCTCTAGCTTTTTATCATTGCTGCACTAACTGTACCCAAAAAAGCAAACCTAACATCTTTATTGATCTATGTAATTAGCACTAAGATCATATTATAGAAAATCTTTCAGAAGTCAGGGTGCATTAGGCATAAAGAACTATTTTTATGTATTGCTATTTTAAGCAATTAGCTTCATGACCACTGTGATATTTCCCCACAGTATACCAAATATAAAGGTGGCACAAAGAATTTATAACGTGTTTTGGAAGAGATTTAAATAGTTACAGGGTCTGTATATAATTTTCAAGAAATATTAAAAATTCAAATGGTACAGAGTGTGTAAAAAGTCCTCCCCCCAACCTAAATGCCCTCTATTTTTTTTATTGGAGTATAGTTGCTTTAAAATATTGTGTTAGTTTATATTGTACCGCAAAGTGAATCAGCTATATGTATGCATATATACCCTCTTTTTTGGATTTCCTTCTCATTTAGGTCACCACAGAGCACTGAGTAGAGTTCCCTGTGCTATACAGCTATTACAGATCCATGTCTGCAATGTTTAAGTAACAATGATGATGGCCATTTTTTCTTTCAGCTTTTGATAAAGAACCATGACATGTCCAATATATATGCCCTCAAGTGATTTAGAAAGCAATAATGTACAGCAATAATTAAAAGACCATAAAGTACAGCCTTCCAAACAAACAAGGGCCAGTCTTTTATTAGGGAGTTTTGTAAAGAGTTTAAAGGTCTTTGGATCATTATTGCAAATGCCAGTCCAGGTTGAATCAGCATGTAAATGAGATTGTGAATCTCTGTAGGATGTTCAGTGCACTGATGCCTATCACAGGCTTAAATATTAGAGAGTTTTAAATAGAAACTGATGAGCCTCACATATCACTGGAAGTAATTTCAAGCCCTTTGCAAAAATAAGATAAAACTTCATTTGAAGAAGTTATCAAGCAGCAGAGCATAGTTAAAACTCATTGGCCTGCTCAATCATAAGAAAGTAACAGGTTCTGTAATCCTATAAGAAGGATTTTTGCCTAATTCAAATGTTTTCAGATAGTTTCAAAGGCTCTAATGAAAGTGAAGCTCCATCTTATATAAGGTTATCCCTTCCATATATTTTCTTGATCCCTCAGTGTAATTTTAGAGGTCAAATCACCAACTTGGGAGGTTTCCATATAGTGAGAAAGGGATCCAATGGCTAGAGAAAGTGGCTATTTACATGGAGTTATTTCCACAGGTAAATGGGATTCCTTGGAAATTGTTTAAATTAGTAAAAATAAACCAGTAGGAAATTGGGGAGCAGTGATTAGGTTAGGTTGACTCTATCAAAAAAGCTATTTGATTATATGGCTGTCTTACAAATAATCTATTAATGTTAATAGTATATTAGAAAAATATGTAAAAGTCAAGAATATTTGCTCTATAAGTAAAAGTATTTAATGAACAGGTACCTACAGTTGAAAATGACAAAACTCAATTTTAGCTAATGTTAACTGAAAATGGATTTATTTGAAATATAATAGAAATAATTGATGAGATACACAGATTCAAACACATCCATCTGCTATCTATAAATGGAAAAGTGAAGTTTTTCTACCTTAATTAGCAAATAAATTTTATTAAGCACTAGTCATATGTGGTGATGTATGTGGTTGTTTTTCAAGTGTTGTTTGTTTATTGGGTGTTTCAAGGTGAAGCTCCAGTGTTTTCATGTTATTTTTTTATTAACAATTACAAGTTAACCAATCTTTTACATTTCTGTGTGATGTAAAAAAAAAAAAGCATTTGAAACTGTCTTTAAATTTATGTATTAACCTCTTTCTAGGAGCTCTGCATTTTAAGATAGTTCAACAAGAGAGTCAGAAATCTACACTCATTATTATTCATAACCTAATGAAAAATGAAAGAAAACTGAAGGAAATTTTAGCTAATTGAACACAAGAAAACAAGCTACATAGAGAAAAGAAAGATGCATTCTAGTAATTTTGCACTTAAGCGTAACATTGATAATCACTCTTTGATATCAATATAAATCGGTGCACTCTTTGATAGAAGAAACTATATGGCATTTAATTTTCTTAATTTCTACAGTGGTAGTAGCAGCTTAAGTCTTCACTCTTCCTCTAAATCACTTATTTAAAACAGCCAACCATCAATTTGGCTTTGCTTTTAACTCTAAAGTTATTTGATTCAATACGAATTTACCCTGGAAACACATTTTTCACTCTGATTCTATTCCTCTAGATGTTCTTCTAAAAAAAAAAAAATCATTTTCTTTATGAGACAAAAATGTGTTTTAGATCTAGTTTATGTCTCAATTTTTGAAAATTAATGAGAGAATTATAAATAAATGCAATCTAAATGTAAGCTGCAAAAAAGCAAATGGGTTTCTCTCTCTGTTAAAAGTTTTAAAACAAGTTTTCTTATCTTTTCTCTTTCTTTCTCTCTCCTCCCTTCCTCCTTCTTTTCTCATTTCTTCTTGCTTATTTTTTCTTTATTCTTTCTTCCTTCCTGCAAGCCTAAACGATCTCTCTCCATCTTGACTAAATAGATGAAATTGATTATTTAGTTATTTCTCTGAAGAACAACATTTTTATATAGGTTAACCACAAAGTGTACTCAACTTATTCTAAAGACCTTAGTTTTATTTATTTATGTACGAAGATCCCTTAAAAGGAGACAAGACAAATTATTTGAGACAAAATTATTCAGTAAAAACTGATGTGCAAGTAAAATTGATTTTCAAAATTGGGAAATAATTTGTAGAGTTATTGATAAATAACTGAGAATTTGTTAGTGTAAGTTTGAGATCATGAGCTTAATGACAGGCAAACATCCATTGATTCTAACCAATCATTTGGGATTTTTACCAAATATTGATAAAGTAAAAATTTAGATTTCTGAATTATCTGGATTGTCTTGTCAAATAATGCAAGCATATAATTCCATACCTTTTATTCATTTAATGTTATCTGTTCTAAGGAAAGTTTATTCTACCTATGTTAACATACTTTTCTTAAATAAAGCATGTTGTTCTTTGTGAAACATAACAGAAGAATAGAAAATATGTCATCCATTTAAATTGGGAATATATTAAAATATTGATATATATCATTGGGTAATTCAGAGATCTGAAAGGATAGATGTTTTTAATTCAATTCAGTTCAAATATTTCAAGAGAAAGTATAGCTTTGGTGGCAAGCGTAGATTGCTAGATTATTGTTCCTTAATAACTATGACTTCAAACTTTTAAAAAAATTATCTGCAAATAAAACAAAATTTCACGACTGATTAACAAAGACTCACACTTCAGAGTACCTAAGACGCTCACACTATCCATCAATAAATAATTTTGTATTACCATTGATCAAAAGCTCTTCATTGTAGCCAACTAGCTACTTACAAGGCTGCTAAGAAAAAATAGACAATTATTATTTAATTCCCTTTTTTAAGGTTTACCCTTCAAAATTTTGACTAACCGCATAGAAGTCTTATCTAATGTATATTAATTTAGGCTAATTTATATTTTATATATTTATATATACAAATAAGTAAAATTATGTAGCTAAGGTAAGTAGCAAAGAGTGATTCCCTGTGAAATTCATACTGAAATTATTTAAAGCCCTTTCTAATTAAGCATGACTTTTGGTTGTAAAGTACTATTCAACCGCAACTTGTAATATATCATCAAAAGTAATTTGTCAGTCTCTACAATAAAACTACCTGCTTATGCAATTTGGCAAAAGCCCTTTCCAAGAAATAGTAGAAATCCTGAGCACTCACAAGATGGCAGTAGTGTAACATTAATGTTAATAATGTCTATTATTCATAAAAGAAAACAAACAAAACCTTGAGTCTCCAAATAGAGAAAATACCTTAAAACAGTAACCATGGGAGTCAGGTCTAAATATAGAAAATAATCAGAAAAGTAGATGAATTTGACATAAATATATTAAGCCTCAGGCAGGCAGCTTAAATGCAATGATTCTTCCTTGCACCAATTTATTTTTTGCTGATTTGTTTTTTCCTAAGGAGGTGATACAAAAGAAGGCTGCTCCTTATCCTTTCCTCTCTCATGTAAGCTGGTGGAAGAGAGTAATTTCCTGAATCTATTTTTCACAATTTAGTTTTACAATTCCAACAACCACAGTAAAACTCTATATGGAGCAAAAACATAAAAACATACTTTGTTTTCAAATTTTGATAGAATGTAAGAACAAGTGAAAGCACACAGCACAGTTGCTGGTGTCAGACAGACACATGTAGAAATAGTGGCTTCCTCACTTTTGGTGTGTTACTTAAATTCTCTAAGCCTTAGTTTCCACGGCCATAATATGGAAGTAATAGGACCTACCTTTCAGGACAACCTTAACAAATGACACATAGCTATTATTATTGTCGTAACGTAGCCATAACTCTTGATGTAAACTTCCAGAATATACTCAAATGATGCATTTTCTATCAGCTTCAAGAATTTTCAGCGAAGATGATTGTATTCCCATGTCCCTTTGTGTCAAAATTTACTGCATTGTTTCCCTGGGACGATCCCACTGTTTGTGTGATTACCATTCCTTCAATTTATTCCTTTATTCTATCTTAATTATTTGTCTAGTCTTGTAGAGTTCAGTGTGTTGTTATTATAGAGCCTTCTCAGATTGCCTCTTAATCAGTTCTTTACTATTTATCTGCACTTATCTTTCCATTCCTGTTGACCGTTTTTTACTCTAAGCAACACTGTTGACTTCCTTTCTCTTTTTCCATTACATTCAGTCAATCTTACAGTTTTTGAGAAAAAAAAAATAAGCCTATATTTTGTTGTCTGTTTTATTACCAAATTGTCCTAATTCACATATATGTCCGGATTGCTGCTAAATATTAAGGAAAGAACTTTGTGTACTCTTGTTCTGTTAGACATACTCATGTAAAATAGATAATGTATTGTGTAATTCTGGGCTTAGAAGTATAGTTTTCCATTTGGTTATTGGATAAAATCCTAAATATGGTTTAATATCACTAATTGAAATATATTGATAACATATGCAAAATCACACATGAAAAAATAATTCATCTCCAGGAATTATCATAAAATAAACACACCTGTGTAACCACTGCTAATGTCAAGAAATAAAAATATACCTCACAAGCATGTGTCATGCTTTATCCAATTATTAGACCTTCACTCCTCCCTAAAAGTAATCACTACTGATTTCTAAAGCCATAGATTTGTTTTGCCTGTTTTGGAACTTCATATGAATGGAATCATACATTTGATTAAGTTTTTATATTTGGCTCTTTTTAGTTAACATTATGTTAACATGTGTGATTCATCTTGACTTTTGTATAGCTATAGTCCATTCCATTCCATTGGTGTAAACCAGTGTGTTAAATGAAGAAACTAAAATATATGTACCCACTCTATGGAAATTTAGGTTGTTTCAAGTTTGGAGCTATTATGAATAATGCTGCTATGAACAGTTTTTTAATTACTTTTGAGAATTAGTGTGTGTTCACCTAGAGGTGAAATTCCTATATCCACATCATATTGCATATGTTGAACTTTGTTAGGAAATGTAAGAATCTTCCAAAGTTGTAATATCAACTTATGTTCTCATAAGCAGTCTGTGAGAATTCAAATTGCCCCACAGATTGTCCATATTTTTAATTTTGGACATCCCAGTGACTATATAGTCTCATCTCAGTATGAGGTTTATTAGAACATTTTTTAAATAAAATGTTTCAAACATTTAGAAAATTGGGAAAAACTACACAGTTAACTCCCACATAGTCACCATACAGATTCTACAATTAGTATTTTACAGTATTGGCTTCAAAACATATTTATCCACCAATCAGTCCCTATAGCTATCCATCAACCAATCTTAAATTTTTATTGTGATTCAAGATAAGTTACAGACCTTAAAATACAACCCCTAAATACTTTGGCATGCCTATCCAGAAACTAGAATTTGTTATTTGTTTATTTTTGGGGGGAGAGAAAATAAAAGTAAATAAAGTCCACAAATCTTAAATTTATCAATACTTGAGTTTTGACCAATGCAAGAACTGTGTAAGTCGAAATCCTATAAATATATAGAAGAGCAAAGTCACTCCAGAAAGTTCCCTCATACCCCTTCCCAGTAATTCCCAGTCCTACATCTCCCACAAGAGGTATCTATTTGCCTGTGCTAGAATTTCAAATTAATGTAAAAATCTGTACTTATTTATGTATACAACTTGATGAGTTTGGGGATAAATATATACCATAAGAACATCACCACTATCAAGGCCATAAACATATCCTTCCCTTCTTATAGTTGTCTCCCACCCTCTTTATTATTATTTTTTTAATAGATCTTTACTAGAGTATAATTGCTTCACAATACTGTGTTAGTTTCTGTTGTATAATAAAGTGAATCAGCTATATGCATACATATATCCCTATATCCCCTCCCTCGTGAGCCTCCCTCCCACCCTCGCTATCCCACCCCTCTAGGTCGTCGCAAAGCAATATTATTATTATGTGTGTGTGGTAAGCACTTCTACCTTCCTAGCAAACTTTAAGTATACAACGCAGTTTTGTTACCTATAAGCACTATGCTGTATAGATTTCCGGAAGATGTTTATCTTCTATAACTGAATAACCAAATGATAACATGGCATATTGGAAATTGGCAGTTACTGTACTATTACTTTTTTTACCATACCGGATGGAGTATTGAACATGTTGTGGCTAAGTCTTATTTACCTTGGGATAAAAACATTTCTGTTGTCTATTTTTACCATATGCCTACAGTTTCCAGAACTGATAGCTTAATTAGGAATTGATACTAATAGATGTACACTGATCATCCTGATAAATAAGAAAATATTTTCTACTTGAACTATATTTTTGTTTTCCCACCATGGTATGTATTTATGCCATACCAATTTTTGAAAAATATGATGCTGTAACTACTCTAGTTCATAATTATACTAAAAACTGATAGTTTCAGCCTTGCCCTCAAGTTACAAAAATAACTGGTAGAATAGTGAAAAGTGGGCTATTAGATAGAACAATTTGTAACCAAAAAACATATTTACTAAATCAAATTGTTTTTATTCTCAAATTATTAAAATAGGTACGTTTATATAGCTAGAGATTCATTTATCCATTGCTCTCAAACTTGATAATTGAGTTTAAAATGTCTATTTTTTAGGCTCTACCAAATGTCTAATTCAATGCTTTATGATAAATCACAAAGCACCTGTAAAATAAAATGTTATCCATAACTATTGCCATATTCTTTCTAAAATCTAATTCACATAAGACTGAATCAAATACAACCAGAGGCGCTGCACTGACATTAATTGGAAGACAGGATGGTAGTGAGGCAACAGCTCTGAACTTAAAGTACACTCGATTTCGATTGCAGTACCAGTTCTCTAAATGTCTCTGTGTGTAGATTTGAGGAGCATCACTTAAACTCTCTGATCCTCCATCTTTCTGTTAAACGAAAGACCTCAAGTAAATACTTTCTACAGCCAATTAAAAATCTAAGCCATTATGAGTTAGTATTCTACATTTCTATAGGATTATTTTTCCATATCTGGTTTTTAGAGCTCCAAAATGAATTTTTTTATTCCCTATACTACAATAACAAAAAGCAACCAAACATTGTTGATGTCTTTGTAAAATATTTAAGCTCAAACTTGAATAGCCTATTAATGTCTAAAACAAAACCACCATTTCCCCATTTAACAGAAATCCTGCTGTTAATAACCCTGTCCATAATTTACATCACCATTATCACAGACTCTGTCATATTAAACCTCAGAAATCATCTCAAGTTTATTTCTCATTTTTAAGTTACCCTAAGTCCTGTTGATTCTTCATTCCATACCAATAGGTATTCTTTCCATGCCAGTTCTTTCTGACAACTCCCGTATCTGCTCATGCTTCAAATACTGTATTATGTTGAATCAATCCCATCTCCAGCCATCTTCCAATCCACTCTGTGGATTGCCCAGCTAAATATCACTTCTGTAGTTTTAATTTTTTTCATAAAATCCCAAATCTGACATTTTCATTGTTCCTTCCTCAGCTTTCATTTTTTAGATATTGTGTAATCTTGAATAAAACACTCAAAGAAGTTTTCCTTTAATTTTTAATATACAGTAGATATTTAAAATATGCACAGCAGTAAAATAGTAAACACACAAGTATGCAACATTTTACATTAGTTTATGATGCAAATTGCATCGTTTTTATTAATGTGTCATCCTTGGAAATTACCATAACCCCTGCTGGATTTACATTTAAGATGATTGCTTCATGATCACTTTCAGAGTGATCAACTCAGCAGGTTTTTAATAATCTACAAACTTTATAAAATCCACTTTCTACAGTTAAGTCTATTGCTTTTAGAATAAAAGGCCAACTAATATAAATGATTATTTTATTCCAAAAGAACTAGAGTGATTTTTTAACCTTAAAACTCATATTAATAACGTATGCTGAATGAGAACTATTTATTTCAACACATGTAAAAAAAATTAATCTTAATGTTATGTTAAAAATATCAAAGAAGAGTTATTCATTTTCTAAATGATGCACCAGGGCTCCATGTTCTGAATGTTCATAGGTATGAATAATTTAAGTGATGGGGATTTTAGATATAAATATATGTACCTACATTATACACATTATAAAGAGTTACATGTTTTTTTATGCCAATAATTTTTTTAAATTGATTTATTTATTTTTATTTTTGGCTGCATTGGGTCTTTGTTGCTGCATGCGGGCTTTCTCTAGTTGCGGCGAGCGGGGGCTACTCTTTGTTGCGGTGTGCAGGCTTCTCATTGCAGTGGCTTCTCTTGTTGCGGAGCACGGGCTCTAGGCGCGTGGGCTTCAGTAGTTGCGGCTCGTGGGCTCAGTAGTTGTGGCTCACGGGCTCTGGAGCGCAGGCTCAGTAGCTGTGGCGCACAGGCTTAGTTGCTCCGCGGCATGTGGGATCTTCCCGGACCAGGGTTCGAACTCGTGTCCCCTGCATTGGCAGGCGGATTCTTAACCACTGCGCCACCAGGGAAGGCCCAGCCAATAATTTTTATTTGTAAAAATGACCATACTAATTTCTCAATATGTCACCCCAACAAAGTGATGGTATAGAAAACCCTAGCATTCTTTATCTATTTGCAGATTTTAAATTAATAGCTTCATATTTTAAAAGTACATGTTAACAAATACTTATTGAGAATCTACTATGTGCAGAATAATATGCTAGAAAACATTAGAGGTTGGCAATGTGTTTTTAAGATCTGACACAAGAGTATAATATCCTTACAAAAATTACTTAAAATTGAAACCTTTATACCCATCTCTGCACCTCTAAATTTTTCTATAAATATTGAAAACAGAATTAATTATTCCAGTGATTTTTACAAAGATGAATATTTTCCAAAATATTTCTTTTAACCAGCAACTCTTTCTGTAATTTTAGAGAAGTTTTATGTGCATTTCATATCTATGTCTTACACAGTTTGTCTATTGTCAATGTAAATGATTGTCATTATTTTAGGATTTAAGTTATGTTTACTTGATTATATTTGAAACCAAAAAGGAACATTTGTTAGGTACTTGCCTATTTAATTATATTAAATTTTCAAAGCTTTGACTCATAAAAGACTCTTAAATATTCTAGTCTTTACTCAACCATTTCAAAAACAAAACATTAACTATGGCAGTAGCTCATATTTTGGGCATCATGAGTAGTTAATTATAATTGCAGCATAAACTCATTTTGACAGAAACTTACTTTTTTCTTGCTTTTTTTTCACTACATAAAAAGGAGGCAGAAAAATTGCAAAACAGGTCTAGAATAGTGAAGAAATAAAACTGCAACACATGCAGGATCTTTTATGGAACAAATCTTGAATTTACAGAATAACAAGGGGTAGAAAGTAGAACTGACCAGATCAAAATTAGGGCTTTCTCTTGAATTGTAGAATGTGTGGAATATATTTGAGTTTGTGGGGATAAACCCAAGTAAATTTGAAAGATCTTTCTCTTGTCTTTAATTTCCCAGGTGAAAGTTTCAAGGTTCTAAAAGCACAATGAAGGGAAATGTACTTTGGGAAGCACCAATGTGCTTTTCAACACTTTACGCAGTGCAATAGCAGCTGGAATTTATGTGCCAGAGAATAAGTTGTGGAGGGAAATAATAAATGTCGATCCTGTAGTACTTGGGTTTCTGTTGCTTATGAATTTCTTGGCATTTAGTAGGCCCAAAGAGGCTAACAACTTTTTACTTCTCACTCATTTTGGTATTACATTGATACAATGCTTTTTGTATTCAGAAAATACACACACATGCACAGCTTTAGGTGTACACATAAATTAACATTTATTTAGAACTAAAACTTTTTTTTTTTTCATTTGAGTTTGGTACTTCAATGGGTAAATACATTTATCCTTTTGAGAAAACGTTATGGGCAACATTTTCTGAAAACTTTTCTTGTTGAAAAATGTTGTTTTCTCTCATGAATTTAACCAGATACAAAAATCTAGGGTCACATTTGGTTTTCCTCAGATTTTATAAATACTTGTGTATTCTTTCTTACCTTTCAATATTGAAAATGAGGTGTCTATTAACATCTATTACTCAGTCCTTTTAGGTAAAAATAAGTTCTCTTTCTCTGAAAGTTTGTATCTAACTCACACAAATTCTTACTAACAGATATATGATTTTAAATATTATTTTTATTAAAAAATAAGGGCTTTAAAATAATTCTGTGGAAGCTATCTTTGAAACTGAATTTATTCCAAATTTAAAATTTTGATTAATATTTTGTCCTTTCTGTTAGTAATCTTTTAGTAAAAATATACAACTTGACTAATTGTATGATTGCTCCCATTAATGTTTCTATTAATGTAACAAAATTAAGATTTTAGAATAATGATTACAATATTAATATATTCAAGAGAAATACAACACTAAAATGTAATTATGAAATGAAATATGAATTGATCACGTAATCTTTAAGAAGTTAGAATACAATTTCGAATAAGGTGAGCACTCTTTTTTCTTTAATTAATGTTTATTGAATGCCAAATGTTACTTTCCAAACACTGTTAAAACTCTGAGGCAATACAGCAAAACATAAAACAACGTTTCTTATCTCAGAATTTAACATCCAGTTGGGAAGAGATAAACAATGACCACTTTAACAACAACACCACCAACAAAAATATATTTTCAGATAAATAAACAATTGGGAGCAGTCAATGTTTTTCTTGAAGAGGATTTTTATCACCTGTACATAAGCACTGGTGATATTTTGAAGTTATAATTTCTGACACAGTTGAAGTATAATGGAGATTTGCTGCATGGGCAATAAATAAAATATCCTTTAAATGAAAATAAAAATATATTTTATAGATAAAACAATAATATATTAGTTTTTTTCTTTTATTTCCTTTTATATTTCACATGTTTTGAGCAAAAAAAAATCTATTAGTTATTTTAGTTAAGAAAGAAACGGAACTAATATAATTCCTTAAATTATAATCTCATGGCCTTTTGTGCCATTTATCTACAAACAGCCTCCATAAGAATACACTCTGGTTGGATGTGTTAGTATGATTGCAATGTACAGAAGAAATTTGGGAAGACAGCTCAAAATCCAGGTGATATTAATTTCATTCAAATTTAGTTTCTAATACATGTTTTTAATAGCGTTGTGGGTTACTAAACGTTGAGGATGATGGGATGGCTGAAATACCTCTGCCTATAATGATTTCATGACCTATATTTTTGACAAGGTGATGGATTAAAAATTAAGTGCAATTATTCTCAATAAAAACCCAATAAATACAGGACAATTTTTGAGTCCACCTTTTATAAAATAACATTTGCATAAATAGATGCATTTTATTATGGTTTTCATTTAAAAATAAATGTAATGGCCATAATTTAAAGGTAATTATTTTGCAATTGTTAACCTCAATTATTAACTAGATAATAAAAGTTTATTTTACCAAATCTTATGAATTTACTTAATTTAATATCATGTCTACCACTGTCTAACTAGACCTTGAATGTCATTTCCTTCGGACATGTTTGATATTTACTAAGATATAAAGAGTTTGGATCTGAGACTTGATCAGAAGGACATTGAGATTTTCCACTGCATCGCTGTTATCATCCAGATAGCAGTGACAAGAGCATGGCATCAACCACCTGCCTGCAGACAAAATGGGGCCAATTGGCAAATGTACAATATAGGCATTTTAAAGTTCATTAGCAAAGAGCTGGCAAGCAGCAGCAATTTTCCCTGATAAAAATCCCTTGATCTTTTTAGAGGAAATGTCTTTTAATTGTATGTAGGAGTTCAAATGGACCACAAACCACTATAGCATATCAAGTCTCTATACAATTTTGCTACAGTTTAAGTGTAGCATTTTCATTACTTCTAATTTAGTTAATTACACTTTACCTACCTAAATTCCCATGGCTGTTTTCATTGGATACAGCAGTTAATTGCCTTGTTCCAAAGAGACATTATTGTGAGCTATTAAACTACTACTGTTCTTAGTTTCATAATGGTTGCTTCCATTCTTATTTTGAATGGATTCCTGTGTCAGGGTCTTAGAAGCCATTAAAGAGAATAGAATATGTATGTTCTAATTCAGTCTAAAATTTTTAATGTGTGAATTATGATGTGTACTATTTCTTGAAATGTTTTATTAATTATCATATTTTTTGTACTAATGTGCTGTAAATTAAATTTCTGTATTTTCTCTTAATTTAGAATGCAAGTGTATGGTATATATGTGTATGCACAAATTACTTTAATAAATAAGCAAGGAATTACATAAAAATGTAAGTTCATTAATAGATTATAATATTGAAATTAAGCAGAATGTATAGCAATTATAATCTGACACAGGTTATATTTATTACATGGCAATGGTAATTAAGCATAAATAGGATACATTTCATGTAAATGATGATAATTTCACTTTTAAATAAATTTAGAAACAAAGTATATTTGGGGAGGCATGTATAGAAGAGAAAAATCGAACCATTAAAAAAAAAATCAGTTCTAAGATCATGCTTAAGACCCCTTAACTCATGCTGATGTAGACAAATGGTCTTCTCCACCCTTTTAGGATCTAGTGTGTAGGAACATAGGAACAGGGAGTGCCTAAATTTTGGAAGTCTTGATGACAAATTGATACTCTGCCTCCTTCTCCACAGCTCCTAGCCATACCAAAGAGGAGCATCAGCAATTGCTTCCCTTACCACCAATGACTACGCACTATTTAGTGGGTGCCTGGGACTCAGGTTTCTAATAACACAGTCAAAAAAAGGGGGGGGAGAAGATGACAACTTCAGAAATTAAGAAGATACTATTTTGTTTGGGTTTCTAGCAGCTGCCTTAGTGGGTCTCCCCATACCAGGATAGTAGTGCATTCTTTGCTGTCTCAACTCTAAATGTCATTTTCAACGTCAGCTCCTATGACAAATTTAATAACAATCATTTTTCCTTCCATAGCAGCTCTTTCTCCTATCATATTTTTGCTAATTAATTTCAAATTAATATGGAAACTTTTATCAAAGCATTCAGACAATTAGACATCTCTCTCCCTCCAACCTTCTCTACTACTACTTTTATGAAACCATAAGATCCCCTTTGATCCTCCAAGCAGGAAGTGATCATTGTTTTCTCTGACTCCATTGTTGTTTACTTGTATGTTTCATAACATTTGCCAATTTTCTGTCTTGTAAGATTTGTGCAAAAATCTCTCTCTTCCTAGATTGTAAACTGTCACAAGCCAAATACTTCTTCATTTCCTTTCTCCTAATTGTCACTGAATCATGTTAATAAATGGATGATTGAATATCTTTTTCAAATATATTTAAGAGATGATTTAACCACATGCTTCATCCAAACCATCGGCTAATTCTAACACTGGTATTGGCAGTAGGCTGGTTTGTGAAAAGTATGAAACCCTATATGACTATCATCTTTTGGAAATCAAGTTTCTCTTCCCAGATAATACTGGAATCAGCAATTATCAACATTTTGCAATGTAAAGAAGTTTACTCAAAAACTGTTATTTTATTAATGGTTTTGTTGGGTAAGTGGGGATAGGTTTGTAGCCAAAATAATTTTTGTTAAGACCCAAACTGATAAGTCATTTCAAATCTAACTTTTCCCTAGGTTACTCTGGGATGAATTGTTCTGTTATGTCCCCCTGGGCTAGCCTAGGTTAGAATCCTGGGAAACTGACTCTGAGACAGAGACTATTTTTCAGGAAATATACTAGGGAGTGTTTTCTAAAAAAGAGAAAAAACTGGGCAAAAAGAGAAATTGAACTGCAATTCACCTCCAACAAAGGGCTCAGCTGATCCAACATCCTACTTGAACCGGAATGTCGCTGTAGACTTGTCCTGAACTGAAGCACGGAGAAAGAGATTTTGTACTCCTGGTTAGGTTGTCGCAAAGAAAGGCACAGCCTTAAGTGAAGGAGCTCTTTTCAGTGGGAAGCAGTAACCCACGAAAAACTCAGCAGCCAAACCTCTTGGCAGCTGAGGAAAACAGTGCCTAAGGCAGCGAATTGAGGCACACCACAATATCTACTACATGGGTTCCTCCCCACACACATAAATCCGCCTCCTGTCTCCAGCCTTCACACCTTCCAGATTTTTGAAATCTGGGTTTACCTGCCTCTCCATCAATTTCACAGGGGGAAAAAACTAAATCGTCTTTTTGTGTTTCATCACACCAATTCTCACCATGCTGTTCAAGTTGGGAATGGCTTTTATGAAGATGATAACACTTTATAAAACATCTTTGGTCTAATAACAACCTTGGGTGTGGTGCAGATTATAACTAATAAATTATATTTTTTCTTTAAATATAGAAAATTCTTCACAAACTAAAATTTCATTCATTTAAAAATTCTACTAAGCACAATTTATTCCTTTGGATATACATAACAAACTAACTTAGAAAGATAAAGAATGAATCTTAAACTTGTACTCTTTTTTTGCATTTCATTGAGGGAAAGGAGACTGGGTATTTGAAGATGGTCTCTGGGATGGCAGTGAGACTCAGGAAGGTAGGAGTCAATGACTTTTGTATGAGTGACAAAGCCAAAATAATGAATAACAGAAGCTCATTTGTGTGAAAATTATTTTCCTGAATGCCTAAATATTTATTTAGTCCTAAATTAGTTTTTAGCAAATTGAAATTGTACAGGAAAATTATATATTGAACTAGATAATGACTCCCAGTACCAAGCTTGTTCAGACAGTATACATATTTAGCATTTCTACATGAAAGCAGTAAACTAAAGGATGTCACAGATGATTGCCTTTCACAAAATACCAGGTAAAGATGGGTCCAAAGATATCAAAACACAAATTTAGGCAGTAGCTTGTCTACATAAGTATCCTACTAACGTCATACTTTGAAATAAATAATGACTTTAGTGGTGAGTTAGAGAAGATTCCAATTTGTCAATTCAAAGGGCTGAGCTAAACCACTTCTTGAGAGAAATTTATTCTTGGTTACCTGCACTGTTTCTGCCCATTTCTGTTTTCAAATTTGGTGTGTGTGTGTGTTTCCCCAACTCGGGGGCTGATTTAATCCTGAATATTTTAATGTACTACTCAGCACAAATGTGTAATAAGAGGTCTCTTAATTAGGCTGATCTTACTCTTCTGTGGATATACTCAACCTTGCTTTTTCTTTGT